>NC_054535.1:89213482-89585982 GCF_017654505.1 Polyodon spathula | reverse complement strand
ATAAGCAGCATCTGCCACGATCTCAGGCTTCCTGCACTGGCTGCCTATACCAGAACCTCCCAGCATCTCCATAGCTGCAGTCTGAATAGCTGCAAGGAGCACAGTGAGCAGGGTTAAACAAGGCTACAGGACCCAACATACCCATAGACAGCCTACTGCACAAATGACCAATGACAGAAGTCAAACATCTCGCTGTGAAAAATAGTAGCTTAACCCCTAGGCCTATAAATCCTTGTGTACTTTATTAGACAAACTGGTCATTTACAAAAAATACGTTTTCAACACCACAACCAAACAGCCTAGGTCCAAAATGGAAATAACACAGAAAAATGGCTCCAGCAGCACACTATGCTACAGATGTCAATAAAGGGCCTATTTTTAAGGAGTTTGATCTTTTATAGTTTGATAAAAAATCTGCTATACTGTACCTGTTTTGGGCCATAAAGCGTTAACCCCAATTTCACCTCTGAATTCCTCCGCCATTCCCAGGACAGACATAGACATTCCATATTTTGCTATTGTGTACGCTATTGAATACAGGAAAAAAACAAACAAAAACACAACAACAATAAATACAGATTACCACGACTGAGAAAAGTTTAGGTTAACACGTTTTTGTCAAGACTGTCTATCGCTATTAATTTCAAAATAGTTTGCGTTTTTTTTTTTTTTTTTATGGAGGAAGGGTCTTAAAGCAGTAAAGTGAAGTGGTGAAATATAAAACAGAACATATTCTTTGTGGCAACATTTCATTAAATTACAAAACGGGTCTCTGTTAGCCGAGCCATCAGTTGTTGCTCTTTCCGTCTGTTTTTTTTTTTTCTGGTGTGACAAATTAAAAAATAAAGAAGCGGTTTCAAAAACTGAAGTGTGTTATATCAAGATTTTCCAGCATATTTAAAAAGGTATCATAAGCTGACATTCACACCATAAACAACAAAAAAATCTGAACTATAGGATTTGGTTAGGTGATTCATGTGCTATTCATGTACTTTCTAGATTTTATTTGAAAAATGCAGCAGGGCTACTGGTACCTACCAGTGTGGTTCTTGAACCAGACAGGGTTCATGTTGAGTGGAGGACTCAGGTTGAGTATGTGTGGGTTTTTACTCTTCTGTAGGTATGGGATACAGAGCTTGGACCTATGAAAACAGGTGTGTGGTACTTTAAAAATCATATATGATTAAATTAGCAATCTGTGCCTACTTGATAGCCGAAGTAGGGTCTTTATTCTCAATGACACCATTAAAATGCTCCTGTATGCAATTACAACTTGAATGGTCTGGTCTTCAAAACTTTTTTGTAACCAAAAAGTAAACTTCTAGTCAAGACGTTGTCCAAGTTTGAATTTGTGGCAAAAACCAAATTTGTGACAGTAGGTAGAGGACCAGCTCCTGTGTTGCTTTCAAATGGAATGATCCTAAGCAAAGATGTCCTGTACTAAATAGAAGATGCTTCTAGACAGTACAGTGCAAAGTCCAAACAGTTTGACAGTAAACCAGTAATCCCAATGCTCCTGGTCCAGTCTCATCCTGACTTCCACATGCTTTGAAATGATCACGGGGAAATGAAAAACGCACACTTGCACCTGCCCTTCAATTAGATCCCTGCTGACATTCCTGAATGTGATTATGAACCCATTAGAGCAGCAAAAGAGCCACTTTCAAATTGACAAGGCATCCCTGTGGGCTGATGGAAACCATACGTGGAATATAATCAACTTGGTCTGGCCAGGTTGTGCAGATACTTGTTTGGATATAAAAAATTGGTAGATCAATTTAAAATGTTCTATTCCAACCAACCTCTTCCCTTTTTAGAAGTCTCCCTCTAACTTACGTAAGAAATTTTTTGTATGGGAACCGTTCATATTATCTTAGTTCATAACAGCTCTAAGGTCTGATAAGACATCAGTGGCCTGACCAACCTCCCCTTCTCTCTCTCAAACGGATTACACACAACAGTCATATCATTTTTATAAGGTTTAAAGTGACCCCTTTTCCTTTGAGAAAATGAGAAACTGATTGCAAGGCAGTTCAATTTATGAACTCAAAAGCCATTGCTGTCTAACATAACATATAACATGCAAACAACTGTTAAAATGTTCACAAAAATGGTCTGCATTAGAGCCGATTCATGATAACATTTTAATATACATTTTTAGCTGAAAGCCTGAGCGGGGATAAAATAAATAAATAAATTGCAGCACACACACTATTTCACAGTACAGATGTTACCAAAGACTACATATCAAGAGCAGACCACAAGATTTATTCTCTTGCATAACACATTAATATATATATATATATATATTATATATATATATATATATATATATATATATATATATCTAGATATATATATTACCACACTGTTGTGTTGTGCGTTTGTGTTTTTGACACAAACAAAGGACGCACCAATCAGATACCTGGACCACCACATTCAGGGACTCGGTGGTGTTTGGCTAAGAGAGCTCCCAAAACCGAGACAAAGGTTTTGTGTCTGTTTTTGGTTATTTGAGTTGTGTTTTAAAAGTGCACGCAAGCGCTGTTAAAAAAAGAAATTTCCTGCGTCCTGGGGCCGTTCTGAAAAGGGGGGGCAAATCTCGGTGTGAGGATCTTTTACAATATATATAAAATTTTATTTATTTTGACAGTATTGCTGCTGGAGGGAGCATGGCTGTGATGTACTAGGATGTGACCCTTATAAAACAAATCCTCCGTCATGTGGAGGACTCTTCAAAAGCTGAAGTTAAGAAAGGTTTAAATATTTATTCCCAATGATGTACAAGTAAAAATATCAAAACAATCTAGAAAACAGCAAGGGAAAAAAAGTGTTGCTTGTACATGTGTCAACTTCAAATTACTTTAATTATTGTTACAATTATTTTTTTAAACCACCATCATATTTACATAATATCCATAGTAGTAGGCCAGTAACATACCCCCCACCCCCCCACTGTAAATTCTAAAATTAGTGCCATCATCGTGATAAAGTTGAGGACCATGACATAGTGCCAATAGAAAGTCTACACACCATACTCCACACTATTGAGGGAAAAAAAGTTTGAGAAAAAATTATATATTAAAAATACAAAACTAAAAGATCATTATTGGATAAGTCTCCACCACCCTGAGTTAATACTTGGTGGAAGCACCTTTGGCAGAAATTACAGCTTTAAGTCTGTTGGGATAGGTCTCTACCAACTTTGCACACCTAGATTTGGCAATATTTGACCATTCTAGATTTAGGTTGTGGCTCTGACTGGGCCCTCAAGGACATTTACCTTTTTGATCCTTAGCCACTCCAGTGTAGCTTTGGCTGTGTGCTTTGGGTCATTATCATGCTAAAAGGTGAACTTCTGTTCCAGTTTCAGCTTTCTTGCAGAGGGCAGCAGGTTTTCCTCAAGGACTTCTCTGTACTTTGCTCCATTCATTTTCCCTTCTATCCTGACAAGTGCCTCAGTCCCTGCCGATGAGAAACATCCCCATAACATGATGCTGCCACCACCATGCTTCACAGTAGGGATGGTGTTCTTTGGGTGATGCGCTGTGTTGGGTTTGCACCAAACATAACACTTTGCATTTAGTCCAAAAAGTTCAATTGTAGTTTTGTCAGACCACAAAACTTTTTGCCACATGACTACAGAATCGCCTGAATGTTTTTCTGTATACTTCAAACGGGATTCAACCGGGGTATCTTGAGTAATGGCTTCCTTCATACCAGCCTCCCATACAGGCCAGATTTGTGGACTGTTTGAGATATTGTCACTGCACACTTTGGCCAGTCTTGGCCATAAAAGCCTGTAGCTCTTGCCAAGTTGCCTTTGGCCTCTTGGTAGCCTGATCAGTCTCCTCCTTGCTCAGTCATCCAGTTTGGAGGGACGGCCTGATCAAGGCAGGTTCTTGGTGGTGCCATACACCTTCCACTTCTTAACAATTGTCTTGACCGTGCTACAATGGATATTCAAGGCCATATTTTTTTTTTTTTTATACCCATCCCCTGATCTGTGCCTTTCAACAACTTTGTCCTGGAGTTCTTTTGAAAGTGCCTTGGTACTCATGGTTGAGTCTTTGCTTTGACATGTACTACCCTGCAGAGGGAACCTACAGGAACTGCTGAATTTATCCTGAAATCATGTGAATCACTACAAGTTAACACAGGTGGAGGCCACTTACCTTGGTGTGTGATTTTGAAGGCAATTTGTTACACCTGAGCTAATTTAGGATTGCTATTACAAGGGGGTGGACACTTATCCAACCAAGCTATTTCAGTTTTTATTTTTATTAAATTTCTACAAATTTCTAGAATATTTTTTTCACTTGGAGTTGTGGGGTAAGATGTGTAGATAAGTGAAAGGGGGTGTAGACTTTCTATAGGCACTGTATATGAAAAGTATGTGCAGCATGGCATAAATTAAGAATAAGCAATTAAATATGTCATCACAATCTGTGCGACTCTCCAGATATAGGAGACATTGTAAGTGTGGCATAGACTGATGGATGAACGGACAGACAGAAGCCTCCATGTATTCCAAGAATCTGATACACTCAATAACTTAAGCTAAATAATGTTAATACCAATGTTCATGATAATTGAATAAGAGGCTCTCCAGCTCTATAGACAATATCATTCCCAGCAGTGGATAACAATGTTAAGTACTGTAATGTTATAGGTCAAGACAAGCCAGGTCAACAGTGTGGAAATGCACACTGACCTAAAGCAATAATCACCACTGAACCCCAAAAGACATCTTTAATTGACTGCACTTCTAAAAATCCAATTAATTTTGTTCAGTACTCACGTGAGATAGGTTCCCCTCAAGTTAATCCCCAACATGAGGTCCACTTTCTTCATGGGAGTCTCCAAAGTGCCAGTTAAGCTAATAGCACTTGCATTATTTACCAAAATGTCTATACCTGACAAAGAAGAATAATTGAATGGAGAAATTTTATAAGCGTTCTAGTGAGGCTTTGGGAAAAAAAATTGTTTAAATATACAACTTTGACACACTTTCAAGAACCAATTTGGCACTCACTGTTTAAATTATTTACGCTGAAGAGACAGACGTCAAGATGTAGTATGTAGATTGCACATTCTTCTGTACTTTTTAGACTAGATTTGAAAACATTTATAACTATTTTTTTACTTTGCGTTTGAAATTATGATTTTTTTTTTTTTTTTTTTTTTTTTTTTTTTAAACAATCCATTATAGATTACCAGGTAAATGTATAAGAAACTATGACAGATAAGATAAGACAGATGTTAAGGTTAAACTAATATGTTTCTTATAAGTTTTACCTTAAAGATTTTAATTTTTTATTTTAAATGCAGCTTGCTTTAGTGGTTTGGATTAAAATAAAATCATGTCTGCCTTGGCTAAGTCCCAATACTAATGATTCGTAGTAATGGCTCATATTCTTGTTGCTGACATGCTTTCCACTCAGTTGTACCACCTGTGACTGAGGATATGCAGAAAATGTTTTGTTGTTGTTTTAGACTGATGTGGAGTTCAGATCTGACCACAAATGAGAAACCACCCTCCTGGAGGTCTTTGCTGACACTATGATGGTAGTCTGAGATATCACTGTGGTACAGTGATAATCTACCCTTGAACATCCCTGTATTTGTGTTGGATATAGTTAGTGCTATCTTGTTAGTGATTGTGCCTTTATTGTTAAAAACGCTCACCTATAATTAAGAAGTGTTGGTAATACTGTATATATGTACGGTGAATAAAGATGGTAAGAAGTACTTTTTTTATATTACTATTCTCTTTGCAGATTTTTTTGTTGTTTTCACATTAACTGTGAATATTCGTGTTTTGCTTATATTGGATCATTTGGAATTTACCTTATTTCATTTTGTAGCATACAATGTAATTTTTTTCTCTTAAATGTACACATTTTTAGCAACATGTGATCCTTTTAGTTGGTTTTTATGGTATATTTAAGCCAAATTAAGTCTTTTCTGACTGGTAATTATGGCTGGTAGGTACAGTGAAAATAAATGATTTTGGCCCTGGTATACACAGCCAATATCTGGCACTTAATTTTCGTTTTTTATTTTTGATCGTGTCACGTCCCTTTTATTGAACCCGCGCTGTTCAGTTAAACTCTTGTGAAAGTGTTGATTGTGAAACAAGTTCACTGTAGTTTTTTTCTCCCAATAACTTGATTGTGACTTTGATTAATGTAAAAAAATTCAGCTCCTTAATTTTAATTCAAACTGAATGCAAACAGCGAGTAAAGTTAAATTGATTGATTTAATTAAGAGGAAACTTATCTGCAAAACATCTAGCATTTTTGCAATGAGTCATTAAGATTTTAAATCCAGGAAAAGCAACTGAACTGAACTCGCTTTTTGTGTTTTCAGTTATCAATGAAAGAATCATAGTCTCCATCAGGTTACGGAAAAACAAACGAAAGTGATCTTGTGTCACAATCGACGCTTTTCCAAGAGTTTAATTTTCCAAGTCAGCTCAATATAACTTTAAAAAGGGCCATAAAAAACTTAAACGAAGAGCCCTGCATATACAGTATATACTCTACCGCACTGTTACCGTACCATACTGTATAGATGCTGGTTTGACTGCATGGTAAGTTACAATAATCAGTTTCTGAAAGCTATACATTTTACAATAACTTGACATATGGTTAAACTTATTTACTGGCAAGTCAGCTGCCAGTCTTTTTACCGTAAAAGTGTACTTGCCTCCAAATTTCTTCACAGCTTGCTCCACTGCGTGGCTGACCTGCTGCTCATCTCTCACATCTACGATACACGGAAAGGCTTTTCCTCCAGCAGCTTCAACTGTAACAATTCAAATGTGGTTGGTTAAGCTCATTATATATTTGCTTTAACAGTTTAACCATTCCCACCATTAGAATTTATTAGAATCTATTGTATTTTACAGCACTAGAGAATCCCTGTGAACTGAAATCAACCATCTTGTGGTTATCCTGGGATTATCCTTAAAAACAGGAGGCTGATGTAATCCACAGGGACTCCTGGTGCTGTCAAATTTTCCAGTAAAATTCAGCAGTAGGTTGATCAAATCAACCCCTAAGAAACTTTACAAAAAAGCTACTCCAAGATAACTTAACGGTTTTCAATGTCTTATACTGGGCATATTATATAACCAACATTAGACATACTATAGTACACTGTTTCAAGCTCTCTTTTACATCCCATTAGTGGGCGAGTCTTACTTTCTTCTGCAGCTGTGTAAATTGTTCCTGGCAGTTTGGGATGAGGCTGTGCCGTCTTGGCTGCAATAACCACATTGGCACCATCTTTGGCAGCTTTTAAGGCGATTGCTTTTCCGATACCACGGCTAGCACCGGTGATAAACAGGGTGCATCCTGCCAGTTTACTGGAATTAAAAGGACAGAAAATAAGATTCTTAACTTGTTAAATAGTGCTCATCTCAGATTTAACTCAATGCTCCACTTGGAAGTTGTATCCTAAACTAAGGTCATATTTCCAAACAGGGGCAAAATCTTGAAAGATATTTGTTTAAATTGCAAATATGTTAGCATATATACAATATTTCCCCGACAATATAAATAACTCACACCCCTCCTGCAATTTGATGCTGTCCAAGGTTCACAACCCTCCTCTTGTGTCCATCACATTGGACAGTCATTTAGTAACTTCCTTTATCAGTGTAACTTGCCAGCCAGCAAGCCTAACTGGGGCGGACAGAGTCCCAATTAAAATCAGTCAGATCTTCATCTGCTGCTGGTGGAAACAAACAGGAGTGCATTTAAATCACTCAGTCAGTCTCAACGGAAGTTGGAAGCGTTGCATAATTGCCAAGGTTTACAAACGCAAGACCAATGGCATTCCAACATTTTTATTGACAAGGGATTCACCCGCAGTGTATTCTATGATACAAATGCAAAGTTCAAGAATATTAAATAGGACAAAATATATACCTCATGAGGTTAATTAAGTTAGTCCTTCATGCACCAAACGCTCTTTATAGTTCTGCAACATTAAGTTTTGCAGATTGTTTCTATTTTAAATGCTACAAACTGAGCAGAAGGGGTTTCTTTTTTAATATGGCCCACAGAGTTATGAACTTTGGCTTACATTCTACCAGGGAGTATGAAGTGTGGAGGCGTTTTTATTTATTTTTTTAAAACACACACGCACATATATATATATATATATATATATATATATATATATATATATATATATATATATATATATATATATATATATATATACACACACAAAAAACCATGAATAACCGTCCCAGACCAATGCAAACTAGTAGTTTTCATGTGCGGCAAATCTTATTAATACTGCACAATATATTTGTAGAGATAGCTACTCACCCCGTATTTGGCAACATCTTCAACTTTATTCTGAAAAACCGAACAACTCGCAGAACACCTTATTCTTCTGAATGTATTACACAAGGGCAGCCTTTCACAATGACAGCGTGCAAACAGCCACTGTGTTTATATATTTGCAGATGCAATGCCCTTTGCTCTACTTTTCTGCACCAGGCTACGATTCCGCCTAAGGTCAGACAATGTCGTGTTGCGTTTTAGGATTAAGAAATAACAGTATTCATTTAAAAATCACATGTGAATAATCAAATACCTTATAATTACATTGTATTAGCACAGTATTAATAACATTAATTTAAAAAAAAACTAATTAAAAAAACACTGAAATCGCTGAACAGGAAGTATTTGTAAAAATAGGCATGTCTTCGGTCGCTAGGATTTGCTCAACGAAATGTCAATCAAGTGTACATGCAGGACTGTACAACGATTGTTGTAGTGAGGCGGGATTTAAGTCAAAGCTGTTCAACTTCAAATTTACTTTTAAGTCTTAGGTGGCAGTACATACATTCTGTGCACTACAACGTTAAGACATGTTTGGTGAAATGTTTATTCTGTATTTATTTAAGAGATGTTTGTTTTTATTTATTTTATTTTATTTTATATAAGCGACTTAAAAAAAATAAATGGTAAAAATTACAGAAGTAGATCACAACCTGCTGAAAATCCGGCACTATACTGGTGGACTAGAGACCAGTAAAATATAAAATTGGAAGAAATACTTACTGATACCCAATTGTAAAAGGGAGCACGTCTACAACAACTAATGTAATTAAATAAGCATTAATTAGACCACGACCAAGCCTATAATTCTGCTTTTCAGCAACATAAGCTGTTTATTTTCTTTTGTAACATGCTCCATAAATTGGTTTCTGACTGGCAACGTGTAGTTGTCGATGTGTCATAAAATACGGTTTAAAAATAAAAAGGAAAAAGAAAATTGCGCTGCCTGAACACAGCATTGATCAACAAGTGTCTGCCCTGACTGGACCAGTCTCCTAAGAAGGAGGGTGCGCTTCTCCATCCCCGTTCAATCAATTCGTTAATACTGGCTGCAGAGTTGCTGAGTTGTTGAAGTACGTGCCTTTTACAATGTTATGATTTTACCTATTAACTTTTAAAAAATACATATGTTGACATTTGGGTTTACTGAGTATTTTGAAGGGGAAAAAAAGAGAGAAGCTGTAAGTTCCTAACAAGTTATAATTCTAAATTAACTGTATTTTTGTTGTTGTTTATAGTTACATTAAATTCATCATTTGTGTTCATAGGTGTCGCTTTTTATTGATTGAGTATTCATTTTTTAATTGACGTACCTTCGGCTTCTATACTTAAATACATCCGAGTTCCACACATTTTATTTCTTGTTAAGTGGTTTTCAATCCACAATATTAAGGTAAGTTTAATTGACTTATATTTAACTTCAGTGTATAATTAAAATATTGTCTACAAATGTATGTTGAGGCTGAAGTTTTAAAAACAAATATATTGTACAATACATTTTGTAACATAGTACATTATATTTCTCAATATATTTAAATATATTTTCGTTCCATAAGGGTATTTGTTGTTTGTTAAAGTATCAAGTAAGGTACAGGTGCAGTAATGGTCTGTACCTAAAGTTTGTATTTATATATGTAGATAATTATTTTTAAGTGAAGAGCCTGGATTAGCTAGTTTTTTGGCACCATTGTAATGTATGTTCAATTTATTTTTCTGTTAGTTACAAAAAATACTGAGAAATAATGTGGGCTTTTTGAAAGTTTATTTCTAAATTTTTATTTCACTTCAAAGAAAGTGGAGCATGTGCAAAAGATTAGTAAATCTAATCCTACAATGTATCACTGTTTCATGAGGATTGCAATGTTTTTATTCAGAATTCATTGATACATTTACACTATACAGTATGTCAAAATGAATGTACATACATGAATTTAATCTAAGGGTGTTTCCCTAACATGACAAATCACGCCAATATGTAAGCACACACAGATATGCTCATAGATTATTAAGATATTAGCCAGCAGGTGGGGTTTTGGAGGAAAGCTTTCTGTTGGTTTTCTGCATCATTATGACAGTTATATAAAGTTTCATAGAAACAAACACACATTAAAAAAAAAAAAAAAAGTTTTTTTTTTTTTTTTTTTTTTTTTTTTACAGCAGTTCCTGTAGGTTCCCTCTACTGGGTAGTGCATTTCAAAGCAAAGACTCAACCATAAGCTCCAAGGCGCTTTCAAAAGAACTCTGGTACAAAGTTGTTGAAAGGCACAGATCAGGATGGGTATAAAAAAATATCAAAGGCCTTGAATATCCCTTGGAGCACGATCAAGACGATTATTAAGAAGTGGAAGGTGTATGGCACCACCAAGACCCTGCCTAAATCAGGCCGTCCCTCCAAACTGGATGACCGAGCAAGAAGGAGACTGATCAGAGAGGCTACTAAGAGCCCAATGGCAACTTTGCAAGAGCTACAGACTTTTATGGCCAAGACTGGTCAAAGTGTGCATGTGACAACAATATCCCAAGCACTCCACAAATCTGGCCTGTATGGTAGGGTGGCAAAAAGAAAGCTATTACTCAAGAAACCCCACCTTGAATCCCGTTTGAAAAAATACTCAGGATATTCTGTAGCCATGTGGCAATAAGTTTTGTGGTCTGACAAAACTAAAATGGAACTTTTTGGCCTAAATGCAAAGCGCTATGTTTGGCACAAACCCAACACCAAAGAACACCATCCCTACTGTGAAGCATGGTGGTGGCAGCATCATGTTATGGGGATGTTTCTCATCGGCAGGGACTGGGGCACTTGTCAGGATAGAAGGAAAAATGAATGGAGCAAAGTACAGAGAAGTCCTTAAGGAAAACCTGCTGCCCTCTGCAAGAAAGCTGAAACTGGGACAGAAGTTCACCTTTCAGCATGACAATGACCCAAAGCACACAGCCAGAGCTACACTGGAGTGGCTAAGGATCAAAAAGGTAAATGTCCTTGAGTGGTCCAGTCAGAGCCCCGACCTAAATCCAATCGAAAATGTGTGGCATTACTTCAAGATTGCTGTCCATCAATGCTCCCCAAGGAACTTTACAGAGCTTGAACAGTTTTGTAAAGAAGAATGGTCAAATATTGCCAAATCTAGGTGTGCAAAGTTGGAAGAGACCTATCCCAACAGACTCACAGCTGTAATTGCTGCCAAAGGTGCTTCCACCAAGTGTTAACTCAGGGTGGTGGAGAATTATCTAATTATGATCTTTCAGTTTTGTATTTTTAATATATAATTCTTTTTTCTCAATAAACTTTTTTCCCGTTACCAGTGTGGAGTATGGTGTGTAGATAAGTGGAAAAAAATCCTCATTTAAGTGCATGAAACTCTGAGGCACTGTGTCACAAAGAATGCTGTAGTGGGCGACGTCAGACCAGAACCAGGGACCAACAAATAAACAACAGAGAGGTGGAGTTTGGTGAAGCTGAGCGATTGCTTTTGCTCAGCATTTAATAATTGAACAGAAAGAAAATAAAAGGTTGTAAGACAAACAAAACACAGGACACGGCACTTTAGCCAAAAGAAAGAGACAAACAAAATGGACTACACAGACAAACACGGTTAGCTGATATTATTATTACCTCCGTCTCCAATCCAGTTCTCCACTCACCAAACACACAACTCAGAAAGTGAGTGAAAACATGCTGCTTTTATGCAGCTGTACCGAGACTCGATTGCTAATCAATCATTCAATTGGAGTCTTGGTACAACTGCACATGAATTAATAAGTGAAATTCTCCGAAATTTCTGTGAAATTACTGTGAAATTACTACATTTTACCAGCAGGTGAAGTGCTGTGCAATCCTCGTGACTAAATACAAATATACATTTTAAACACTCGTGCTCGTAACCCATATTACATCCCATGTACCAATGACTATACACCCACATTAACACACAACATGCAACATACAACACTGAAATAGACACAGGGGCAGGGCAACATTGTCACACACTGACACAACAAAATGTGAAAAAAGTTCAAAGGGGTGTAGACTTTCTATAGGCACCGTATATATATATATATATAGAGAGAGAGAGAGAGAGAGAGAGAGAGAGAGTAATCTGCAATTGTTTTCTCCCAATTTGGCATATCCAATTATTTTTAGGCTCAGCTCATCACCACCTCTCATGCGTTGCACCATGCCAGTACCATGGTATAATGTGTCATGCCAGTGCAATGCTATTATCATGGTATAATGTTCCATGCCAGTACTGTGGTATAATGTTACATGCCAGTACCATGGTATAATGTGCCATGGTCCTGACCAATTTACCATTAAAGTACCATGGTACATTTTCCATGGTAATACCATGGTCCTTTTTGGTATGGGTGGCTTGGGAGTGGTGAAAACAAACACATGCTGTCCTCCGTATCGTGTGCCGTCAGCCGACCACTTTTTTTCACACTGCAGACTCACCATGCAGCCACCTCAGAGCTACAGTGTCGGAGGACAACACAGCTCTGGGCATCTTACAGGCAAGCCAGCAGGCGCCCGACCAGACTACAGGGGTCGCTGGTGCGGGGTGAGCCGACGACACCCTAGCCAACCAAAGGCCCCACCCACCAGGCAGCACTAGGCCAATTATGCACCGCCACCTGAGAGCTCCGTCTACTGTCGGAAATTATATTAATATATTTTATAACTGTACTGCACAACATTGTGTCTATTGCCTGCTTACCAGCCAATCGTACAGGTAGAAAAACGTACTAGGCAATACAGAGGAATACCAGCGATTACTGCTTGAGAGGCAAGTTACTTGTTAATTTTTCATTATTTGTGGCATAAAAATTATATAGATTTTAAAACAAGACTACAGGCAACAACTTCATTTTGTACAGGAAATCAGTCTTGGAAATACCTTCATGTGTTTAAAAAAAATAAAAATAAAAAATCTGCCACCAGGGGCACCACATTTTTAATGGGAATGGCCAAGGACATCACATTAGATCCCAACTCCTAAATTAGCTGTTTAACATGTATTCTCAGATGTGACATGGCTAGAGGCCACACTGAGCAAGTACAGTAGTAACATAACCAGTGCCATCTGGTGGCAATTGTTTTATACCATGGAACCCTGTTCCCTCTGGTCCAGTGAATATATATTTTCAGTACAGTAAATGGTTGATGCTGTCCAGAGTGACCAAGAAGCTTTATGTTAATCCCCTGATTGTTACCTCTGGCTAGCCCCGATTAATGAGGTGTTCACAGTGTGTATACAATTCAAATAAATAAATAAAAACATACAAAACTACAAAACAAAGGCCTTTCACTCTACTATAACAAGCCATCATCCACAATCACAGTGCAATGGAAAGGTTATTGATTCAATTTACTAACATATAGACTTATTAGCTGTTCAACAAACCCCTCATTCATTTATTGAGATTGACTGTACAGTAAGATAAAAAGAACACAATGACACCAGCGCTATTTGAATGGTCATGGCAATACCTTATTACCGGTAATCCATCACATGTTGGTTCTGCCTATTGTAACCATATGATGTCTTAATGTGCAATACATAATTTGTTACTTGGCTCTAATGGAATTATGTACTAGACAAAGGATGCTTCCCTATCAGAAATCCAGTTAATGATTAACCAAACTGGTTCTTACTGGTGACCAGTGGATAACTTAACTCTGAACCCATACTGTTTATGCTAATATTTCCCCCTTTCAAATTAACTAAGGGGCTCAACAAACAACAGTTTAGCATGGCAGCCTCTAGTAGTCAGTGTGTGTTACTGTTTTATCATCTGCCTGAGGAAAGGTACAGGAGAAGCCATTTTGTGTCGAGTTTTGTCTAGGCATATCTGTGTATTGCTGTGATCACGTCAACAGCAGGAAGCGCGTCTCTGTGCCAATGAGAGTATAGTGAGTGTGTGTGAGTTTGAGAGCTGACCGCTGTAATGTGAAATACCACCACCCTAATCCATGTCCTCATCTTGCTGAACCAGTACTGCAGCTTCATTCCAGCCACTGTTCCTTCTTTCTGTGCAATGGATGGGTAAGTGCAATCTCATTCCACACTCTGACAACCTAAATTTGATTTACAAAATAAGTAATTATAATATATCAGTCAAGATAAACTGTACAGCACCTTCGTCCCTTCAACTGCACTTTTGTTGTAATCGGTTCCCGCAATTCTTTTTTTCGCGTTTGGCCGCTGTTGAGACTTGAGTGTTGATCGTATTTTTTATAATTGAAGGAATGGAAGAAAAGAAGAGTGGGAGCTAGCATTAATAGTTTCTGATAGTGCGTGTTTTCTTTCAAGAGTGGGGTTTTGATTATTAATAAATACCTACGCATGTTTGGTTAAGAAAAGGGAGGTTCCAAACAAAGTAAAGAAAGCCGTGAAGTGCCGCACCATACGGCAGTGTTCATTGTTTGAAGGGATTTCTGGAAATCTTTGGAAACTTTGTGGAAGTGTTGGTCTTTTGTCATTGTTGGTAAGACGTGTTTATGTTAATGCAAAGTGATTCGAATATTTAGCCACTTCCTTCATTACAAATCTACAAAATTAAATTTCCTTTCGTTTTGTTGTAGCGGATATATTATTGGTTTTATGTTTTGCTGCCATTTTGATTTTGTGTCTTGGTAGGGGCGTTACTGTGTACCGTTCCACAACAAAAGTATCAACACTGATACATAATTTCATTTTAATATATATATATATATATATATATATATATATATATATATATATTGCAGGTACAGTTTAGTGATAAGCAGCTTAAGTAATTTTTGTAGGTTTCATTGTTTTCTCTTGCTGTGTAGTATTTAAACAAACAAAATATTTGTTTAAATACTTACAGTAAACAGAAGGGCTTGATGGGCGGGGGATCGTCATATAAGAATACTTAAAACTATAAGGTCATGCTTGCATATGTACCAGTAAATTTAAACAATTCACATGAATACATCGTATTTATCTATATGGACAATGAAAAGAAGTTGATGGGTAAATGTTATATTTAACGTGGCAGCAATATATAGATAACGCCATTCCTGACACGAAAGAAAGTAGCTTGCCACTAACACAGCAGTCTCTGTGTATAATGAAAACATGCCTTATGTTCCTAAAATTGGTGACGTATGTTGTTGTGCATTAATAGATTTGAAAAACCCTTTCCATTCTTCGGGATCAGGGAAGTACATGTGATTGTTTTAACTTCAGAATTCTAGTGGATTTAGCTAATCGCTCGAAATTAATGTTGCAAGGATGAATATTCCATTTGATTAATTTGTAAAACATGCATCAATATTTTAGTACTTTCTGATAGGTTATATAACCTGACTCAGTATGTGATAATGACATTTACCACACATCTGAAGATGGTCTAATAACACAGGCGTTTTATTTCAACCTATCTGTAATGTTTTGATTCATTAAGTACCATTCCAATTCCAATCTCTTGAATTATGTTTGTGGGGGACAGAGAGTTTGTATTTGCATTGGCTTGTTTTGGCTCACCAGTTCCAATAAATCGTCTCATTGTGGCACCTGATCAATCCAACCAGGGTCCATTATACATGTATTCAAGTTTGAGGTTGTGTGTCTACTCTCCACTTTGGAATTTGTTTACTTAAGGTTTCCCAGTCCTGCTACAGTATCTGTAACTGTATATGTAATCACATGCATGTACACATGTCCTCTGGCACACCTTGATGTATAATAAAGCAACAGCACCAGAGGGCTTTTCATGATGACTTTTCCCAATATGGTCAAGTTTAAATTTTTAAGAAAGAAAACAGAATCTAATAAACCCTACCTGGGCAGTCAAAACAAAAATAGATCCCAAAGAATAAATGAAAATAAATACATTAAACAGACTCCTGTTTTATGATGTTTGATAATAAATGGAGTGTCTGATCCAGCTGTTTGGATGGTCTGCTCTCGTTCCAAGGCTGAAAACTGATTTATTATTGGTTAATTATAAGTAGTCTGGGGTCTTTACAGAAGGAGTTGTGAGATCAGATTCTGTGGGGGAGGCAAACAGTACTTCTAACCAATGAGATTCCCTTAAGAATCCCGGTACAGAAGGACATTACTTTGAATTCAACATTCAGTTGTAGGAGTAAGATTAAACAAAGCTTTTTGGGCAACTAGCATTTTGAAAACATCTGCTTATTCATTAATCCATGCAATGAATCAAGTGTGCCAGATGTTTAATAAGAATGTGCTTGGGTCAAATTAAATTAGTGTTGATTATATGGGGAAAGTTTTTTTTTTTTTTTTTTTTTTAACAGAATACTAATGTTTCTCTTTCAATATGTCAGCAGTTTGGGGGACATTGGTGCACAGCGCAGATGAGAATGACTGTCACTCCACAGAGTGATTTACCGCTGAGTGGAATAACATGACATTTCCTTAGCCTTTAACTCCCTATCATCTTAATTGTTGCTTATGTGCAGGGATCCTAGGAATCCATTTGCTGAGGAATAACGTGGAAAACATGGATTTTCTATGCAGGTGGAGAATGTTTTAGTTTTACACAAGGCGGGGCAAATACCATGCAAGGATTTTTTAATTTGTTTGGTAATGGATTCATTTATCATATATAATCATCAACACAGGGAATTTTACTTACGTAAACAGACTTGTTCAATAAAACTGCTTCTGGTGTACAGAGGTCAAAGTTGAATGAGGCACACTGTCACATTCATGTTGAAACATAGCTGCAGTTTACTTCAGCATCCAGTGTGTTGTTACTACTGAACATGCTGTTTAACCCTTTCAGGACCGAGCATTTTTCAGTGGGATGCTCTGCCAGGACCAGGGTTTTTTTTTTTTTTTTTTTTACTGTATTTGACTTTTTAATAAAAATTCGCTAAAAATCTTTTTTTTTTTACAGTAGCGTCTTGGAAATGTTGTCCTTTTTTCAGAACACCCTGGGGAACATAAGTACTTCAAAAACTATACAAACCTTTCGCTTTTTTTAAAAATGTTTTAACACAATTTAAAAAAAAAAAAAAAAAAAAAAAAAAAAAGTATGTAAATTATTTATTATGTATTCTGCTCAGAGATACATGTATAAAAATGTGTTATTCTATGACGCGAGGGACCTTACAATACTTTCTGAAAGTTTTGTTGAAATATTGATGTTTGGGCAGATTACAAGACATTGTTTCACCTGAGTGATTGCAATGACATAATACACGTTTATTGTCAGGGTCTTTATAAGCAATAATGGACACTACTCTTGATTTATTTTCTCACAATAAATGTTTATAAATAAAAATAAGTCATTCCTTCTATTATTGTCAGTAATAAGGAAAACAAAAACTTCAGTTCAGTTCATGAAGTAGTATCTGCTTATATCCACTCATTTCTTGATATTTATAAATGTTGTATTTTAAAACTAACTTGGAGATAAACTAATATGTAGGGCTGCCCGAAGGTTTGTTCGCTAGCCAGGGATTTGAAGATTGTTTTAAACCTTCGAAGGTTCGTCAGGCGGGTTCACGCACTGTTTGTTTGGTTTTTTCTTTAGTTTCTGTAAATGGGAAGAAAAAACAATTTGACAACGTGTGAATACTATAAATTGCACGTTAAATGTTACTCGCATGCAAAATTCGATCTTCTGATTTGTATAGTGCAATTACGTAAACAAAAGTTGTTAAAAAATACGTACAACTGGAGCAGGGTATAGTATCCAAAGCAGTGGGCTCGTACCTCTAGTATTGCTTAAATAAAATATGTACTTAATACAGAGTGTACAAGATGGTGTAAGAGAAGTGCTATGGCAGAATATGTTTGAAACATACAAAATATACGCTAAGCCAAACCTTTAATTTTTTCATTCTCCATCTCGACAGCAAAGTGTGTTGTGTAGCTTAAGCTGTATTTAAAGAAATGTCTTGAAACCTCTCTGCTGTTTATGATTTTTTTGTTAAATGCCCAGACAACCAAAAAAAAAAAAAAAAGTTGAATGCAAACTGTGCAAGCAACTCATATCATGGAAGCATAATCAATCTCTGGGGTCACTTGACAAGCATAAGTTCATATTATTAGTGGTATTATTCATATTTTTAGTAGGAGTAAAATATGACTGATAACCTTCTTCTAACAAGTAGCTGTGGTGACGTCACCAGTAAATTATGCAAATGATTACCATCAAAGGTTTGAACCTCCTTTGGTAATGTGTTCAAACCCTTTAAAGGTTAAAATGTACTCTTTTGTTGCAGCCCTACTAATATGAATACAATTTAGATTTTTATTATTAGGCCCTACTAGACAGAAGTATTTGTAATGTGTAAAGTAAAATGGTAAGTTTGTTTATATTATTGATTGATGGCACTGGTGAGCTTGTATCTTCTTTAGAATTTAAGTGTACCAATAAATACTTCCTGTGTTAACTGTTATTCAATAGTACTGTTTGTCTGCAGTGGCTCTCAAAAGTATTCACCCCCCCCCTTGGATTTTCCCACATTTTATTGTGTTACAACATGGAATCAAAATGGATTTAATTAGGGGTTTTTGCCACTGATCAACACAAAAAAAGTACATAATGTCAAAGTGAAAAATAAAATCTATAAATCATTCTAAATTAATTACAGATATAAAACAGAAAATAATTGATTGCATAAGTATTCACTCCCTTGAGTCAATATTTGGTAGAGGCACCTTTGGCAGCAATTACAGCCATGAGTCTATTTGCATAAGTCTCTACCAGCTTTGCACATCTGGACACTGCAATTTTTGCCCATTCTTCTTTGCAAAATTGCTCAAGCTCTGTCAAGTTGGATGGGGACCTTTGGTGAACAGCAATTTTCAACTCTTTCCACATATTCTCAATTGGATTGAGGTCCGGGCTTTGACTGGGCCACTCCAGGACATTGACCTTTTTGTTTTTAAGCCACTCCAGTGTGGCTTTGGCTATATGTTTGGGGTCATTGTCCTGCTGGAAGATGATTCTTCACTCAAGTCCCAGGTCTCTTGCAGACTTCAGCAGGTTTTCCTCCAGGATTTCTCTGTACTTTGCTGCATCCATTTTACCCTATATCCTCACAAGCTTTCCTGACGTAGAGAAGCATCCCCATAGCATGATGCTGCCACCACCATGCTTCACGGTAGGGATGGTGTTCTCAGGATGATGTGCAGTGTTAGGCGTGCGCCAAACATAACGCTTAGTGTTGAGGCCAAAAAGCTCCATTTTGGTCTCATCAGACCATAGAATATTTTCCTCTTGGTCTCTAGCCGAGATTTGATGTGAGATTTTTCAACAATGGCTTTCTTTTTGCCACTCTCCCATAAAGGCCAGTTTTGTGAAGCACCTGGGCTATTGTTGCCATATGCACAGTGTCTCCCAGCTCAGCCATGGAAGACTGTAACTCCTTTAGAGTTGCCATAGGCCTCTCGGTGGCCTCCCTGACTAGTGCCCTGAGGATGGCCTGTTCTAGACAGATTCACAGTTGTGCCATATTCTCTCAGTTTCTTAGTAATGGACTTTACTGTGCTCCGGGGGATATTCAATGCCTCAGAAATGTTCTTTTTTCTTACCCCTGATTGGTGCTTTTGAAGAACCTTATTCCAGATTTGCTTTGAATGTTCCTTCGTCTTCATTATGTAGTTTTTGTTAGGAAATGTACTAACCAACTTTGGGACCTCCCAGAGACAGGTGTATTTAACCTGAAATCATGTGAAACACCTTAATTGCACACAGGTGGACTCCATTTAACTAATTATGTGACTTCTAAAGACAGTTGGTTGTACCAGAGCTTGTTTAGGTGTGTCATAGCAAAGGGGGAGAATACTTATGCAATCAATTATTCTCTGTTTTATATTTGTAATTAATTTAGAAAAATCTGTAGATTTTATTTTTCACTTTGACATTATGGACTTTTTTGTGTTGATCAGTGGCAAAAACTCCTAATTAAATCCTATTTTGATTCCATGTTGTTACGCAATAAAATGTGGAAAAGTCCAAGGGGGGTGAATGCTTTTGAGAGCCACTGTATCTTATGATGGGGTTCGATTTTAGCTTTTTATTTTAATTGCGAAGTAACGCAGATTTTTGTTTATTATCTGAGAATTTTTTTTTTTTTATTGCGGAAAACTAGGATGCCTACTTAAGTGTAATTTTTCTGGACCTTACTGCTTTGTTGTGTGATTGAAATTTAAAATGTATTTCAATCCAGATCATTAACCAAGAGGTGGCTGGGGAGGCTGGTAGCCTTCACGGTCGGATGTTTGAAAAGGATCCTCGCGTGCAGTAAAACAAAGGGGTCTTGCTTTGATCTTTTAGCAGATCTTGCATGGCCCACATATTTAATTCATGAGAAACACCCGGCTTTAAATTAATTAATTCTCTCCTTGAAGATTTGCCATTAAAGTAAGTTGAGTTGTTTTTGGTTGTGCGTTCCCAGTAAAAGTAAGTCATGTTGTGAGATGGAAATTTAGTAGTATCATGCAAATAGGCTGTGTAAAACAGATGCACTATTAAATTTAGACCCCAAACACTACCTTTTTAACAATGTGTGGTTTTTTTGTTTGGTTTTTTTGCTGCTTTAGCCCTGTAGCTCCTTTTTTAGAAGGGCTTTGCAGCATTCTGTCATTAAAAAGGTTCTTGTAAAACAGAAGTTCCTGTGGGTGGAATTTTGCTAAGACTCCAAGGTCACTATTCCAGTTTGACAATAATCAATGCACCTGTGTTTGTTATTTACTCTTAGGTTGCAATTGATTACTCGCAACAAAAAAAAACAAAAAAACAAACAGGATTCACAGTGTTCATTTGTGATCTGTTAAGTTTGTAGATTTCTTATGGGAGAGTAGTTCTCTTCTTGCAAATCCTATTTTAGCGTTAAGTATTTTATCTGTGTGATTTATTTATGTTGCCTTTCAGAATCTGCAATGTAGTGTAGTCAGCCTCAATGACCCCTCTACTTTTGGGACTATGCAGAATTCATACAGGTTTAAATGTATGAGCCCAGCTACAGTAGTCATGCCTACTACAAAGCATTTGGTTTCACTTCTTTAACCACTGAACAGTGGTACTGTTACAGGTTGTGCGTCCGCCTAACCTAAAGCAGGATGCAGACCTTTCATCTTCTGGTTCAGAGGCCAATGTGCTACTACCTGCTGAGAGCACAATGTGCACTGTCCCCTACTATAGTAAGCAACCAAATTCAGCTTTTTAACAAGGTAGCACAAAACTCTTCTCGATGCTGACTTTCAGTGAAGGGTGGTTACTGCTTGCTTTTCATAAGCATTATTTCTGCTTGAGAAATGTAATGCACTTTATAGTTACTGCACAGCAATTTGATCAACTGAAATGTACATTTCTAAAGAAACTGTTGGCCAGTTTATTTTTCCCTGTCTACCCAGTTGGCTTTAGGGATTCTGCACTGGAATGGCTGGTTTTGCAGAACCTGATGAGCACTAGACTAATTTACCTGAGGTAACATTGCAAAAGGGTTTGAGTGTTAATCAGCACCTGTAAAACTAAAGTAGACTAAAATACAGTAAAATGCACCTTTTTAAACATATTGATGTTGCAGATTCACAAAGGAAGAAATCGAAGGGCACAATAAACCCACACAGTAAAAAAAGCTAAACTAACATTTAGAAATTGTGTAATTAGATTCTGCACTGCTAGAAGCAGGGATACACATTGTGTAAGCAATATACAGAATGTTCAAAATGAGCCATTCATTGAAAAGCAATTAAATAACACCATGATTGAATCAAAAAATCTTGAGTTTAGCTTAAATGTTTGGTAGTAATAAACTACAGTTAAGTGTGTGTACGCTAAAATTTGACACCCCCAGGGTTCTCCCCAGGCCTCTTCAAAACCTGATCCGACTGTCTTGCAGTTACTACTGTGTCTTTAAGAATAAGGATTGAATGCGCTCAGGGTTGCCAGATTTCTGACAGAAAAATAGCGACCTTGTTCTTCAAAACAAGCCCAAAACGAGTGCAACACATGTTAGAGTATGGGCGTTTATGCAAATTGCAACCGTGACTAAAAATCAAACCCAATCCCGCTTATTGTAAGCGGACCTGGCAACTGATTGTGCTTCTAGCAGACCAGATCACTTGCGCATTGCTAGGTGAAAAAAAAAAATCTTGGAACACATGACAGCTGTGTTACATCTTGACACAACATTTAACCCATCAGGGAGTTGAAGTGGCGGGTTTTCTGTGTTAAGCACATCGAGAGGCTAAAACGTTTAAAATGACTGCTAAAAAACTAACCAGTTATTTTCAAAGCAAAAATAGTGACAATGAATGCAGGGTTTTGAAAATAAGCCGACGATTGGCGCAATCCACCGCCTAATATGATATTTGCGCAGGCTACTTTATTAAACGATATTAAGATTATTTTCGGATATTATCATTGTCCCCCCCCCCCAAAAAAAAAGAAAAACGTATTCCTTTTGTTGTGATATTGTTAAAATATGTACCCAGGCGCTTGTGAGAGATGGTGGTTGTTCATGTATAGAGGCTGTACACCTTTAAGAAGAAAGGCCTGCTGGGATATCAGCTGTTGTCAGCTGATATACAAATGCTTAAGTGCAGAGGTGCTGGATTATTGCACTCCGGTTTCATGAAACAGTTACGATGGTGACCAAATGTGAGTACTGTTGTGTAAAAAAAAAAAAAAAGTTTAAATGAACAGTGGTATTCAAAAAATGCAGAACAGAGAAAAACAAAAATAGACGTTCATTAACAAAACGTCCTGAAAACGTAACATAAAGAAAACATTTTAAATGAAGCAATAAGCTCATTCATTAAGCTAAAAAAAAGTTAGATTTTTTTTTGTTTTGGGTTTTTTTTGGGGTGAATTCCAATAAACTTTTATGTTATCTTTCCCCAGTCAAATACATTTTTTTAAAAAACTGGACAGAATACATGGGGGGAAATCTGGGTAAAATCATACTGCATGTACATTAAAATTCTGATCAGAAAACTGAAATGGCTGAAAATCCATTACAGTGGTGCCCTCCAGATACAGTAAAAGCTGTTTTTTTTAATGTTGTAGAGTGTATGGTAGACAGAAGTTCAGTTCATTTTCACGCAGCTGTAAATAACCAGGGATTCAGTTGTTTAGATCTCCTGGCTACTGCAGGTTTTCAGTAGAACTGATGAAGACTTCCTTGAAATTGCAGTTAGCTGCACCAGTGCAGTGTTGGCTGCCCATGGGAATATTCCAATGCCTTACTTTTTTAAAATTCTTAACATGTTTGTGTTTCAACAAAATATGTGATAATTTTATCAACTAAATATGGTTGCCCCAGCAGAAAGATGTTGCTGCTTTTAGTTGGAAATTTACGCTGGGTCCAAAAACGTATCATGTGAGGCCTACATGTAATGAGGACCCTCTGTTGGTGGCTTATTTAAAACCACTGTTTTGTTCATTGAATAAATGTATATTTGGGACAATTAATGTCATTTTGCATAATGTGGCAATTGCTTTTATGACGACACTTTTATTTGTATTCAATACATACACTTATTTTGATTACGTGGAAGGGGATGCAAAGTAATTGGTTGTTTACAGTGTACATGCTACAACAAGTTGTCAGGAGTCTGAATATTGTAATTTAGGTGACGATGTAAAAAGTGGACAGGATGATTTTGTGTTGATTTACAAAACCAAATCCACAACAGCTGTAGGTCAGAACTCACTAGAGTTGTACCCTGTTTAAGCTTGAAGAATTAAAGGCACGGCATGTTAAATGATGTACTGACTTTATGTAAACCTAGCGTGCTAAAAATAGCCTATGCAATCTTGTGCAGTCAGTGGTTTTGAGAAATAATGAATTGCATAGCAGGGTACCGTGTGCCTGAGCACAATAACTGAGGCTAAGTCTTTGTTTAATTATTTATGTAGAGCTCTTGGTGCTTTTGATCAGTTAAACGCAATACTGTGACATTCACTTTACAAACAGCCTTCTCTCTTTCTTTCTCCGAAAAAGATCTTCAGATGCGACTTGAGCTAAAACGTTTTCATCTTCAGCTGGTAAGTGTAAACAGGGTATCGGCTCTCCTCTTGCTACTGCAGCTTGAACTTTGCAGTCTAACCCCTTTCCATGTAACTCTTACTACAGGAAACATTTCACATCTCATAGCATTCTCTATTTATTAACCTTTGTTTTTTTTACACTGAACTTTTATTTTGCTGCTGGCTGTGAAATAACCAGCTTTCTAACTTCTGGTTTCCCATTGTCTCTCTTCCTTTATTCCACACAGTGTCGTTACAGATCTTTTAACAGTCGGTTTAAAGGTAGGAATCTGATTTCTCCTCCTCACACTATTTTCTTTTTTCAGTTTCTGTTTCTTTCTTTGGTAAGTTTTACCCTGTCATCTCTAACGCAACTAATTGTATTTTCCATACAGTGTTTGTGCATTCAGTATGTTTTTCTCTTTTTCTTTTTGTACACCCTGAGATTATACAGCTGTATAGTGTTGGGGGGGGGGGGGGGGGGGGGTTTGCTTGTTTATGATGTCACAGAACCCCTCCATGAAATGCAGCCCATACATTACTGAATGTCTATCTATCTATCTATCCATCCGTCCATCCATCCATCCAGTAGTTACCGATAGGGGATTATAATAACCGAATGTAAATCTTTTCCCTTTGAAAAACTAGGTAGGAACCTCACAACATAACAATAAATCATTTTTTTTTGTTTGTTTTTTTTTAAATGTGGTAAAATAGCTCCAGTCAATGATAATCTCTAAAATCATTAAAGAGGGGTGCAGTGTTTCACATTCCTGAATTCCTGACGAGAATCTAAATTGTTCCTACAAGGCAGTCTACATTTGCAGTGTCTAGGTATATTGATTTGTAGGTGATGTGAAAACTGTCAAATAAGCGAAAATCAATTTCTAGATGGATATTTGGAAAAGCAGCCAAATTAATGATTTCCACCTTTTGTTTTTTTTGCTGCTGTTTATCTAAAAAGGGATGAAATACACCGTAAAATAGAAGAGCTTTGTTGGCAGGGAAATTAATTGGTATTAAATGATAGTCGTCACTTTAGCAAACTATGCTGTGAACAGGGGTGTTTCTTATGGCCGATTACTTAAACCACCATTTACAGTACAGTGCATCATATGAGTGAAATAAGTGGAAGTCATAAGAATACTTTGAAGATAAAACACCAAATAATGTATATTTAAAAAAAAAAAAAAAAACACCACAGTTGTTTGCGAGAACCTCACTTAATGGGAAAAAAAAAAACATTGGGTTATTCAGTTGAATTGCTAAATAATGCCACTCTTTATTCTTAAATTAGGATGCTTTGTGTGCCAAGATTGTAAAAACCAGCATTTCTAACTTTACATAGTAGTCACTTTTAGCCTGTAACCTGCAAGGGAGAGCCCTGTTTTTATTAATCAAACAGCAGTAGTATTTGATTCCTCTGTGGTTTTGGATTAGTTTAGTAGATTCAGAGAGAGTGTCCTTTTTGTCTGTGTTTTATTTATTTTATGTTGTATATGGTGTTGCACTGTATCTGACAGAGTGAACAGTCGTGTCTAAATTGTTCACAAAATAGATTTGGATGGACAGCCCAGCCGTTATTGATAGTTGCCATTCATTTTAGTTGAGGCAGGACAAGGATATGGAAGGTGTCGTTGTATTTGTAGTCCTCCATTGTGTAATTGAGTAAAGGAAGCCTGCAGCTGCTGAAGCCCTGTCAACATCCTCTTCAGTAAACAGATTAACAATAACAAACAATAACATCAGCATGTATGATTTGCATAGAAATTATGTGAGGAAATTGGAATTAAAGGTAAGCACTATGTTTGGTATGTATTCATTAAAAAAAGACGAGAGAACCAGTCATTTTTTTGTGTGGGTGTGTTTTTTTCTCCTTTTTTTTTTTTTTTTTTTTTAATAATAAGGAAGGTTTGTGTTGCTGCGGGGCCATGAACGGATTTAAGTTCAGCACCAACTCTAAGTAAAACGTTGTTACTGTTTATTTAGCACTAGTAATAATCTGCAGTGGTATTTCAAAATAACAAAATCATGGTTTCACTTTAGTGAAGTACGCTAGAATGGTTTTATTATTAAAAACGTGTTCTTTATTCAAATTTATTTTCAGATTTCATATTAAGCTTTTTGTGCTCATTCAATCAAACCAAGTAGGAATTTACTTGCACCATTTAGTCATGTAAGACTGGCAAAAGTAAACAAAAATTATTATTATTATTGTTATTGTTAACTTTGTATAACATGCACATGTGTAAGCCTGACTAAGGCTAGCTATTTATTTATTTATTTTTATTTATTTATTTATTTTTTCAGTTACGTTTTAGACGGACTTGCAAAGCATTAATCAAAGGCATACAGTGGCTCAAAAATATTTACCCCCTCCTTGGACTTTTCCACATTTTATTGTGTTACAACATGGAATCAAAATTGATTTAATTAGGAGTTTTTGCCACTGATCAACACAAAGTGAAAAATAAAATCTACAAATTGTTCTAAATTAATTACAAATATAAAACAGAAAATAATTGATTGCATAAGTATTCACCTCCTTTGCTGTGACACACGTAAATAAGCTCTGGTGCAGCCAGTTGTCTTTAGAAGTCACATAATTAGTTGAATGGAGTCCACCTGTGTGCAGTTAAGGTGTTTCAGATGGTTTCAGGTTAAATACACCTGTCTCTGGGAGGTCCCACAGTTGGGTAGTACATTT
The DNA here is from genome assembly GCF_017654505.1 of Polyodon spathula. Classification (NCBI taxonomy): domain Eukaryota; kingdom Metazoa; phylum Chordata; class Actinopteri; order Acipenseriformes; family Polyodontidae; genus Polyodon; species Polyodon spathula. The sequence continues at coordinate 89,558,925 of NC_054535.1, read as the reverse complement.
CCTAACAAAAACTACGTCATGAAGACAAAGGAACATTCAAAGCAAATCCGGAATAAGGTTCTTCAAAAGCGCCAATCAGGGGTAGGAAAAAAGAACATTTCCGAGGCATTGAATATCCCCTGGAGCATAGTAAAGTCCATTATTAAGAAATTGAGAGAATATGGCACAACTGTGAATCTATCTAGAACAGGCTGTCCTCAAAAACTGAGTATCCGGGCAAGAAGGGCACTAGTCAGGGAGGCCACCAAGAGGCCTATGGCAACTCTAAAGCAGTTACAGTCTTCCCCGGCTGATCTGGGAGACACTGCATACGGCAACAATAGCCCAGGTGCTTCACAAAACTGGCCTTTTTGGGAGAGTGGCAAAAAGAAAGCCATTGTTGAAAAAAACTTGCATCAAATCTCAGCTAGAGTTTGCCAGAAGGCATGTCAGAGACTGAAACCAAGTGGAAGAAGACTCTATGGTCTGATGAGACCAAAATAGAGCTTTTTTACCTCAACGCTAAGCGCTGTGTTTGGCGCACGCCTAACACTGCACATCATCCTGAGAACACCATCCCTACCGTGAAGATGGTGGTGGCAGCTTCATGCTATGGGGATGCTTCTCTGCTTCCAGGGCCTGGAAAGCTCGTGAAGATACAGGGCAAAATGGATGCAGCAAAATACAAAGAAATCCTGGAGGAAAACCTGCTGAAGTCTGCAAGAGACCTGGGACGGGAGAAGAATCATCTTCCATCAGGACGATGACCCCAAACATACAGCCAAAGAAAGCCACACTGGAGTGGCTTAAAAACAAAAAGATCAATGTCCTGGAGTGGCCCAGTCAAAGCCCGGACCTCAATCCAATTGAGAATATGTGGAAAGAGTTGCAAATTGCTGTTCACCAAAGGTCCCCATCCAACTTGACAGAGCTTGAGCAATTTTGCAAAGAAGAATGGGCAAAAATTGCAGTGTCCAGATGTGCAAAGCTGGTAGAGACTTATGCAAATAGACTCATGGCTGTAATTGCTGCCAAAGGTGCCTCTACCAAATATTGACTCAACGGAGTGAATTCTTATGCAATCAATTATTTTCTGTTTTGTATTTGTAATTAATTTAGAACAATTTGTAGATTTTATTCTTCACTTTGATATTATGTACTTTTTTGTGTTGTGGCAAAAACTCCTAATTAAATCCATTCTGATTCCATGTTGTAACACAATAAAATGTGGAAAAGTCCAAGGGGGGTGAATACTTTTGAGAGCCACAGTAAATATGGAAGTCAAAGTTCATTTCTGGTGTCTAATTGCTTCCACCGCACAGGATGTGATTATTGTAAATAACGGTCAGAAGTATGATTTGTATCTACTGTGTTGTACTTGGCAAAAATGCATATCCTAAATTAAAGTAATAAAAAAAAAAAAATCAAGAAAAAGATCAACACACAAAGAAAGATAATAAGTTACAAAAAATGTCAGTGCCTTACAGTAGTTAATGTAGCTATCTTTTAAAGGATTTTTTGGTGAGATCCATCACTGTTTGGGCAAGACTTGCAATTTGAGTAACTCCAAATGACCTTTTCTAGTGAGAAATATCTTATTAAAGCTGATTGGATATTAACTCGAAACTGAAGAACACTGTTTATGATTTTGGCATGTAATATTTGACATTTGTCATTGTTCCCATTTATGCATTAGTAATGTGTGACTTTCAGTCCTGTGCTTGTGGCAGGCTCCCTTATTATGTATCTGTATCAGTTTGTATTACTTATATATACGTAATTTTCTTAATGAAAAAAAAATCCAAGCAAATCTAGTGAAAGTGTGTTTGTTATTTGTTGGGCCTGTGTTCCATGTTTGCATTCTCTGCCTCCCCCTGAAATTAATATGTTTAATCTGGTTCCTTGAATGAACTACTTCTTCTTTTGCAGTTGCTAGGAGTTACTGATTAAACTATTTTTGTCTAGATAAAACCAATCAGGAGTTTTTGCTCGTTCTGTTCAGAAGATCCTGGATTCCAGGCCTCAAGAAAGCAGCCAGGCTTTGTTTCAAGTCCAGTTTAGGCCTTTAATAATCTTTGTTGTGTCTAGCATTTGTGCACCTCCATGACTTTTTTTGTACCTAAACATAATAAAAACAAAATATTTTCACACAAAAAATAAATAAACTAGAGAGATGTGTAGATCTATCAGATACTAGTTCTTCACGGGTGAATTGCAATGAACTAAAAAAAGCGTACTAACTGGGGATGATCCTGTGGTTAGTACAGAGGACAGTAGTCTTCTAGACAGTCTGCAAGTTTTAGGATGTTCTCAACTGCAGCGAGCGTAACGTGTCTTCTGCTCCTAGAGGACTGTAAAACAAGTTTGAGTTAGTCTCGTGGTTCTTTAGACCAGGGGTGCCCAATCCTGGTCCTGGAAGGCCGGTGACCCTCCTGGTTTTTGATCCAACTGTACACTAAATTGCTTAATTGGTCCAATTAAGTAATTTAGGGGACAGTTGGATCAAAAACCAGGAGGGTCACCGGCCCTCCAGGACCAGGATTGGGCACCCCTGCTTTAGACTAAACTGCCCCGATGCTACTCTCAGAAATAAAACCATTTGATGTGTGTTTCAGTGTTATTACACAAAGTGGTATTTGTCGAATTGAATTGAATTGAGTTTGAATAATTCTGAATGTGTACATTGACATTAATTTGTTCTAGAAATTTAATTGACACCTATAGCTCTCTCTCTTCAGTTCTGAAAGGGTAACTTAATAGCATATTTTATAATATGTTTTATTTGAAAATGTGCTGTAAAAAGTGGCTATTTGCACGTGAAGTGTACTATTATAATTACAGTATGAACAAAATGTAAGAATATCTAAAGTAGATCTTAAGAATGATAGTTGAAATGTGCAGTTGAGAATGCAGCAGTCCACTTACTCCCTTCCCCTCCCCACTCATTACCATTATCCTGACACAAAGTAGAAATGATCATTTTAACCCTGAAGTCTGAAATATTGGGGTTCAACCGATCCCAAACTTTTGTACTTGTATTTTTTCTTTGCAGTTGGTACAGAGTTGGAGATCATCCGCAGTTAGTACAGAACTAAGCAATAAATTCTGAACTTTGTTGCAGTTGATCACATTTGACTGTATTTTGTTGTATCTAACCCAACAGTGACACAGTAAGTTACAATGTAGATATCTAGTCTATTTGTGTATTGAAAGATTTTGTAAATATTAATGTCAGGCACAACTCCATTGTAAACCTTTATCCATATGCTGCGAATTGAAGATGTGAACAACCTAGATGAAATAGGACTCCATGTGGCAATGAAATGACAGTGTTGTGTATTGTTATTTTTTGCAATATTTGCAGACACTAAAAAATAACAGCTGTCTACATGGTCACTGACACATTTTGTGTTTTCTCTGGTATGGCAGATGCAGTATGAGACCAAATGTAACGACTTGTGCTGTTTATAGAAATTTAATTTAAATAATTTTGAAGTGTGTGTGTATATACATACAGTTTGCAAATTAGAGCAGATCTACTGGGACAATCCTACCTCATTATTGCAATATTGAGGATACTGTCTGTGTGTTTTATTTTTCTAAATTTATACTTTGCATAATAATTTGACAAAATAATGTAACATCCTGGAACCTTTTGCATAATGTAGTACATATGTTTTTCACACAATCATAGAAAACTTGTTTAAGGACAGATTATTGGATTTCCAATATTAATATTTTTACACTGTTAACTCTTTCAGCACAGAGGAACTTTACAAAAAGAGAACCCTTAGAAAACTTAAAATACAAATAGGCATGTATATAGTGTATATGGACATACAGTACACACGATTTAGTTTTCTGGTCTACTGTATAAATGTTGGTATGCTTCTTATAGTACAGCAGCGGTGAGCAGTTTTGAGTGGAGTTACCTTTCCTAGGCCTGTAGACATGGTTTTATGTAGAATTAGATTTTATTTGCATTTTCCAGCTGTTTATTTAACATATATTCATTGTGCTGTATGTGCGAGGAAAGGTTTTCTTGCAACATGTACTGTATTTGGGAATTTCACATGATGACCTCATTGAACTGAGTGAAAACTGATCAACAGAGGTCAGCCGGCATACTGTAACCACGTACTGTATTTAGAATTACAAACTGAGATCTGTAAATACAGAAACAACAATTGCGCAATCCAATAACCTAACCATCAGAAGCATTCTAGAGCCCCCACTTGAAAATCTTCCATACACTGGCCTGCTACGGTTTTAATTAAATTTTATTTATTGTGTACCAAGGTGGTTTATCTTTTTTTTTCTCTGTTTGATCTTCAGTAAAGCATGAAATCTGTTAACAAAATACTGTGCATTTTTACTTTCATTTTTGCTGTTGTACTGTCTTTGTTGTCTGCTTGCTTTTGATCTGTTCTTTTTCCTTGGTTTGATGAGTGCTTGCATTTTATGGAAGAAACTAATTATTCAGATCTTCATAACGTTTGCTGCCCCTGCATTTTACACACTTTTTTTTCATACAGTGCTGACATGTTGGAGGTAGCCTAACAATTTTGAAAATAAAAATGTACTGAACAAAAAAAAAAAACTCTTAATGACAGTTTCTATAGCAACCTAAAAAAGCCCTTGGTTATATACCAGTATTCCTTTCTAATTAAAATTGCTTGAATGTAAAGACCACCTCTTGTAGTAATCAGATTTGTAATGGAGGTACACTTATTGTTATATCTTTGTTTTGATTGAGGTCTGTTCATCTGATTGTGATAACATGTGATGTTATGGTTGTTCCTTTATCAGGTGTTTATTGGAGCGTCATTATCTAATGGCCATGGACCTAACCTATTAATACTTTGTGTTACTCAGGAGTGGGGAATAAATTGTTAATTGTGTTTTTACATATTTTTTGCAGACAAATACACAAAAGAACCCTATTTTTATGATACAAACTATTGTATGTTGGTATCAGTGTTCAGTCCAATTCAATAGACGTCTATGTCTTCAGAACCACCACATTTTATTAAATGTTGGTTGCAAGTTATTCCACATGTTGTGGGGTTACAGTATGTATATGGTTGCAATACCATTTTAATCAATCCAAAATGTTGGATTTTGTCATATCTCGGTATTTGTAATAGCTGATCAATTATTTCACATTCTTGATGCACATCAGATGTTTGTGTGTAGAAAGAAAATGTGGAAAATAGAACTGATGTTGAAAGTTTTAAGTGTTCCTTATTTAAGTGTGCTGTTACTGCTAGAGTCTGGTAATACATGGTATTCTCTGTGAGCCAGTCTGATTTGTTAAAGGTTTCAAATTGGAGAGCCCTTTTTTATGAAGAGAAGAGATGGGTGGATAGGTGGCAGCTGCTAATCAGCACTAAAGCTTACATAAAGCATATGTTTGAGTCAGACTCTCATTTTCCGGAGAAGATAAGAAAAAAATAAGCTTTGGTTACAGAAAGATTTGCTGCTCACCGTCAATCTGGGATTCCATTTTTTTCATGTAGTAGAAGTAAAACCAAATGCCTTTGGCTTCTAATTACAAACAATCCATCTGAGTGTAAGACCCAGGTTGCAAGCCAGTGGATCTGGACAAGCATTGTGAATAAGCTTCTTCAGTGAATTCTGTAGTGGTGGGGCCTACTGCTGTAAAGTACACCCCCAGTAGACCTGCAAAAAGGCCTTTCTTTTTGATGTAGGCAACGCTGTAACCTGGGATCACAATCCTCTTCTACTTGTGGTTTTTGAAATATGCGTTATGAGGAGAGGTGGGGGTGGGAATGAAACCACTTTCGGCCAACTCCTTTTTCCATGATCTTTAATCTGCTGAGATTTCCTGCAGCGGTCCTCCTAACCAACTTCCTGCTGTGTCAAAGACCAAACACAGTCCCTTTCCTTTTTAGTTGTCTGGGGCCGGACCGGCAGTATTTTCTCATTGTAAAACCTACTGTAAGCGTCGCATGATAGAATCATCTACCCCCTCCGCTGTGGAGAATGGATGTCACTGCCAGGTATTGTAACAATCACTCTGCCAAGGCATTGTCTAGGAATTTCTGCTCATTTTGTTCAATTGTGACCAATGGTGGGAAAACTCTAGTGGTTTTAAATGATGGCACCCTTCCAGATTGTCTTGTAGCCTGAAAGTTAAAACTTAAATGTATCTTTTGTAAGTGTTACTTATTTGGTAATGTTGGTTGGCCAATGCACAGGAGTTGCATATATATATGATTTTAACAATGGAAGATACATGATCCCTGTGACAGGCTGGCGTTGCGGTGACATCAGGCCAGAAGCAGGAACTGAAAACATACAGGCAGTACTGCAGTTCAAAAGACACGTTCTGCGCCTTTTATTAAAGAACAGGAAAATAAATAAAATATTTTAACAAAAACAAACACTGCTCACAGAGCAAAAATAAATAATTAAACAAAATAAATCACAAACACAAATAATACTTAAGGTCCGGGTGGGCAGTAGCCTTCACGGTTTCTTTATATTATTTTTCAATTTCTCTTTCGCGCCTCGCTCGTTCCTCCTCTGAACACCACACCTAGAGAGCTGCAGGTTTATATACAGGTGACCACCTTCTGCACAAGGTTTACTAACCTCGCCTCCTGCCAGAACATATTGCAAAATAAAACAATAACAAAAACACACCTCACTTCACCGTATACATAAATGCAATAAATAATAAATAAACAAACACAAAATAACACGGGTGGAGGGGGAGACCCCGTTCTAAAAATAAACACATTTTTAAATCATAATACAAAACTACATTTTACAGCAGGGCTTTGCCCTGCCCCCTTTTTAATAATGTGCAGGGCTCTCTACCACCCTGCTACAATCCCATTTACATGTGAACACTCCACCCTTGGTGTTAACTATATTTCAGTAGCAGCAGCAGTATTTGCCGTTGGTGTCTGTGTGAACTTTATGGTTTTCAGTCTCTGTATTTTCTTCGATATTTTACATTGGGAAAAACTACAAAGCCAGTTTTAAAATTCTTATATAGAGAGGTGTATTTGTGTTCCAGATTTACTTCAATATAGAGAACCGCTTATTCAGTTGTGACAAAACTTGAATCTGAGGATACATGCAGAAATCTGCCTGTCTCTATTGCAGGGATGCAATTTTAATAGCCTGGTTTTTCCACAGTGGGCAAATGTAGGCCACTGTCTGTTTTAGTTTTTCTTTCAAAATACAATTGAAGATGAAACCTAACACACAGTCTCAGTGTAGTGATATACAAAGCGTGAAATTTAAAGGGAGTTAAAGTTGGCGGAAAACCTTATGTGCTATTTTCAGACATAAAAAAAAAGACAACGGTAAGAAACAAAAGCTGTGCCTTATTTATTTATTTATTCATTTATTTTTTTAATATCCGGCAGTTAACGTCTTCTGGATGCCAAAAAAGTGGAATTTTGGAATGTCGGAAAAAGCAAGTCTTCTGCAGTCTTTAGAGAAAGTACAGGAGACCAGGCACAGACCAGGGCAAAGCTTATGTAATGCAGCCAGATCAATGGGTACCCTGAACTGTAACTCGCCCCAGCAGAAAAAGCAGTATGTTTGGAGTCCGAATAGTTTAGTCTTCTGTGCTCTCTGCTATATTAGAAGAAAAAATCAGATACGTATTAGCATTTTGGATATTTTATTTGGGGAAAAATGTGGATTGAGGTGTGCTGCAGATACTAGCCTTTTTGCATTTGTTAATCGTGTGATGTACTACACCTTTTACAGTTTACCTAGGTCCTGTACAAAATTTGAGCAGTATTTACAGCTTCCTTTCCTAACCTGTTTATGTAATTTATTTTATATTTGCCATTTTTCATGCAAAACTGCAAGCAGTGTGGTTGTTTGTAAGTTTAGTCGAACCTGTTCTTTGGTGCTTTCTCTCTTGCTGGGTTTGTTTCCACAGATTGCTGTTGCTTGGTCTTGCCTCCGTTGTTTTGCTCTTCACTGTGTGTTGAGCTATTGTCCACAGGGTTTAGATTTTAGCTAAATTAGGTGTTTACAATGAAGCCCTTTTCGCACTTTACAGAAAGATAATCCTAGTAGGGCTTTTAATCTTCACATTTTCTGTTGTTCAATTTATCATCCGATCTACAGTACAATCGAGTAATCACACCTGTTTGCTAGTGATGTGAAATTGTATTGAAAGACAATTGCATGTAATACAAAGTAATATGATGCTTTTAGTGCAAATATTTCATAATGCCAGCTAATGGTTTAATATACAGTAGTTGTCATTTGACAATTTGAAAATATTTGCACAATAAACTTGTAGTACTTCCATGAAAGGAAAGCACTGATGAGCAAATTGTCTTTTTTTCAATATTGTGAAATATAGACAATATTGTGAAAGATATTGTGAAATATTATACCTTCCAGTTGCCCCTTTCCCAAAGTCTTCTGAAGTACCTGATATTCTATATTACCTAGATACTAGATACTCAACTCCGTGGATTCTCTATGAGGACTTCCATCGCACTGCGCGCAAAGGGTTATGGGATATAAAGAGAGTTCAGGAGAAGTTTTCTATGAAAGTCAATGGCGCGGTGTCGGATTGAGCTGATTTATATCATTGTTTAAAAATCTGAAAAAAACTTATAAATATTTGGCAATATTTGACCATTCTTCTACAATATTGTTGCCACATGCACACTTTGACCAATCTTGGCCATAATGAAGGCGATTGGTTACACCTGAGCTAATTTAGGATTGCTCCTACAAGGGAGGTGGACACTTATCCAGCCAAGCTATTTCAGTTTTTATTTAATTTTCTACAAATTTCTGGAATATTTTTTTACTTGGAAGTTGTAGGTAGGATGATGTAGATAAATGAAAAAAATATAACTATTTGAATGCATTTTAATTCCAGGCTGTAAGGCAACAAAAGGTGAACATTTTGAAAGGGGGGTATAGACTTTCTATAGGCACTGTGTGTGTGTGTGTCTGTATATATATATATATATATATATATATATATATATATATATATATATATATATATATATATATATATATATATATATATATAATGTAATTAATGCTCACCCTTTATAACGCCATAGTTACAAGACTCTGCTATTTGAGTGTAGAAAGGCTACTGTGATGGCATCATGGAGCAAATGGGAGCCACAAGGCACGTTATAACGGGGGTGTGTGTGTGTGTGTGTGTGTATAATATATAATTGTGTGTGTGTGTCGACTCCACTTATTTTCATATTGGATAATTGCATACATCTTTTTTTTATTGCATAGCATGCAGCTGGTCCTGTTTTTTAGTGCATCGTTTTCTATGATGTATGATACGGCTAAATGCATAATTTGCTTAATTGCATGAAGCTGTGTGGTCCTGAAGTCCATTGTCCATTGTACATTGCATTGCAATATCAGTGATATAGCGCGCATAGCACCGGCAAGACAGCTGGAAAAGCCGGCAAGAAAGACACAGAAAATGGCAAAGCGAATCTGTAAAACTTGATCTTCAGCACACTACAAGCCTTCATGGAGGCAAATGGTTGTCAGTCTTATAAAGGTTTTTTACAGTTGTTTATCAGCTCAATCAGCCGAATACTGTCTACGTATTTTTTTGCTACATTGTAGTCAAAATCTCCAACAAGTTATAGTGTATATGTATGTATTTAAATTTGTGAGAAATACCAAATACCATCTTATTCAAAATTTAAGGATTAAGTTGGGTACATTAGGTTTTAATGGTTGGTGGTATTCTTACAAATTTAAACACATATACATGGTAACTTGTTGGACAATCCAACACAACAGCTAGTTTTTTTTGTTTGTTTTAAACGGTAGATCCTTTTTGCTTCAAACCACTATCTTCGCTAAACCAATAGCAACCTTAGACTGGTAATATTGTATTATATAAAAATATAAATGTGTGTGCGTGTTGAAGCTTTAGTATATTTTAACTGAGAAAAGTTTGTGCTGTACTTAATCTTCATCATAAAGTAAATGTCCTCTTCCACTATGTTGGACGTTATTTTTATTTATCACAACAAACTGCTGTAGACTTGTTGCCAAGAACTAGGTGTTGGGGGTTGTATGCTTAATAACTAATGCACCAGTGAACCAGCATTTGTAATCGCAATAACGCCCTTCTAAGTTATGACCTCATTTTTGACATGGTCTGACTTTGACATTGTCTCATAGCTGTGTTCTATGATTCTCTCAGCTCCCGGGGGTCTCCTGTAACTATTTCAGTGCCACAGTGTTTTGACCTCATTACTGCGTCTACAATGGAGACAACATACTTAGGGCCTCATTTACTAAGCAGCGGTAATTTAACCAGAATTTCAGAAGCAAAAGTGCAGAAATTGTAATTAGCATACAAACTGTGGGTGGCAGCAGGTCTGAAGTTGTGCACGGTATTTATTGTATTGACAACAGGTGAAGGAGCTTGCTTACTGGTGGCGGCAGGGATAAAAATATGAGACGGATCAAAGAAAATAAGCTGAAATAATTTAGTTTCAATTTAAAATAATATTGTATTATCTATCTGTCCTACAGCAATGAAGCAAAAAGCCAGAACCCTAACCACTACTCTGCGTACATGTACAATGCGTAGCTCTCAGGACTGCAACTCCAGATCACAGTTGTAGATCGGACCTCTGTTTTTTTTTTTTTTTTTTTGAAGTTAAGACTATATTAACCTAATTTTTTACTATTTTTTAAAAACATGTACATGTAGTACACAGGTGTATTCAATGATTTTCATAAAATTCCATTCCATTCACTCCTGCGTTGACATTGATAGGATAGATTTTTTTTATATGTCCATTTTGCTTATGAGAGTCACCTTGTGTCATGCCCCTGGCTGTACTTCTGTTTTTGTTCAAGTTCTACTTCTAGTTTTGTCTGGTGTAATTGAAGACACTCTGTTTATAAAACCGCTACAGGTGTACAAATGATTGGTATTGCCTGTATCACATTCTCTAGGCTTCCAGTTAAGCCTTCTGCATTGAGTGGTTTGGTATGGAGGAGAAATTACTTTTTTTTTTTTTTTTTTAATCAACCTACTGTAATTACTTACTTTAAAGATGCTGTGTAACATTCATTTGTTTACCTTTCCAGTTCAGTTTTTTTTGTTTAGTGCAGTGGTTCCCAACCAGTGTACAGTGAGAACTGTCCAAGTGTGCCGTGAAATTTTGTGCAAAGGTAATGAAAATCAATGTAAAACAAACACGTTGTTTCATCTTAAACCATATTCAATCCAACCAAAATTACAACTCATAAAACTTGTGAAAATTAATCCTCAATTATTTTAAAAGCGAGGTATCAGTCTTAATTCTAAAACATGATCATTCTAAACGCAGGTGTTTGCCGGATCTATTTTATATCCCCTGATCTAAGAGAAAATGGATAAGTTTGTTGTCAAAAGAGGCAATTCCTCCGCATATTCAATCGCTGTTGAAGACTGTGTATTCTGTGGTGGGTTTGAAACATTAATGCATTTGATCCTTGTTTAGCTTGTTGTATGCATTATGTTGCAAACCTCTCTAGTAAGACCGTAACCTAGTAAATGTGATGTTTATGAGCAATCTATTCAGCTGAAAAAAGCCGGTGTGCCGTGGAATTGTTTGTCTCATTGAAATGTGCCGTGTTACTGAAAAGGTTGGGAACCACTGGTTTAGTGACTCTTCACTGCACACCTGACAGCTGCATACGTTTGGTGAAGCGGCTTATCCAATTGCTATGAATCTGGACTTACTTAGTTCTTTCTTGAGTTTGGTTTGGGCAATGAATTGTAAGTAGTCTTAGGCCCCAAAAGTCAACCAGTGGCCCTTGCATATCAGCCCACAGGGATTGCAAATTGAGTACTGCAAGGAATCACACGTGGCTTACTTTTATTCCTTTATTAGATCATATTATTAAAATAGTTAATTTTACAATAATACTGGGAAGATAAACAATATTTTAGCCAGGATATGATTTAAAAAAAAAACATATAAAAGTAAATCTCTTATCAAAAATAGTAAACTAAGTGTAGCTGACCAATATTTAAGGTGCAACACAGAAACCAGGATCAGAGGACCAGTTGGAAATTAAGTGGAGATGGACTAGGGACAGAGGGTAGGAGACACTTCTTTGCACAGAGGGTGGCAAAGGTATGGTATGGGTTACCTAATCATGTTGTTTATGCTGAATAACTAGGATATTTTAAGACTCAACTTGACAAAGTTTTCAAATCAATCAACTACAGTACTAGGAACCAGACAAGTCTCTTGTTCATACAGTTTCTTATGTGGCAGGTAGGTTAGCTGAGGTTACACACTCCAGAGCTAGACTAATGAAGGCAACCATACACCCAAGGGACTGGTAACCTGAATATCATTACGTTCTGCATGTTTATTTGTTTGAAGAAAGAATATACATTTAAACCAGTATATCTTGGCATCCAAATAAAAAAATAAAAAAAAAATGTAAAAAGCAAATTGTGCAAGCTGTATTTACAGATTGCTGCAGCTCGAAGCATTCAACCTAGCAGGTGCAAACCCTTTCAGTTGGGTTGGTCTTGTGAGCTCTTTTTGTTATTCAAAAATAGTGAATAAGGTTATAAGTTTTAAAAAGTTTCCATTGCAGATGAACTGCACTTGAAACCTGCATGTTCCCTTCTGATCACAGGCATTTTTAAACCACAAAAGCAAGGTATTGAGAAAATTGGAAACACTGATAACTTGCATTAAGTTTGCTGTTCATAAGCCTGTATTATTGTAGCCCTGTTTTTCAGAGTGTGATTTTTGTTTTATTTAAAAACTAAATAAATAAATAATCCCCAGGGGGCTCCAAAATAATTAGCACTAACAGGAAATTTGTGTTAATTCGTATTATAAGAAGTAATTTACAATAAGCGACTGCTAAATTTGGCTGGAACCATGTAGAACATTTGTAGCATCAGGAAATTTGTGTAATCCTAGTTGTTTTAATGAGAATGGACTGTGCTCTGATCCCTTGATGACTGTTAACTACATTTGTAGCTGAAGAAACTACCATAAGGTGATAAACAAAGGCTTCTTGCATTTCCCCACACAGGTGGATGATAAGCACTTGCTCATACTGTATCACCCTGTCAGCACAAACCAATCAGCTACTGATCTCCCTGTGCTTGGCTTCTGTCTTGGTACAGCAAAAAGTCTCAGGAAAATGGTATGCAGTTAAGGAATGTATTCCTGCAAAAACAAGTACTGGAGAAAACCTGGGGGTAGGAATGTTTTCAGCGTCGCTGCTAGCTGTATGCGTGAGAATTTGTCAAGCAGCTGTTTTTTGTTGTTTTTGTTTTGTTTTATTACATGGCCCTTAAGGAGCAGCTTGGTTGTCCTGACCTGCACTCATCGTGAGTCACTAGAAATGTGTTGGCCTCTGATTTACTGGTGACGTCACCATATCTATTTTATATCGTTTATATTTTATTGAAAATTGTATTATTTTACAGGTAATCCATATAAATGAAAACAAATATTTTCATGTATTTTAAAAATGTTATATAGAACAATAATCAGGTTTTTATAAATAAAAATACCCATTGTTTTAGCTTGCGTTGCACCAACTGCAGCTGACTTGGACAAAACAAAGCTTTATTTAACAGTCTCCGTTCCAAGCAGGTTATTGGTCACAGTCATATTTTACTGCTACGACTACTACTATGACAACTTTTTTTTGGTTGTCTGGACATTTAACAGAAAAATGATATACAGCAGAGGGGATTCGAGACATTTTCTTTCAGTACAGCTTACGCTACACAACGCTTTGCTGTCAAGATGGTGAATGAAGAAATTATAGGTTTGTCTCTGGATAACATGAGCTGGAGGAGGAGGGGCGGATGGTGCTCAGTTTTTTTAAATTAAAATGATTAGTTTATATTTTGTATGTTTCAGACATATTCTACCATATCACTTCTCTTACACAGTCTTGTACACTAGGTATTCAGTACATATTTTACTGAAGCTGTACAACTGCTATAGGTACCGCCCCAGTGCTTCGGATACTATGCCCTACTCCATGCACTGCAGCGGCGCCATGTAGAGTTGCTACCGCACGTAAAACGATTTGAAACAAGTGGTAGTGGATTTTAGTACAACAACTTTTGTTTACATAATATGCATTATACAAATCAAAAAATCCAATTTTGCATGCGAGTGACATTTAATGTGTGATTTTATAGTATTCACACATTGTCAAAAAAACACACAGTGCGTGAATCCTTTGAATTCCTGGCTAGTGAGCCTTTGATCACAGCCCTAATATCTATCTATCTATCTCTATCTATCTATCTATCTATCTATCTATCTATCTATCTATCTATATGTATACATATATATATATATATATATATATGTGTGTGTGTGTGTGTGTGTGTATTTTTGAAAGCAATGGCCTCCACACAGGTGTGGCTCATGCGTTAATTAAGCAAGTAACATCCCAGCATGCTTGGGGTTATGTATAAAAATGCTGGACAGGCCTGGTTGCCTGGCTGCAAGAGGAGACCTCGGTGACTTTGAAAGCGGGGTGATGGTTGGGGCGCGTTTGGCAGGCGTTTCAGTGACCAAGACAGCTCAACTTGCTGATGTTTCATGCGCATCGGTGTCTAAGGTGATGTCGGCATGGAACTCCGAGGGAAAGACATCATAAGCAAAGGACAATAGTGGGCGGAAGCGCATAGTCCAGGATCGTGATATCCGTGCATTCATTTAAAGTGCAAGGCGAAACAGGTGAGCAACTGCAGATGAATTGACTGCAAATTTCAACCTGGGGTGCGAGCAGCCAGTTTCATAAAATACACGGTCCACCGAGAACTCCACAGGGCAGACACCATAGTCTGGTTCCAGTGTACAAATCGCTCATCACACCTGGCAGTGCATGTTTCCGAGTCGAGTGGTGCAAAGAGCACAGGCAGTGGACTACCAAGCAGTGGAGAAATGTGATATGGTCAGATGAATCATCCTTCATCGTGTTCTCGACAAATGGACGAGTGCACGTGTGGCACCAACCTAAAGAACTCCCTACAGCCCTGAGTACTTGGTTCCAATAGTGAAGGGTTCTGGTGGTTCTGTGTTGTGGGGTGCATTTTCCTGGCATGGTTTGGGTGCATTCATTCCCTTAGAAGGCAAGGTAATGTTAATTGCTACTTAATAGTACTGAGTGATCATCTTCACCCCATGTTGCAGCATTTCTTTCCTATCGAGGGGGTGTCTTACATGATGACAATGCCACCATCCACAGAGCACGTGTGGTCGCCCAGTGGTTTGATGAGCATGACACGGATGTTATCCATATGTCATGGCCTTCTCAGTCACCCTATCTGAACCCAGTCGAGCATTTATGGGTTATTCTGGAACGACAGCCGAGACAACGTTTTCCACCTCCATCAACCAGGCGTGAGTTGATTGACTTTCTCTTCGCAGAATCGTGCCGCATCCCTCCTGCAGAATTCCAGAGGTCGAGAGGCTGGTAGGCTCTATGCCACGGCGTACTCAGGCCGCACGTGGTGGCCCAATTCCGTATTAAGTGACTTTACGTTGGTGTTTCCATTATTTTGTCCACTACCTGTACATACACACAGACATCTGAAATTAATATGTAAGGTTGACAGGCATTTTTATTGCATTTTGTTTTGAATCTATTTGATGCATCCAATAGCAAACCTTTGAATTGCTTGCTACGGACATCCCTTTGGTAGACCTTATGTGAGTAAGATATATTAATCTAACAAATTTAAGTGTAATAAGAGGATATGTAAGGTAACTTTGTGAAACTGTATTTGTCAGTCTTTTTATGTAGAATTGTAATACAGCTATATTGCTTCCCATCACAACACACTTTGCTTTTCTGAGATCACAAATGCAGAATGTCTTGCTGTATCTGCCTTAATAGGAGGTTTGGTTGGGGGGGGGTACATTTGAGGGGAGGACCCTCAATTCCTGTACATCTTAATTGTATTCTTTTATGATTTGATTAACTTTTGCAGCACAAAATATAAATGCTTAGAGAAGCTAAATACTTGTTCTAATACAAGACAATGCCATTTGGCGTGTTTTGGGCCAGAATATAAATAAATGTAAATATTAGCTATGCTAATGGAGCTGAAGGGAGACAAAAGTCTCTATAGATGAGGTTTTCAAGTCAGTCTGAATGCTGAAAAGTGCTTCTGGTTAAGTGCTTCATCATTGAACAAAGGAAGTGCCAGTTCAGCATAATAATGCAATTCCATTGCTCAGTACTACAGTAATCTGTAATGCTGTAAAGAAACTATTTTTGTTTGTTTTTTGTTTGTTTATATTGTTATATATATATATATATATATATATATATATATATATATATATATATATATATATATATATATAATAACACATAAGGTATTGTGTTTTATTTAATATAACGTAAACTTTCAGTTTGTTTTTTTTTTTTTTCGTTCACAAAGAGCCAAGTAAGGTCGAGTTCACTTGGTTTGATTCCACTCCCCAACAAGACCACTTAAAAAACTACGTTCGCAAGACATAGCTGTCCTCCTTTATGACTTCACAAGGTTTATGTATGCAGGGAAAAAATAACTTGCAAATATTATAATTGTATGGGGAAGCAAATCTTCCAGTTTTTACCTAACCTTACACAAACACATACTCAAAAGGGGTTTCATGTAAAAAGATTGTTTTCCTACATCAGTGAATCTTCTCCGAGGTGGAGGTGGTGGTGGTGGTGGTGGTAGTAGTAGTATAAAAAAAAAAAAATTAAAATGATGTTGCTTCTCCTGCTGTGTTTTTATAGGTACAGTGTTTGAGAAATATGAAATAAATATAAAGTGCCTCTAGAAAGTCTACACCCCCTTCAACTTCTTTCACATTTTGTTGTGCCTCAGAGTTTCATGTGTTTAAATTAGGATTTTTTCCACTTACCTACACACCATACTCCACACTGTTAAGGGGGAAAAAAGTTTTTATTGAGAGAAAAATTATATATTAAATACAAAACTGAAAGATCATAATTGGTTAAGTCTCCACCCCCTTGAGTTAATACTTGGTGGAAGCACCTTTGGCAGCAATTACAGCTGTGAGTCTGTTGGGATAGGTCTCTTCCAACTTAGATTTGGCAATATTTTGACCATTCTTCTTTACAAAACTGTTCAAGCTCTGTGGACAGCAATCTTCGTAATGCCACAAATTTTTGATTGGATTTCGATTAGTGCTCTGACTGGGCCACTCAAGGACATTTACCTTTTTGTTCCTTAACCACTCCAGTGTAGCTTTGGCTGTGTGCTTTGGGTCGTTGTCATACTGAAAGGTGAACTTCTGTCTCAGTTTCAGCTTTCTTGCAGAGGGACTCAAGGATTTCTCTGTACTTTGCTCCATTCATTTTCCCTTCTATCCTGACAAGTGCCCCAGTCCCTGCCGATGAGAAACATCCCCATAACATGATGCTGCCACCACCATGCTTCACAGTAGGGATGGTGTTCTTTGGGTTTGTGCCAAACATAATGCTTTGCATTTAGTCCAAAAAGTTCCATTTTAGTTTCGTCAGACCACAAAAATTTTGTGCTTGGGGTATTATTGTCACATGCACACTGTGACCAGTCTTGGCCATAAAAGCCTGTAGCTCTTGCAAAGTTGCCATTGACCTCTTGGTAGCCTCTCTGATCAGTCTCCTTGCTCAGTCATCCAGTTTGGAGGGATGGCCTGATCTAGGCAAGGTCTTGGTGGTGCCATACACCTTTTACTTCTTAATAATCGTCTTGACTGTGCTTCAAGGGATATTCAAGGCCTTTGATATATTTTTTTTATACTCATCCCAATCTGTGCCTTTCAACAACTTTGTCCCAGAGATTTTTGGAAATGCCTTGGTGCTCATGGTTGAGTCTTTGTTTTGAAATGCACTACCCAGCAGAGGGAACCTGCAGGAACTGCTGAATTTATCCTGAAATCATGTGAATCACTACAGTTTAACACAGGTGGAGACCACTTAATTTGGTCTGCGATTTTGAAGGTGATTGGTTACACCTGAGCTAATTTAGGATTGCTATTACAAGGGGGGGTGGGCACTTATCCAAGCAAGCTATTTCAGTTTTTATTTTTAATTAATTTTCTACAAATTTCTAGAATACTTTTCACTTGGAAGTTGTGGGGTAGGATGTGTAGATAAATGAAAATAGCTACTATTTTAATGCATTTTAATTCCAGGCTATAAGGCAACAAAAGGTGAAAAATTTGAAAGGCACTGTACAACGGCAACGCATAGGCTCGTAGAAATTCAAAAGTTTGTCTAAAGATATCCGCACTGTGGGACGTCTCGTTTTGGAAAATTTCAACATTGGTCACGGGCACGGTGCGGGGGACGTAGAAATTCAAAGTTTGTCATATTTATCTGAACCACATATATATGTAGCCTAAATGTGGCCCAGACGTCAACGTTTTTGCAAATAACTGCAATACGTGCTCCTAACAGTTCGTAGTAAACACAAAGAAATTTACACATTTAAAATGTATATTATCTGTTATGTGTTGCGTGTGGTGTGTTGGTGTAATGTTGGTGTACGGGAGTTAATTGGTAACACGGGATATAAAATGGGTCTGTGTAACACACGAGTGTTTACAAACTTCACGTATATGTGTAGCACGGGGAATGGCACTTTAGGATTGCACAGCACTTCACGTAAGTTTGTAAAATTTGTGAGCACTTTCTATAGGCACTGTATTTGCCGTTGCGTATCCGAGCATCTTTAAGTTTCAAACAGATATGCTTATCTGACAATATATATGGAGCTCCCTGCAGAGGCAAAACCTTTTAAGTGACCCTGAGCATGAAAACGTAGTGATCTTGCAAACCTGAACAGTGACTTTGAATATGTATGTAGGCTAGCCCAAATAATTCTCTTATAAAACAAAAGCCCTGCATAAAGGTTAGTGAAACAAGCAATTTCACTTGTTAAATATCCAATTTTTCCTTTACAGCCCCCGTGTTGAATTGCAGTGCCACCATGTATCTATTTCGGTTCTCCATTCTTTATTACCCCTCTAGAATATTAAAGGTAATTCTGCACCTTGCTTGGTCCTCCCATTGTAATCCTAGTTTGCAAGTTTCTGTTACTTTTCAGTTATTATCCTGCCTAAAACTGGAGTGGAAAATAAATTAAGAACAGCACACGAACCTATACCTTGATGACTCTTACTGTTTTTATTTATTTATTTATTTTTCCTCAAAACACAAAAGATTACAGCATTCAAGCTCAAGTGGCCAACAGACCTGGTTAGTACTGTGTTGTAAGCTGAGTAATACATTCTCTAGGCTTCTCTTAGCAGAAAACAGTGCGCAGTAAAGGCTCCTTCCCAGCTGTGTTTCAGGAATTCGCATGTCTATAAAGCTTTAAAATGGATTATTTGTCACTGGTAATTTTAATTCAAACTTATACCAGTAAAAGAAGTTGGTCTGGATATTAGAACATGATGAATGCAGGATATTAAACAATGGATGGGGCCTTATTTAAATATGGATTTTATGGTAGTGCTGTGGGTAGAAAAGCAGAGGGGTGATGTGTGACCAAAGTGGGTTTTTTTTTGTTTGTTTGAGACCAGCCACATAAAGATGGAATATCAGAAATAAGTTTCAAAACAATTCAAACAAGACACAAGGCCAACTTGGGCTCGTTTCATTCGTGAACGCAAATTTCACAGCTCTTCTTCACTGATGTATGTGTGTATATATATATATATATATATATATGTGTCAACTATGTCCCAATTTTGGCTGGTCCTAATTTTATTTTGTAACTTGACCCTGTTTGTAGATATCCCACCTTTTTCCTTTTTATAATTATATTCTGACTTGGCTGTGTTTGTGCATGTGAAATTTTATGTATTTCCGTTTGCACCTTAGTGCTACAACGTCAACTAATAGGCCACCCTTGGCTTCAGTCACTCCATGAAGATGATAATTATAGTATGGGCTGAAGGCACTACCTGTTTACAGAGATGTAACTTGTTAGTTATTTAAAGAATGTTTGCATTCTGTTTTTGGTAAGATTAAATCAAGTAGCCCTGTAGCTTTTGAATTTAAAAAATAATTATTTAACTTGTTGTTATTTACAAAATGCCCATTTCCTAAGTAATATATGTATCATAACATACGTACAGTAGATGCCGGTTATTAGCAATCCTGATAGACTTTCAGTTAGTAACAATATTTTCACTGGAACCAATCCCATCCCAAAGACTCTAGTGTTAATGGATTTTGGAGATAGCAACTGTCTGCCGCTTAATGACAATTTTTTTATTTTTATTTTTTTACTATTTCTATGGCTATGGCACACACATTAATGCACTGCAGCGTCTATTTATGTGTCGGTTTTCATAACGCAGCTGTACATTTATCGAGTCTGACTGTCGTCTGTCATCATGGCTTCAAAAGGTGTAGACCTTGCTTAGATTCTGGAGGCAATATGTGAACCCGGTGCTAACAAGTACAGGTAGTAGAAACGTATGGAAACTCAAAATCTGTTGTATCCTGCATTTTGAAATTGTCAACGAAGCTGCACGCAAATTTAGAGTGATTTACAGCAGGAGGTGGTGAATCGTAAAAAAACAAACAACACTGGACAACTACTTCTACTAAAATGATACTTCTGTATTAAATGCAAGTCCTGTATACCAAGTCTGTTTACTGTATTTAAGGATACTGATAGTACGTTGTTGTAGTACTATGTGTACAATACAGCACTGTGTACTTTTTTGTTTCACACATCCATGTAGTGTTAGTAAACAGTTGTTTGTTCTGGTATTTTGTGTTTTTCGTGTTTATTTTTTAACACTGAAATATAACCAAGACGTGTATTTCAGTGTGCTGTTTCTACAACCACAGTATACATAATTTTTCCATATACATACACTTAAATGTAGCTTTTCGCTTTTATAACAATGTTTGGTTAATAGCAACTTTTAGCTGGGAATCAAGGGGTTGCTAATAAGCGGCATTTACTGTATTTATGTGCTATTGTATTGCCCCTTTTCACACGGACGAGTTATGACAGCTCAGAACCGGCACTGATGTGGCATTTTGGCCTGTGTGAATTACCTACACCATCACAGAGCCATCATGTTTTATGCCATCTCTGAAGCACCTCTGTGACTGTACAGACTAAAATGCCGACATGACACTGAAGCATCTTAACTTCTGTGTGAAGCGCTATAGTGCGCATGGATTGAAAGTCAACATCCCACATGACTGTATACCAGACATGTTGGGTATTTTTGTCATTGATGTTGCACACTTTTGTTCAAATACAGTGGCTGATCAAGAACGAGATAGTAATTGGAGACGGGAAGAAGTTAAGGAATTGTTAGCTTTACAGTAGTGACAGCTACTAAACACATGCAGCACTTTGAACTGTACAGTAGAATTTTTAGTGCTTGGACAAATATCCGAATACTTGAACAGATATTTTTTTACATGTATTTGGATACAAAAATCAGATGTTCATATTTGCTAGAAATGACAAAAATACTTTTCACTTGTTTACTGCCTCAGCAGAAACTGCGCAACAGTTTAAAAAATGGCAAATGAAAAAGAGCTCTGTGTGATATGTGAGATTAATGTATAAATAAAAAAATAAAACACAGTATCAACACAGCAGCCCTTGTGCCTCTATTTAAAACATTTTAGACAGCAGAAAGTAAACAAACCAGATTATGTGTGCACACGGATAGTGATCTCTATGGAAAGCCGTCTGGGTCATAAGGAAGTGTTGTGCTGCTTTAGAGCTAGTCAGAATCTCATGGGACAGAAAAATGGCAAGCACCTCATTCTGAAATGTGCTCAACTTGATGGAAATGTTGTGTAGTGATTTATATAGATTGTATACATTCTATATTTTTGTTGCCAACATAAGTTGCCGTTATGTGGAACGTAATAAATGAGAAACAAGTGTTTTATATTTTACAGCACCATTTCCATGTTTTGTTTTATTTGAAGTGTTTAAAGTTACATTTCATTTTTTATTTACTTGTTCAACAACAAAAAGCCACTTTTAAACCTTATGTTATTACTTTATGAAAATGTGTCTATGGCCACTGTTTACTGTGAAGAAATGGCAAGGAATGCGATGTCAACTTTGTATGTACGATTTATTTTGAGACAATGTTTAACAACGTAAAACAACGTTTAACTTGAACAGATATTCACAGATATGCCTTTCTATATATACACATTGTCTATAGAAAGTCTACACCCCCTTGAACTTCTTTCACATTTTGTTGTGTAAGTGCCTCAGAGTTTCATGCATTTAAATGAGGATTTTTTTCCAGTATTCTATACACCATACTCCACACTGTTAAGGAGAAAAAGTTTTGTTGAGAAGAAAATTATATATTAAAAATACAAAACTGAAAGATCATAGTTGGATAATTCTCCACCACCTGAGTTAATACTTGGTAGAAGCACCTTTGGCAGCAATTACAGCTGTGAGTCTGTTGGGATAGGTCTCTACCAACTTTGCACACCTAGAATGGTCAAATATTGCCCAATCTTCTTTACAAAACTGTTCAAGCTCTGTCAAGTTCCTTGGTG
The DNA here is from genome assembly GCF_017654505.1 of Polyodon spathula. Classification (NCBI taxonomy): domain Eukaryota; kingdom Metazoa; phylum Chordata; class Actinopteri; order Acipenseriformes; family Polyodontidae; genus Polyodon; species Polyodon spathula. The sequence continues at coordinate 89,536,362 of NC_054535.1, read as the reverse complement.
AGCGTTGATGGACAGCCATCTTCAAGTCATGCCACAAATTTTCGATTGTATTTAGGTCGGGGCTTTGACTGGGCCACTTAAGGACATTTACCTTTTTGTTCCTAAGCCACTCCAGTGTAGCTTTGGCTGTGTGCTTTGGGTCGTTGTCATGCTGAAAGGTGAACCGCCGTCCCAGTTTCAGCTTTCTTGCAGAGGGCAGCAGGTTTTCCTCAAGGACTTCTCTGTACTGTGCTCCATTCATTTTCCCTTCTATCCTGACAAGTGCCCCAGTCCCTGGAGACGAGAAAAGATCAATTTTAGTTTTGTCAGGTTTCTTGAGTAATGGCTTTCTTCTTGCCACCCTACCATACAGGCCAGATTTGTGGAGTGCTTGGGATATTGTTGTCACATGCACACTTTGACCAGTCTTGGCCATAAAAGCCTGTAGCTCTTACAAAGTTGCCGTTGGCCTCTTGGTAGCCTCTCTGATCAGTCATCCTGTTTGGAAAGACTGCCTGGTCTAGGCGGGATCTTGGAGGTGCCATACACCTTCCACTTATTAGTAATCATCTTGACTATGCTCCATGGGATATTCAAGGCCTTTGATATTTTTTTATACCCATCCCCTGATCTGTGCCTTCCAACGACTTTATCCCGGAATTCTTTTGGAAACGTCTTGGTGCTCATGGTGTAGTCTTTGCTTTGAAATGCACTACCCAGCAGAGGAAACCTACAGGAACTGCTGAATTTCTCCTTAAATCATGGTAATCACTACAATTTAACACAGGTGGAGGCCACTTAACTTGGTGTGTGATTTTGAAGGTGATTGGTTACTCCTGATCTAATTTAGGATTGCTATTACAAGGGGGGTGGACACTTATCCAACCAAGCTATTTCAGTTTTTATTTTTAATTAATTTTCTACAAATTTCTAGAATATTTTTTCACTTGGAAGTTGTGGGATAGGATGTGTAGATACATGAAAAAAAATATAAAACATTTTTAATGCATTATAATTCCAGGCTAAAAGCAGGAAAAGGTGAAATTCAAAATGTTGAAAGATGGTGTAGACTTTCTATAGGCACTGTTTGTGTGTGTGTGTGTGTGTGTGTGTGTGTGTGTATATATATATACAGAGGGTGGCGGCCTTTATACGAGGACGACCTTTATTAATAATACTACGAATTTCAAAAGCTGCAATATTTTATTACATAATTTATGACATTTTTTGGAAGTGTCGCAGTTGCTTATTTTCTGTAATACGGTAGCCTACCTGTATGTAGCAGCATGTGGCTAACCTACTTTGACTACAGTAAATTTATCAGTGACAGTTACCGAGAGCCTGTTAGGTGGGAGTTGGAAGGGGAGAACTGTACAGCGACTCAGGAGTGTGCATTGGTTAAGGGGCAGGACAATGCTGGTGTGGCAGTTAAATCCAAGAGTGTGACCTAGATTTTTTTTCTGCCAGAATTACCTCAAAATATCAGTCTGAGTTCTGTAAAAACTACAATGTATCCTGCTTGATTATTTATTAATTTTTTTCAATGTAACTTGTAAACTTTCTTCAAGAGAAACCGAAACTAAATCTTCTTATAGATAGTAAACACATTGTTTTTATTTGGACGGGATTGAGTATGGGAATTACAATTGAACCAAAAACAAAACAACAAAACCACCTATAAGAACTTCAGAAGGACTGCTGTTCTGTATGTAGTTTATCTTGCATTTTCTTTCAGAACTGTACTACCATAAAATAATATGTGCTTACTATGTGTGTGTACATTAGTTTGTAATTTACATGCTAGATTGAGGCTCCCGTCTCTTTGGGGCATTACATGTATATAGTGTTGCACGTTTATTATTTTACTGTGTTTGTTTTTTTTAGTAGGGTAAAAAAAAAACCTTTCTTTTATTGATAGTGGCGTTTATTCGAGGGCGGCCTCTTACAAAGCTGATATATGACTGGCGTCAATACGAGGGTGTCTTTAATTCAAAGGCGGCGCCAAATTGAAGTGTGTGTATCTATATAATATATATATATATATATATATATATATATATATATATATATATATATATATATATATATATATATATATTATATATATTTTTTTTTTTTTTTTTATTTTGGGCTGCGTTTTTCACAGCTGCAATCCAGCCTTAAGATATGGTTTACCTTGTTTTCTTAATATTAGAGTCACAAGGCAACTCAGTGTTTATAGGTGCTGTTTGTTTCCAAAACGTAGATATTGCATTTCAACTTTGAAAAGCATTCTTTTTTTATGTTACGTTGTTGATTTTTGCTGAATCATTTAAAGTGTATGCCGTTTGCGGAAGCATAATATGAATGACGTGCTCTGCGCGTATCCGTGGAAGATTCAATATTGCCGGGCACGTATTGTGACAAGTGGAAGATTGTTTACCTCACAACAAACGGGGGAACTGAATTAAGTACTACACACATTCCTTTGAATTTAGGACGAACCAATTAAAACCATAATTTTCTTATAACAAAAGCCCTTTAAGGGTGCTTAATACAGGTTTGAGTCCATTGCTGGGTAAGAGAATTGTGGCCGCTGGTCGCGTTAGACAGGTAGTTGCTTAATTCAGTTAAATAAAAGCACAAATATCATTGGGAGGAATTTAAAGTGGTCACTTAGACCAGGTTGTCGCTCAGTATAGGTGGTCGCATGAGCAGGTGTGTGTGTGTGTGTGTGTGTGTGTGTGTGTGAGTGTGTGTGTGTGAGTGACACACAACGTATTTTTTGTACCTGTTGACAGTATATACAATAGGTAGAACTTTTTTTGGATGGTCGATAAGACCACAACTTTTGATACACTGCAGTTGGTATTAGGCGGCTGAATGAAAATAATATTAATAATGGATCCCCACTTAAATATTTTAGAGAGAGAGAGAGAGAGAGAGAGAGAGAGAGAGAGAGAGAACAGGGAAGTTTATAGTACACTACAGTTCTCACTACAGGCGCTAGAGAAATGTGTACTATAAACTTGCCTGTGCTCACTTTGTCCTCTATTTTATATATATATACTATAAACTTGCCTGACTTTGTCCTATTTATTATATATGGTTATTTATATATATCATAATATATATATATATATTATATATCATATAATATATATTATTCGATAAAAACCCGTGCGTTATTTCGATACACGAGTAAACAGGAGTATATATATATATATATATATATATATATATATATATATATATATAGATATATATATATATTTAATTTGGGGCATGTTATTAATACCCAAGTGGTATTCATTTACCTTTCGTGGAGTCACAGCTTCTTCACATATTCCAAATTGGACTGTTATTATATTTTTTAATTTTATTTTTTCACACAAGTGCTTTATTATTTGTATTTATTTATTATTATAAATTATTATTTACAGTTTTAAGTGTCCTTCCATTTTTTACATTGAAGCAGCCCTTATAGAACACTAACTGCAATGATATTGCCACTCCCTCACATTCCAGAATCTTTCTACTTTTTTAATGCAAGCAACCTGTTACTGTTGCTCACCTCTGGGCGTGCTGCATTGACAGTGTGATAGGTCACTACAAAAAAAAAAAACTTACAGGATTAGAACATTTTCCAGGCTTCTACGGCAGTTATTTTCAGAGTTTCTGACCTTTCAGTTTGGTACACTGCAGTTCTGAGAATGCGTTGAGCAAATAGCAATGTATAGTCATGTTTGTGCTGTTGAATTCTATTTGAAAACAAAGTTTTTCTCAATGGTTTAGTTGTCCAAACTTTTCAGAATGTTTTAGGTAAGTGAACAAATATTTGCTATACACACTATAGATGTGTAATAAATATTTGTAACTGATTTGCCTAACTATACATTCAATATATGTACGCTATGTTATTGTTTTTCTGAACAATATTTATATTTATTTTTTTAATGTAGCTATATTTAATTTGAAATATAGCTACATTAAAAACACACGTTTATTATTATTATTATTATTATTATTATTATTATTATTATTATTATTATCACAGTCAACAAAATGACTAGTTAAATAAAATTTATTCTGTTCGTTAAATATATCGAATGATAGTACTTTCGCGAGGGAAGTTGGTACCTCTGAGACCATTGAATTTCTCGCGTCTTGAGCGGAATTACCTTAGGTCTTCAAAAAGTTCAGCAGTCAGAATCAGCTGCTTTGTCACGGCAGAAGCGTCTTATCCTCAAAGAACGCCGTCTTTATTTGCTTTCTTATTCTCTACGTGTTTATGGCATTGTGATATTTAATGGTATTGACTCGTACATGATCACATAAATTACAGCAAAACTTTAAGAATACTATCTCCCCATCCTCATGGAGTGAAGTCACATGATGAATAAACTCGGAAAAAAAATGGACATGGTATTCTTCAATTACTATACACTTAAATGTGTGTTTTTGACTAATGTGCTGATTACAATTTTACAAGTTTCAAAACGCTTCAGATGATTTCTGAAATGGTCATTTTTTTAAAAGTGAAATAAAACAAAAACCATCAGTGTGAATATTGTGATTTTTTTTTTTTTTTTTTTTTTTTTGTATGTTTACCAGAGAATTTATACGTCTAAATAATGCATGAAGATAGTTCTTCACTAATTGCTAGTATTCAATTATACGACGACTTAAAAACTGTAAAGTTTATGAGCAGCACTCTCTACAGAGGCAGAATCGCCAGATGCCTGCGTCGCCCGCCTGCCCTGTACCAGTAGATTCACTGGTGCCCGGGTAAACTCTGCACTAATGTGACATGCATTTTTACAGAGGGAAATCAGAGACTCAGCTGCAAGACAGTCACAAATGTGCTTATGGTAATGCTTTGTAAGAATGGTCTCAAAATAACAGGTTTACTTCGAGAGGCTGGAGTCTCAATTTTGAGATTCATATTTATGATAATAACTTGCGAAAGTTAGTAAACTGTGTGTGAAGGTTGTTGCCAGTTACTGTGAAAAATGCGTGCATGTTAGCCTTAGAGTGAATGCTGACCACTAGTATTCTTAAATCTGTCATTTTCATTTTCAGAGGTTTTTTTTTTTCTAAATAATTATACTATTAAGGCATTTGGAAAATGTTAACTTAATTGAGCCTGACGCTGCTGGTATAACTGACACCTGACTGAAGGCTGTTTCTTGCAAAGTGCTTTAATGTGTTGTCCTTGGCAGGAAATTATGTTAGTTCTTGCAGTTAAAGCTATTTGAAATACCTTTTAAGGACAGACCTATTTAAGCTCTTCTGTACAAAAGCAGTATGAAAGTACAAATAACAATGAACTAAAATTAATTTCTTTCAGATGCTTCAAAGTATGGTGCACATACGTTATATATTGTATCCCTCTTGATAAAAACAAACCTTGTGTTTTTTCCTTACTGGTTCTGCTTTTACATAAAGGTACTTGTGCTAAACAGGGTTTTACATTCGTGATCTGCAATAACAGCACGCTAATAAAATACCTGAAAAGCAATATTTCCAGTGGGAATACCATAAAACCATTTCAATAAATGAAATGTACATTTACAATACAATCATCCATTACAGACTTATTTGTGTGTTGCTTTTATGGATCAGCATAAGCATTGTAGGAAAAAATTCAATGGTTTTAGTCTATTGGAAATCTGGGAGGAAACACACTTATTAGGACACAAATAAATGCTGCTATGCAGACGATTGGGGTTCAGAAAGTCTGCTATAAGTGTTAAGTTGTGGACGAGTACCTGCCCTGAGCTTTTTATTTATACTTGGTGATTATTACTTAAATATATGTAAGTAGGAATTCCCAAACTAAATTTCTAGACTGCTGTGGCTTGTAAAATCAGGTTGCAAGCACAGTCACCACATAGATAATGATGAAAAGAACAACATCATTAAAGAACATCTTTTTGAGTTGTCATGCAGCACTACACAGCTAAAGATATACCTTACAGGACTTTCCCCTACATACTGTTATAAGGGACAGTATTTGCCTCAAATGTAGTGTGGAGGGCTTAGGAGAGTGCTGTCTGCCAGAGTCTCCCTCCTGCTCCCTGTCAACAGGCCAGATAATTGGAGTGCAAAACTGCTTTTGTTTGGCTAGCCGTATCTGGTTGCCAATCGAGTGGAGAGCTTCAATAATTGATACAGTAGACAACAGAGCAGGCGTAGGCACAGCAACCCCCTGCTCCCAGCCAGTGAGTGTGCCTGCCTGTCTGCAGGACAGCTGTTCACAGTGTAATCCAAAGACGGTGGTGTTTCTAGGGAGATTGCTAATCAACCTGTTGAAGCAGTGGCTGTTTTTTTTATGACGATGATGCCTGTATCCTTTCAGGCAAGGCTATTGGGTTGCGTGTTCTAGTGACAGATTGGCTGTCTCCTAAGGTGAATTTGTTTATCTACAACAAAGGTGTTTTTTTTTTTTTTTTTTTTTTTTTCAGTTTATTCCACTGTCAAGCTCAGTCTTTACTCCCTCCTGCCCTCTTTATCTCCCTCCCTTTGTCCTTGATATCTTCCTCTTTCTGCCTGTCTCTCTCTCTCTGCTTCACTATCATACTTGCTTCTCTGGGGCAACCTTCCTCTCTTGTACCCTCCTGGCCTAAATCCCCCCCCCCCCTTTTCACTGCATGCTTAATTTGCGTATTACTGCTGTACCCCTCTTCAGCTTCTTTGCTGTTCTATTAATGGATGTGTCCAGAGCAGACGACTAGACTGCAATGCTGTTGAAGTGTAACAGGTATTCACTTTTGTGTTATTTCAAACTTGTGGTGTTCAAATTAACGCTGTAAAGGTTTAAAGGTGTAATGGGAGGGAAAACCAAATCATTGTAAATAAAACATTGAGAATATTTTAACTAACAAAAAAAAAAAGTCATTTTGAATTTCTTTTTTTAGTCTTTAGAAGTTAAAACTGCAGCACTGGCAGTTCTCCTTTAAACTACTTGACGAGGCACGGTGTTCATGAGGGGATGGCTTTAAAAGGAACATTCTTGTATTGACTGTTTTTTTTATTACATATTCACATTTTGGGAATAAAAAAGCGGATGCCTACTGTTTAGCATGACGTGGTATTTTAAAACAGATTAATGTGAAAGCTTTACTAGGTTCCTGTATTTCTGTCATTCTTTCTTGAATTGGTAATTAGCCTTAAAGTAGTTTTTCATTTAGGTATCTGGTGACTAATGCTGTCTGTCTCAAATCAGTGTTTGTTAAAAACACTTACTATGCTGTTTGAGCCATATGATGTTTTGAACTAATTCCACAAGCTGTGTAGCACAGTACAGTAATATCATTTACACTGAAAGATTGGCTTTTTGCAGAGCTAACAAACATTTCATACATAACTTTTTATTTATTTATTTTTTAATATTGTGTTTATCCACAATATGACCTTTTAAGGCTAGCTATGGTAACTTAGTATACTCAGTTTAATTAGAGTGGATATACTTTTTAGAGAGAGCTGTCAGAAAACACATTTCCCTACACCTGACGACAATGTTGGTCATGCGCTATGCCTGTGAGTAACCAAAACTGGTTTGGTGCCCACAACCCTGACGTGATAAAAACGAAATGCATCTGTTGTAGCACAGCACACAACCCTTTAAAGTGTACCTGAACGTATCTTGAAAGCAAGTACATTTACATTGCTTTAGAACCTGTATTGATCCACACGTTTTGACAGCAGTGACCAGACTGGATTGAATTTTGTTGGTGGTAAAGTTTTCTGTGTGGCAGGATTGAATTACGTGAGTACAGTCAACTCTCGATTTATCTGGGGTAATTTTGGGGGGGGGATTACACGTATTAAAACATGGAAAATGCAAAACATATTAAAACGCATTAAAATTATTCTAGTTCATTAAAATAGTCAGTCACACTTGTTTTTGTTTAATCGATTGGCTTTCCTTTTTTTGAATATTTGTCCGTAGCACTTGTAGAAATAGTTTGTCATTCAAGGGGGAGTCATCTTGCTGCTCTGTATAATCCAGCAGTGTTTCAAATCCTCGTATGTTGCGTTTGTCATTGATTTCCTCGTAGACAAACTGCTTGAAGAATCAGAGCTACTTGCGTAGGAAATTAACTCCTCCTCCCCCTTCTTTTTTAAATCACGAACCGTCTGTTCACTAATTCCACACTTAAAGTTGTTTAGCAGAACTGTCTGTTTTCAGCTTCTCAACTATTACTTTTTTTTTTTCTTCCTAATCATCAAAACCATGTGTTTTAGGTTTACTTGCAGATCATATTTGCGTCCACGACGGCGCTGGGTGATTGACATTGATCTAATAATAGAAACAGCGCATGTTACCTTTTTTTCTGTCACGGATAATCGACAGTTGACTATTTGACAAGACAGCTATAGAAAGTGACTGTTTCTATCAGGTAACTAAGAAAAACAGATATTGTTTTCTAAACAGTGAAATAATAAATACTATTAAATGGTATAATACTATTTATTTTTTTATATCATATTTTATATAATTATTTATTTCAGCAAAAAAGCATTGTCGATTGTTTCGTGTGCAAAAACACACAAAATTTTGCTGACAAACTTGTGATCCCGAATAACTTGAGCTTTAAAGCCAATTAAACGAGAACTAATTTTTCTTTTACCATACCATTAATAAGTGTCGAGTTACAAGTAAAGCGAATGGTGTAGAGGTAACTGGGATTGACTGTGTATGTGTGTCTGTATGTGTTTGTGTGTGTATATAGATGTATATATACAGTGGCTTGCAAATGTATTCAGACCCCTGACCAATTCTCTCATATTACTGAATTACAAATGGTACATTGAAATTTCGTTCTGTTTGATATTTTATTTTTAAACACTGAAACTCAGAATCAATTATTGTAAGGTGACATTGGTTTTATGTTGGGAAATATTTTTAAGAAAAATAAAAAACTGAAATATCTTGCTTGCATAAGTATTCAACCCCTGTGCTGTGGAAGCTCCCAGTTTGCACCGATGAAAGAAATTGCCCTAATGAGAACACAGTTACCTTACCATTGACCTCTGCCTGTGAACCATTAAAGTTGCTGTCACATTTTCTGGATAAAAACCCCACTGTTGAAGGATCATTGGTAAGGCTGTGAATCTGAAGGAAAATGAAGACCAAAGAGCATTCTACAGAAGTTAGAGATAAAGTAATACAAATGCATAGATTAGGGAAAGGGTACAATAATATTCAAGTGTTTGGATATCCCAGTGAGCACAAATAGAGTGGCAGACATTGATGTAGCAGCAAAGGTCATCCAAAATGATCTAGACAGCATTCAGAACTGGGCAGACACATGGCAAATGACATTTAATAGAGATTAGATAAAGGGGCATTCGGAACAGAAAATAGGCGGCACATTTTTACACCAAGAATCGTGGGAATCTGGAACCAACTTCCCAGTAATGTTGTTGAAGCTGACAGTCAAGAAGCTGCTTGATGAGATTCTGGGATCAATAAGCTATTAACAACCAAATGAGCAAGATGGGCCGAATGGCCTCTCACTTGTAAACTTTCATTCATGTGCTGTGTGTGTGTGTGTGTGTGTGTGTGTGTGTATGTGTATATATATATATATATATATATATATATATATATATATATATATATATATATATATATATATAATATAGGAGAGGGAGAATAATAGATGGGCTTCAGTGAGTTGCAGGAAAATAATTCCATCTAGGGTTTATGTAACGTCAAAAACTACGAGACCGTTGGGTTGAGTAGTTTATAAACTGCCTATTTTTTATAATAAATGGGTATTATCTGTAATAAAAAAAGACAATAAACAGATGTTAAGGTTCAAATTGCATTTAATGAATAACATAAATTAAGTCAATATTAAATCTTAAATACGATTTTTGATAATTCAGGAACGCTAAATTAAATTGGGTAGATATTGAACTGCAAAAAATAACATATCTTTTAAGGAAAAGGTGTTTCAGTGGGGTTTGCTTTTGATTTTTTTTAGTCACTGTCAGAGTTGGAGATTATTTGTCTCGTTCGCTTGGTTGGTGCTCCCCTTGGTGGACAATGATTGTAAATCTTCAGAGACAGATTTGTTAAGTGCCTGAAAACCACAAATTGTTGAGTGATTTAAAACGAGACATTTTGTTTGAAAGTGGTCAGGGTGCACAGGAGTTAAATATGGGTCAAAGGTCATGTATAATCTTCTAGACCAGTGGTGCACAACTCGGGTCATGGAGGGCTGGTGTCCCTCCTGGTTTTTGTTCTAACTGTACCCTAAATTAGTTAATTGGACCAATTAAGCTTCTGATAAGGTCCAGTAAAGTACTTTAGGGTGCAGTTGGAATAAAAACCTGCAGGGACACCTGCCCTCCAGGACTGAGTTGTGCACCACTGTTCTCGTCAAATGTGCCATTTCGAATGGCGCAGGATGCAAATATAGCCTTCATCCATGTATTATATATATTGTGACAAAGTCCGGGGAAAGATGATAGAGCGTAGATATATAGGACCATGAGTAACGCGTAGCTTCTACCCTCTATAACAAGTACAGAGAAAATATGTAGTCCTGTGAGTTTCTTAATGAGGCAGTAGTTAGTTGGTCTGTGGGAAGGCTATGTTTTGTGTGTAGTCCTGAGAGAAAAAAACTAAAGAAAAAAAGGTATAAAAGTTCAGCTCCAAAAGTTAGGACTTTGTTTTGTTTTGTGTTACTGCGGTGCTCCACTGTAAAAAGGGAATGGACGCTGTGACAACCTATTTGCTATCGTGAGCTGTGTTTTATATTGAAATAACACAGTGCTGCTATAATTGTGGGCAGGTCCCTTCATGAGTTGGAAATGAGAACAACTCTATCTTGGAATTTTCTTTTCCCCACAACCACTTACACAGCACAGACGTGTTTTGTTTTTTTTATGTGTTTTTCTTTTTGTTTTGTGTTTTGGTTTTTTTCTCTTTATTGAATGCAACATTAATCCTAATAATAATACATACAAACACAACATGTACAATGTGAAAGATGTCTACTACACAAAACGAAAGCAGGTACAAGTTCCTTCCTTGTGGCAAATTTTAGACAGACCATGTTTGTCACACAGACTAGTGTGTTTCCACACAGAGGTAATATAGCTTACACAACACTTCATTGAGCTTGCGCTGGTACATCAGACAGTATATGCACAAGCCAAGAGATGCTCCAGAAGAATGATTTTGGACTTAGCAGAGTGGCATTATGTAAATGTTGGGACGCATATGGATTATTATACAATTACCAAATACATTCGGAACAGCAAGGAGGGATAGTTTTATTTTTCATGTAGTGCTGTGTACCCTTGAATTGACTCGTTCATTAAAATAATAGTATTGCTTCACTATGGCTGTTTAGCAAGTGCAGTTACAGTTTTCCAACGGAAGGGCAATACTAAGATAACACACTCTCTGTAGCAAGGGTGTATTTTCCATTCACTAGAACATTTTCCATCGTGCCATTAATTTGGGCAGCTCTGAATGCCAGGTGTAGAGCAGACAATGCTCCCTGGACCATTTTATATTTACAGTACTCATACGATTCACACAATGGACTACATGAAGAAAACATTATTGCTGAATTGGAAAGGTTTTTGGAGCACAATGAGCACTTTGTTCATGAATTGCATGCACGTACATTAATTATTTCACACATGCATTGACAATTAGTGTTCCTGTCCACCACCACTGTAAACCTGAAACAAAAGGCTACAGTACTGATTCTATGGAGTGCTGTTTATTATTTGCCATAGTTGACGTTGACCAATTAAGTTCTGCCTGAATTTTTTATTAACTAGTAGCATAAGAAAAACAACTTAACACAAATCAGTAAACCAATGCTAGGCCTTGCATGTATATTTGTATACCATTTTAAAAATGTATTTTCGGTATACAACACTGACATAGTTTCCATATGTTACTTAGTACTGAAAGAATTAGCTGTACATTCATTTTAATAAATGCTTTTTATAAATCGCAACCTACTATATTGCATTTCTAGCGTGCCTTTGTGTGAGGAGTTAAAATCAGGCTTATTATATTGTCATGAAGGGTTTTGGTACAGTAAGTTCTGATCATTGTTATATTATACTCGCATCCAATGTGAGATACCATTGTTTTAACAAAGGTTTGTGTTTCCTTGTCAGCTTTAAAGTCTTAAAGCCTTATTTACATGTAGTATTGCAGGCAGGCGCTGGCTGTGTAATGGGGTTTCAGCTCCAGAAAGAGGAAATGCTGTTCACTGAGCCAGCTCAACTGGAATTTGGTGGATCAGTCTGGCTGGACCATAATCTGAGCTGAGATCTCTTATCAGCTACTTCAAGAACAGGGTACACTCCCTACATTGGATGTCTTTTACATAAAGAATACATTTACTTTTGTTTTTTTATTTATCTTGTTTTTTTTAAATAAAGGTATTTCTTCCTCTGTGTATTTATTCACAAACAACTTGATAAAATAAGCATTAAAACATGTGTTGATACAACAAATACTCCTGCTTTGCAGTACGGAGTAATTGATTAAAATCCCTTAATTACAGTTGTGTTCATTTACTAAAACATATTTTCACGTGGGATTGTGGCTGGAGCCATGAATTGAATAAATGATGAATTAAGGCTCCAGCCTGTATTATTGTCTCAGACTGTATTATTGTGAGTTTTGTAGACCTTTTGTTTTGGTCCTTGTTCCTTTTATTTTGTTGATGTGCTTTATTTGTTGTGAATAAACGTGTGCATTTGCACTTCACTGCAGCTTTTCTGTGTCTGTCTCCCTTTCTGGTCAAAGCAGCATTGCCAGTGACACTGTCCTGATATTAAGTGGAGTAAATTCAGCTATATGGCTGATTTAAATGTGAGTGATATTAATTAGTGTGATACTGTAATAGCCAGTGGTTTTATCAAGAGCTAGTCTCCATTGACCGCTATTGTTTTTACATTTAAGAAATCTTTGCTACACAAGCACAGTTAGGCTTCCAGTGTAATTTGAATGTGTGCCCTTGCTATATGTGTCACTGTGAAGATGTACATTGAAGCATAGGTATGTGTTGAAAAAGTGTTTGGTTATTTACTAAATTTTATAAATGTTGAATGTATGTACAAATATTTGTGTAACTAAGTAATTTACTGTTAATAACATTTTGTGCAATTAATCTACTGTTAATAACATACATTAGGTACAGTAGAGTGCAATAAAACATACCCCAGGCTTGTGATCCTGTCGAGCTAGTTCAGTGTATGTCATGGACATGTGTGGAGTATGTTAGACTGGACAAACATTACGTTATATTTCAGTTCTTATTCTGCTGTAGTGATGGTTGATAAATCTGTATTGGACACAAAATACCACATCTTAACCTACGTTGTTGCTGTATAGGAGCCTCTCTACTAGATCAGCTTCAAAACTGTAATTTTTTTTTTTTTTTTTTGTATGTGCTAAGCTGTAGTTATTTCACGGTAAATACATATACAATCAGGATTTAAAAAATATGTATTAAATGCGACAAAAAAATTGTAATTTTTTTTTACAGTTATTATACAACTGTTCCTTAATATTTTTAAGTACTTACCTGAAAAATGGTTCATGCTAAAATTACAGAATATTTTGTTTTTTAATGTCCATCATTGAACTATTATTATTATTATTTTTTTTTATTATTTATTTTTTTTAAACACGTGAAGTTTTCCCTTCATGTACTGGACAGACTACTCTTTAGCAAAAATAATTCCGATCTTTGATGCAACTGGTTTCTTTTTCATTGAAGATGTTTTAAAGAAATTGTGCAACGTCTTCAGTCATTTACCAGAAGCAAACTAAACCAGCTGCCAGGTTCCTACATGTGACAGGCAGTGCGTCAGTAAAGCAAATGTTTGTATTCGTTTTAAGTGTTAAAAAAAAAAAAAAAAAAAAAAAGAGGCTTCACTTATGCCTGTACCTTCAGACCTTAATGGGACCACACAAACAAAGCTGAATGAAAATGTAATGATATTGGACAGGGGAAGTGTTTTTGCTTCATGATATATACAAATGCAGTGATTTTAATAGTGTGTCAAATGGCTTTATGCATTTTTGTTCACATTTGAGAAAAGGTGAAGTGTGATGAGAGATATCCATGTGTGAGAACAGAAGATCTAGTTCTAAAACCAGAATTATTTTGAAAAAAAAAAAAAAAAAAAAAAATGTAATTACCTGTGAATTGTGCTAACTATTCCCAGAGCTGGCAACGGCTGTCATAAATTCTGGTCATTGAATTGAGACGTGGTAGTGGCAGAAGAACTTCTTATCACCAGAGACTGCTAAAAGAAGCCAGTGTTGTGCTGTATAGCCAACATTCATATGTAATTAGTTTAGGTTTACAGCAGAATGATAACAAATTGTATTAAGGTCTGTGGCTCAGAAATGAGACATGCCCTATCTTAATCATTTTTGTAAGAGGAGGAACATATTGAGGTGTGAGGGTAAAGCACATTAATGCTGTTCGAACCTTTTGAATCTTCAACTCAATTGTTTAAGAGGTCAGGCAAGCATTCTGGGAGCTTGAAGATATGTAGGCCTATTATTCCACTTGCCATTTTGTTGAAGGCCTTTTTACAGCCATATACGATAAAAAAAAAAGGTTTTGGTGAAGGTGGTTAAAGATGCTGTTGACACTCACCATATTTAAATATAAACCATAGTATTTAAAATAAGAATCCCTGTTTTATATAAACAAGCTATAACCTTGCTTATCATTTTGGCTGGTATTTCAGATAAAGTGGAGCAAGATGCTGTAAATAGGCAGGTACAGATTTTGTTGTGAATAACTTTGACTTGTATGCTAATAGTGATGTATTATAGGAGCCATCTATTCAGTTTATATCTTATTCAGCTGATTCTGGTATTTCAGGTGATACTGAGGTCCCATACAGTAGAACAATCTCTTTCCAATGGGTATTAGAGGACAACCTTTTGTCAGACTTTCATGAAGAACCTGTTTTGGTCTGTTTGTCATTAGTCGTAAGCAATGAGGGAATAAAAAGGTGTGTCGTATTACTTTAATCTTGCAGGGCCTCTGTTGGCTCCCACTTAATTTATTTTTATTAAATATAAAATAAGAAACAACCTTCTCCTATGTAATGCTTCTCTAATCCCTTTAACGAACATCCTGGCATTGTGCTGTTATTTTCTGACACCCGATCTTTGTTCCTCTTTTGCTTTTATCTCTTTATTGTAAAGTTCGGGATTGGTGGCGATACATTAATTATGCCTTTTTCTTGGATCGACCTCAAACTTGAAATCCATCAAATTAAAGAGTGCTTAAACTTTTCTTCGGGAATTCGGTCTTCCTTAGATGGAATGTTTCCTCTCTTGCATTTTGGAAGTTTTAATTAAAATGTACATAGCAAAGCATATATTTTTTCTGACGTTTGCTTGGTTTTATAGTATACCGGTAGTGATTTATACCTGTGCTTTTTATCATTCTATTAACTATGGATGATAACTTTTTTTGTAATACATACATACTGTTCTTAAATTACATATATCAATAATACCTACTACAATAAGAGTTTTATATTTCCATAAATGCTGCTTTATGTAAGCATTGTAAAACAAAAAGCATTAAAAAAAAAAAAAAAACCTTTATGTGTTGCTAAGTTTAATAAATGACAAAAAACAAACATTGTTACTACTAATCTGTGCACGATTGTCAGACTGACAATTGTTCTGTTTTTGTGTATTGTGAACTAATATGCAATTGGGAGGGAGTGGGTGGTGCCAGACTCTTTGTTGTCAGCTGGGTTTGAACCAAGCCCTCCACAGTTGAGTAGCATAAAAGGCTTCTCAACTAGTCCACTGAGCCACCTACCCCATTTGCTATCTCTCGCTAGAGACACGATTTAGCTACCCAGAGATGTGAACAGATTTTGCAGTATTTTGGGGTTGTTGATAAGTTTTTGTTTTTGTGCTTTTCAGCGGGGATCTGACGAGCTTCTTTCTTCTGCTTTCACTAACGGCCCTCCTACCATGAGCAGTTCTACTCCATCTACAGGTACTGTGAATGTTTCAAGGGGCTTGGGCCTTGATATTTCTTCACCTCATTATCTGTCTGCTAACCAAGAAAAACATGCCTCCTTCACAGTGCATATTTCTAAAACAATTAATTAAAAAAAAAAGGAAGGGGAGATAGATGTGGCCAAACAAGGACTAGAGGGCATATATGAAAGTTGAGGTAAAGCAAACACAGAAACTGCAACAAACATAATTTAGAAAACTATTTTGGTTGTCCTGCTTTAAAGGGAAGTTCCATTATTTCAGTAAATTGAATTGAAATGCAAAGTAAGCCATCAGGAACGTCAAGATTTCATCTCTTTTTGTATTAGTCACTATTACTCACTGTTTTCATAAATAAGTAATATGTATATTACAATTTCAATGCTGTATACATCAGACCTTACACAAACCTGGCAACCATGGGCCTGATTTTCCACTTTGGGCAAATTTGCCCTTGTAATACATCTACTACCAAGAGACAATTTGCCTGTGATTTGCCCTTTTCTGCGGGAAGGTACAGTGGCTTGCGAAAGTATTGACCCCCCTTGGCATTTTTCCTATTTTGTTGCCTTACAACCTGGAATTAAAACTGATTTTTATTTGGATTTCATGTAATGGACATCCACAAAATAGTCCAAATTGGTGAAGTGAAATGAAAAAAATAACTTGTTTCAACAAATTCTAAAAAATAAATAACGGAAAAGTGGTGCGTGCATATGTATTCACCCCCTTTGTTATTAAGCCTCTAAATAAGATCTGGTGCAACCAATTACCTACAGAAGTCACATAATTAGTTAAATAAAGTCCACCTGTGTGCAATCTAAGTGTCGCATGATCTCAGTATATATACACCTGTTCTGAAAGGCCCCAGAGTCTGCAACACCACTAAGCAAGGGTCACCACCAAGCAAGCGGCACCTTGAAGACCAAGGAGCTCTCCAAACAGGTCAGGGAAAAAGTTGTGGAGAAGTACAGATCATGGTTGGGTTATAAAAAAATATCCAAAACTTTGAACATCCCACGGAGCACCATTAAAGCCATTATTAAAAAATGGAAAGAATATGGCACCACAACAAACCTGGCAAGAGAGGGCTGCCCACCAAAACTCACGGACCAGGCAAGGAGGGCATTAATCAAAAGAGGCAACAAAGAGACCAAAGATAACCCTGAAGGAGCTGCAAAGCTCCACAGCGGAGATTGGAGTATCTGTCCATAGGACCACTTTAAGCCGTACACTCCACAGAGCTGGGCTTTACGGAAGAGTGGCCAGAAAAAAGCCATTGCTTAAAGAAAAAAAATAAGCAAACATGTTTGGTGTTCGCCAAAAGGCATGTGGGTGACTCCCCAAACATATGGAAGAAGGTACTCTGGTCAGATGGGACTAAAATTGAGCTTTTTGGCCATCAAAGAAAACGCTATGTCTGGCGCAAGCCCAACACCTCTCATCACCCCGAGAACACCATCCCCACAGTGAAGCATGGTGGTGGCAGCATCATGCTGTGGGGATGTTTTTCATCGGCAGGAACTGGGAAACTGGTCAGAATTGAAGGAATGATGGATGGCGCTAAATACAGGGAAATTCTTGAGGGAAACCTGTTTCAGTCTTCCAGAGATTTGAGACTGGGACGGAGGTTCACCTTCCAGCAGGACAATGACCCTAAGCATACTGCTAAAGCAACACTCGAGTGGTTTAAGGGGAAACATTTAAATGTCTTGGAATGGCCTAGTAAAAGCCCAGACCTCCGTCCAATTGAGAATCTGTGGTATGACTTAAAGATTGCTGTACACCAGCAGAACCCATCCAACTTGAAGGAGCTGGAGCAGTTTTGCCTTGAAGAATGGGCAAAAATCCCAGTGGCTAGATGTGCCAAGTTTATAGATACATACCCCAAGAGACTTGCAGCTGTAATTGCTGCAAAAGGTGGCTCTACAAAGTATTGACTTTAGGGGTGGTGAATACTCAAGTTTTCTGTTTTTTTGTTTCACAATAAAAAATATTTTGCATCTTCAAAGTGGTAGGCATGTTGTGTAAATCAAATGATACAAACCCCCAAAAAATCAATTTTAATTCCAGGTTGTAAGGCAACAAAATAGGAAAAATGCCAAGGGGGGTCAATACTTTCGCAAGCCACTGTATAGGCACATACAGTGCCTATAGAAATGCTACACCCCCTTTCAAAATTTTCACTTTTTGTTGCCTTGATATTTTTTTTCATTTATATACACATCCTACCCCACAACTTCCAAGTGAAAAAAAATATTCTAGAAATTTGTAGAAAATTAATTAAAAATAAAAACTGAAATAGGTTTCAATAGCTTGGTTGGATAAGTGCCCACCCCCCTTGTAATAGCAATCCTAAATTAGCGCAGGTGTAACCAATCGCCTTCAAAATCACACACCAGATTAACTGGCCTCCACCTGTGTTAACTTGTAGTGATTCACATGATTTCAGGATAAATTCAGCAGTTCCTGTAGGTTCCCTCTGCTGGGTAGTGCATTTCAAAGCACAGACTCAACCGTGAGCAACAAGGCATGTTCAAAAGAACTCCGGGACAAAGTTGTTGAAAGGTACAGATCAGGGGATGGGTATAAACAAATATCAAAGGCCTTGAATATCCCATGGAGCACGGTCAAGATGATTATTAAGAAGTGGAAGGTGCGTGGCACCACCAAAACCCTGCCTAGGTCAGGCTGTCCCTCCAAACTGGATGACCGAGCAGGAAGGAGACTGATCAGAGAGGCTACCAAAAGGCCAATGGCAACTTTGCAAGAGCTACAGGCTTATGACCAAGACTAGTCGAAGTGTGCATGTGACAACAATATCCCAAGCACTCCACAAATCTGGCCTGTATGATAGGGTGTCAAGAAGGAAGCCATTACTCAAGAAAGCCCACTTTGAATCCCATTTTGAAGTATGCAAAAAAACACGCAGGAGATTCTGTAACCATGTGGCAAAACATTTTATGGTCTGACAAAACTACAATTTAACTTTTTGGGCTAAATGCAAAGCGTTATGTTTGGCGCAAACCCAACACAGCTCATCACCCAAAGAACACCGTGCCTACCGTGAAGCATGGTGGTGGCAGCATCATGTTATGGGGATGTTTCTCATTGGCAGGGACTGGGGCACTTGTCAGGATAGAAGGGAAAATAAATGGAGCAAAGTACAGAGAAGTCCTTGAGGAAAACCTGCTGCCCTCTGGAAGAAAGCTGATACTGGGACAGAAGTTCGCCTTTCAGCATGACAATGACCCAAAGCACACAGCCAAAGCTATGCTGGAGTGGCCAAGGAACAAAAAGGTAAATGTCCTTGAGTGGCCCAGTCAAAACCCCGACCTAAATCCAATCAAAACATTTGCAGCATGACTTGAAGATTGCTGTCCATCAACGCACCCCAAGGAACTTAAAGGAGCTTGACATTTCTTTTTTACAAAATTGTTCAAATATTGCCAAATCTAGGTGTGCAAAGTTGGTAGACACCTATCCCAATAGACTCACAGCTGTAATTGCTGCCAAAGGTGCTTCCACCAAGTGTTAACTCAGGGGGGTGGACACTTATCCAACTGTGATCTTTCAGTTTTGTATTTTTAATACATTATTTTTTTCTCAATAAAAAACTTTGCCCCTTAACAGTGTAGAGTATGGTGTGTAGATAAGTGGAAAAAAAATCCTCATTTAAATGCATGAAACTCTGAGGCACTTACACAACAAAATGTGAAACAGTTCAAGGGGGTGTAGACTTTCTATATGCACTGTATTGTAAGTGATTTAGATGAGAAGCAGTTCAGCCACAATGTCTGTCTAGAGACAGAGCCAATAATGTGTGGATTGGTATCTTTTATGGGCAAAGTTGAGACCTTCAAGTTAATTTGAGTGGATTTAACACATTACACTGTACGTGGTTATGGTGTCAAACTATCAATCACTTACTGTCTGATATTCAAGCATACAGCTATTTGTATGGCATTATAAAATAGGTATTTTAAATACTCTATCCTGATTGGTCAAAACAGGTCACATGGGGGTGTTGATATTACAGCATATCACCATGGGTCGGCACTTTTTCCCTAAAACGAGCAAATCACTGGCAGATATCCATACGCTAGAATTTAAAAACAAAAACGGCAAACATATTGGAATTTATCGCAATAAACATGACCGACAAGATTTATGTAAATGTTGAACTTTTGGGAAACCGAAGTGTACATGAGATATTGAATAAATCTGTATCGGACACCAATGATTAATTAAAGTAGTGAAAAAAAGCAAAAGTAAGTATTCAAATAAATTCAAAACTCGACATTCTGATAGCTGTTTTTCTCCCTGAACTACGGCGTTTCCCTATCCCCATTTTGAAAATAAATAGTTTAAAAGCTTTCTTTTAAACTTTCAGCTTTTCACAAAAGATTTGAGTCCCTCTTAAAAGAGACTTTGGGGTTAAAATGTGTTTTATTGCTGTTTCTTGACACTGGCCCAGTAGTTCGCCACGTTACCAAGCTGTAAATTGCAGTCAGTTTGATAATTCACCGGGTATTCCATCCACTCCTGTTACTACCCTGGATAACAAAGGATGATTTAAAAAAAAAAAAAAAAAAAAAAAAAATGCACTCACCTAATTCTATTGCAGGTCTTGTGAGGAAGGGTCTGCGTGATTAAAAGGGAGTCTTATTTGTGCTGTGTGATTTAAAGGCAGACTCATTTGTGCTGTGTCATGATGAAAATGGGCAGTAAGATTTTTCTTTAAAATGTAATGAATAAACCAAGAAGTACAATGAGTCAAAACTGCACTTTCAATGGCAATGTTCAGTTCAACAAGTGAAATATATTTTTTAGTTAATGCATTTTTTTTTTTTTTTTGTATGTTTTAAGGGACTGTTTTTTCTAAGGTCAGGCAGAGGTGGAAGGATATTTAATTAAAAAAAAATACTTTTTTGTTAATTAAAACATGTTTGTTTTTTTTTTTTTTTTTTTGGTAATGCTGGTTGATCCATTTTATAAGAGCAATAAGGCATTTCAGGGCTCCAATAGAGTTTATCCTTGTGTCTTTATTTAATGAATCAGGGGCCAGGCATAAATCTCCAGGCTTCATAAAAGCTAATTGCATTGAATTACAATTAGCAGAATACATCATTTGACTGCAGAGTAGTATTGAGCTTGTTAAGTGATCCATGACTTTCAAGATTTATATGAAGAATTTTCCACATGGAGCCAGGTGGATGTTGTAAAGGATTTGGCTTCTTTATCAGGTCACTGAATTTGTTGTGCCCAGTGAGGAGCAGCTAAGCTCAGTTCAGGTCATGTCTGTCTAGTTGTGTTACTGTTCTCTAAAGGTTATGAGCAGTCTGGTCTTAGCTCTGTGCATATAGTTGTATTCAAGAGAAATTTCCTAAATCTGTGCCAAAACGGTTTGATGAAGTCTTTATCAATGTCTTCATGTATTGACTCTCCATGGTACAAAATCTGAACAACAGAGCAACAAGTTAAATGGCAAAGGGATGACTCCTGGCATTACATTTAAAGACTTGTAGCTCGATAGATTTAACAAACCCTAACTTTTCAATTCAGGGATGTTGTGTGTGTAATTTCGGTTTAGTACAGATGACAAACATATTTTAAATTACATTGTGTGTGTGAAAATATAAACTGTTAAGGAAATACAGGTTATGGTGTGCCATCCAATCATTTTCATGAATCTTCTGGCATTACATAAAAAGGATTAAAAAAAAAAACACCAAAAAATGTTATGCTGCAGATTTGAACAAAAAATACGCTTTTAGTTCGTCTAATTTTGGTGTACTACTGCTACTTTCCTGACTAACACGTTTTTTTAATAAAAAACTCACTTTTATTTGAATTTCATGTCATCACCTATAAACACATTCCTGTTCTGCTACAGGTTTAGTCCTGGTTTTGGTGAAAAGCCTTGAGCTAAGTTAGCCACACAGTAGGTCACTTTCTGTTAATGCACACCAGATAGCCCCTGAAATACTGCAATTGGACTACCGTTATATTTATATTGACCTCAATTGGCCATCCTTAAATGGGGTTTAAATAATCTTCATGGTTAGGGAGGTGTTTCTAAAGAATGTGAATGAATCTGCAAGATAGCAGATAAGGGTTGTTTTACATGTACCAAGAATTTCAAAGCATTTAAGCAACTTGTAGAATATAATTCCACTAATGGATTACAATAAAACCTTGCAGGCACAGGCATACAGGTGTGACAACCAAGCTAGAGCATGTCAGTTTATTCCCAAGATATAAAATAGCTACAATAGCCTCTAATAGCTCAGCGACTCAAAAGCCAGCACCGCGAAAATGGGTTTATTCCTCTTAATTAGTCCCAATCTTGATTTATAGAGAGAATTCTTTGGATGAGGAAATCAGACAATGGGCAGTTTTAAGGTATACTACAACTTAACTAGGTTTACAGAACTATACAAGCTATTTTACATTTCATGGTGGAGTACATTCATCAACTTTGTTTATTTTTATATGGTCCCCTATACCTAAGAGTCATATCTTAATCTGAATGTCCAGGCATGTCCAAGCTGTTGGAATGAAAGGCATCAACTTGTTACCAGTAATTGAGTAACGTGGGGTCCAGCTTCTCCTGTGGCAAGCCAGTGAATTTTGCAGTGCTACCAAATTACTTTCTTCCTGCAATAGCAGCATTATGAGTGGTCCTCCATGCAGCAGAGGGTGCTCACAGACATATTAACTGCAATGGGGACTTTTTAGACTTTTTTTATATAAACATGCTTTGCAGTATAATTACCAGGTCCCCACCCTAATCATTAGGACAGGTAAAAGAACAAATGGTACCAGGGATCTCCCCAGGCCTTTTCAGTCTGGCGTGCCGCTCGGCTGAAAAAACCTGATCCACCCATCTTGCAGATGCTACTGTGCCTTTAACAATAAGGATTGATTGTGCTTCTAGCAGACTAGATCAGTTGCACGTTGTTGGGTGAAAAAAAATCTTGGCACCACATGACAGTTGTGTTACGTCTTAAAAAATCAGAGAGTTGAAGGGGCCGGTTTTCTGTATTATGCACTTCGAGAGGCTAAAACATTAAAAATGACTGCTAAAAAAATAACCAATTATTTTCAAAGCAAAAATAGTGACACTGAATGCAGGGGGTCAAAATAAGCAGGCGATCTGTGCAATCTACATCTAATACTATATTTGATCTGGCTACTTTATTATTAAGATTATTTCCGGGTATTATCATTGTCCATTTTTTGTCGTATTATTGTACTGTAAGGCGATATATATAGTACATAATAGCTATACACATGCACCAAAAAAAAGTATTCCTTTTGTTGTGGTATCGTAACTATGTACCCAGGTGCTTGTAAGATATTGGGGTTTAATTTATAGAGGCTCTATGCATTTAAGAAAGAAAGACTGTTGTCAGCTGACATACAGATGCTTCAGTGCAGAGGTGCTGGGTTATTACACAGTGGTTTCATTCAACAGTTATGATGGTGACCAAACGTGTATGAGTGCTGTTGTGTAAAAAAAAATGATTAAAATGAACAGTTGCATTCAAAAAATGAAGAATAGCGAAAAACTAAAATAATCTTAACAAAATACCCTGAAAATTTAACATAAAGAAAACAATTTAAATGAAGCTAAAAAGGAAGTGCAAGAAGAAAGAAAATGTAGAACATAAATCACGACCAGATATAGCCAATGAAAGACAACACATTATTCAAGTTCTTTGTCGTATTATATATTTAAGGTAAGGCAAGTTTACTTTTCTGTTAAAAGTGCTCCCGGCTGTAATAGAGTTCTGCCGCTCTGCTGTACAGACTAATAATAGTCTTTATTTTTATATAGCGCCTTAATAGTGGCCCACCATCAGAAAGCGTCTCACCCGAAAGACAGAGCACAAGGAGGTTATGGCTGGTTACAAGCCTGCTTTTTTAACCACTGGACCACACAGCCTCCTCTAGAATTGTTGGGGAGAACCCTTAGTACCCTGTATGACTCATTTTGGTAAATACTGTAGACAATAAACAAACAACTCTGGATATGATGCAGCAAATAAGCTGAGGTGTAGAGTGCGTCTTGAAACGTTTAAAACCATGAGTAAGTCTAACCATGAAAGGCTTTGCTTTACTGCAAGTCTTGCTTTGTGACTTATGTGCACCTAAGGCAACCACTCTATGAATGTTAGGAGTGCTTAAATTAGAATATGCTCATGTTGTGGGCAGCATCTTAAGGGTTTATTTGGTTGATTACATGATTAAACCAGTTGTAGTAGAGCCATATCAAATGGATCCTGTAACATTTTCTACATTTTTTTTTTTTTTTTTTTTTTTAAACTACCCCTTCTTTCTGGAGGTTTCAGCTCAAGTACCCCTTTACCATTTTCGCTCAGCTGAATGGTACCACAGTTGCCATAAAAGGCAGAATAATCTGATTTAACACATTCAGGTTTGTTTTTTTTTTTTTTTTTTTTTTTAAATATAATTTACGTCACAACAGTTTAGGAATGACGCACTGCTGGTTTAGGACAGAATAACAAACTAATTCTTAAAGTCTTTGGATGCACAAAATCAAGAAACAGGATTTGGAAATCTCTTTGGAAATTTCTCGTTTGCTTTCTATTCGGCAAAGTTATAAATAAATAGTCTGCATTCCTAAATGTTTAGCACGCTAACGTATTTACTTTCTGTCTTGGCATAATTATGTGTGCGATTTAAGATGTTTACAACATAAAAAACATTAACCTCAAGTTAAAACTACAGTAATTAACAACCTTATTAAAGCCAACATAAAAATGATCCCAGAGACTCTCTAGAACTTTCTTTCACATTGCACATTGTGTAGACCCTTTTGTGTTTTCTTTTTTTGTTTTTGTTTTGCAAGTAAAAAATATATCAATGTTTTACTCAACAAACAATAGACAGAAAACAAATTTAACCAGCCACTATTTCTTTGCAGCTACGGCTTAAAAAAAAGAATGGCAAAGTATTAGTATTGTGATTTGATTTATTTTTTAGGTTTACTGGGGCATTTATACTTCTAAAAAATGAAATAAGATTGTGCTTCATTGATTTAGTACTCAGTTGCATGTTATATATTAAAAGAGCAGCGCAGAGCAGAACTCTCTATAGTCAGAATTGCCAGGTGCCTGCTTCACCTAATATCAGAGTGGAAATCTGCTCAATCAAGCGTGCATGCAGGTGGATGATCATTATGAAACTGCTATGCTAACCATTAAGCTGCTAAACAAAAATTTAATATTCATGCAGTGTGGTTTAGAGATAATATATAATACCGTTAAAAAATCAATTCAAGGTCATTATATGTACTTTCCTTTTTATTTTTGCATCTGAGTCGTTCTAGGTCCCTTGAAGTTCCCCCAGTTGAAAAATCCCTGCTTTAATATACTCCTCACATTTCAGGCCAGCATAGCAGTAGGACTGAAGCATTGCACTTTTTGTTTTTACTAGTATTAAAATGTTTACTGAAATGTAGAAACTAGGTGAACGGTGAATTACATCTGGGCAAGGCTGAAGTACTTTTCTTGTACAACTGTAACAAAGACAACCTTTGTGGATCATTAGAGTAGATACATTCGATACCAAATGAGCCAATTTCCATGAAGATCCCCATTTGACCTTCAGCCAAACTCATTTTGGTGATAGTGGCATGTATATAAAGCATGATTCGCAATCACGGCATAAAATGCCCTGCTCCGCGTCACTGACAGGCTGAGAAATGTCATCCAATGCAAACAAGCTATGTTGATTTCTCACTGAGAAATTTCACACCACAAACTCCAGTTTTTTTTTTTTTTTACAGGACAGAGACCTCCTGGTAAATAAACGCAGGTAGTATCCTGTGCTGATTTTAATACGATCTCAGTAGGGCATGTCAGTGTCAGACATCTATTAAAAGTCTGATTTTAAATAAATGTTTGTGTGTTTTATCTACTGTCAATGTATGTGGTGATTTTGTTTACGCACACAACACTTAGTGTGGTTCCAAGCAAACCAGAGACAAGGATTGCACCTCACCCAAATCTTACATGATGTAAACACATGGGTTATATTTTAGAAATGACAAGCTCATATTGTGCCATAACTCCTTGTTTTTGTGGCAGCCTTACTCTCTCAACATGTATTTACAGGTGCATTGGAAGGATCCTGTGGATTCCAAGCAGCATTTATGTCAGATATGGAACATTTCAAAATCTGCCTAACTTTAACCATCCAGATTTCTTTACTTAACACACACAATTTTGTTTTATTTAGTACAGTATAATGTTGTGTTTTGTTTTATTCTAGTTTATTTACTTCACTTTGTGAATTCTGCTTGGCACACAGTGGACATGGCATGATCTGCTATGGGCTGGACTAAATACTGCACTAACTTACTCAAAACAGCAGAGCAGAAAATCAATCTAATATTATATTTAGGCCTATACATGCCCAGTTTTATTTATTTGTCATTTAAAATGCTTTGGAACTATGTGATCAGTTATCCCAGGGCAAGGGTCAGCAACCTATGGCTCGCGAGCCATACCTGGCTCTTCAAGTAACCAGATATGGCTGTCGAGTCTCAAAGTCATTCACAAACACATATTTTAAATTAAATGTACTATTAGCGTCATCACACAGCTACAAATGAGTAACTTGGGATGTGATATCTCGCTTTATTTATTTATTTTTTACATTCACGTACCCACTGCTCTTATTGGTGCTTGTATACGTGGAGTCTGTTTCATCATGTTTTGCAGTAAATACGAGAGATGTCTTGGATGAGTCAACAGATGTCTGTAATGTTGCCCCCCATATAATATATATATATATATCATATATTATATATATATATAGCCCACACACACACACACATTATATATATATATATATATATATATATATATATATATATATATATATATATATATATATATAATCACACAGTACCTTTGCCTTAATAGCAGCCTCACTAACACAAGTCATTCGGTTAACAAGTTTCAGCAGGAAATCGCCTGACATGTCTTCTCAGCTCTTCTGCAGCAATTCCCAGAGATGTAGGACACTTGTGGGTAGCTTTGCTTTGACTCGTCTGTCCAGTTCGTCCCATACAAGTTCTGTGGGATAGACGTCTGGAGACTGGGCAGGCCAGGTCATTGGATTGAATTGTTCTTCACTTCTTCGCCAGATAGTTCTTGCACAACTTTGAGATGTGTTTCGGGTCATTATCTTGCAGAAAAATGAAGGACTGCCCAACTAGCCGTAATCCTGATGGAATGGCTTGCCTCTGAATTATGCTATGATAGCCATGCTGGTTGAGCTTGCCATGGACTTGGTAAAGATCACTCTGTCACCAGCAAAGCAACCCCAGACCATGACACTGCCTCCTCCATGCTTGACAGTGGGAACCACACATGCAGAACTCATGCGCTCACCCTCTCTGTGTCTTACAAATACTTGGCGGTTGGACCCAAATATTTCAAATTTTGAGTCATCGGTCCATAAGTCCGACTTCCACCCCTCAGACGTCCAGTTTCTGTGTTTTTTGGCCCAGGCAAGTCTCTTCCTCTTATTCTGCACTCTTAACAATGGTTTCTTTGCAGCACTTCTTCCAGTTAGGCCAGCTTCATGCAATCTCCTCTGAACAGTTGATGTTGAAACATCTGTACTTCTAGTAGCGTTTAGCTGAGCTTGTATTTCTGGGGCAGTTAATCGCCAGTTTCGCAGACTTGTGACTCGAATGAACTTGTTCTCTGATTCTGAGGTCATCCTTGGTCTGCTTGACCTTGTTTGGTCCTCACGAGTGCCAGTTTCTTCAAATCGTTTGATGGTTTTGGCCACAGCAGTTACAGACACTTGCAAAGTTCTTGCGATTTGTCTTAAAACATCGACTCAGTGACCCATATTGAAAAAATGAAATTAAGTGACGGCAGTATAGATTCTTGAGCTATAGAGGCAGAAGTTCTGGCAGCTGCAGACCTCCTAAATAGGCCCATACACGTATACACAGACTAACGATTGTTTTAAATATGAAGGCACAAAATAAACTATTAAAAATAAGAACGATCCAATTAATCTTTTATACAACAATAACCATTTCTCAGTTATTGTATTTAAAGACACTGAAACCAGAGGAACGTCTGAAAACTGTGCCATCACTAAGAAAGACAATCAAAATACATCTAAAACAGTAAAAATAAAACAGTTTAAAGTAAACAATAAAATGTAAAATAGAGAAGTAAACAGGACTAGGACAGATAATTTAAAACAGAGAGATAGGAGACCCAGAAATGGAAATGGTACCAAATACACTAAAGATAAGACAGAAGACACAGTGTTTAATTTATCAAGGAAAACTTTAGCCACATCCCAAAAAGCAGTATTGAGTAAAGTTTATACCGACTAAAAAATACATTGATAAAGATAAACTGGCCACTCAATTAAAGGAGTGGGAGAGACGCATGATATTTAGCAGAATATTTTTTCCAATGAAAATATCTCCGATTCAGAGGGTAATTATGAGCATGGGATTAAGGTTAATAGTACAAGGACGTGGACTTTTCTGGATGGAAGAGACAAGTGGTTAGACATGTATATTGAAGTAGTTAAACAAGAAATTATAGTAGGACTAAAGAAAAAATGTAAACTTAATTTAACCAATATTGAAGAACAAGCTATGACTGAGTTGTTAAATGATGATGATATAAGTATAAGACCAGCAGATAAAGGATCAGGAATAGTGATAATGAACACAGGTGACTATATGAAATGTGTAGAATGTGAATTAAAGAATACGTATGCATATGAAGAAGTTAAAAGCAATAGGATCAATAAATCGGTAAAAGAGGTTAAGGACATTGCAGAGAGACTATACAGTAAAGGCATTATATCAAAAGAATTAAAAAAATACATGCAGCCACATAATGCAAGAACAGGCCTAGCAAGAGGAAATCCTAAAATGCACAAAGAAAATCACCCTATGCGAATGATAGCACCATGTAACAATTGTTTTTTTTTTTTTTGTTCCTGGGTAGTAAGTGTTATTTCCTAATTGCTTATGCCTCAAAAGTATAGAAAATGGCTATTATTCCCCACAAACATTGCTTTTGTGACCAGGACAGTGATATTTCAAAATATCACTATTTCCAATGGGAAAACGGGCAAATGTGTGTCTTTTTTCGTTCACAAAGTCAGAAAAAAACAACGTATGAATCCAAATTAACATGTATTTATACTAAAGTAATACAAAAATGACTACAAAAGATTTAGAAGTGAGTAGTTTTTCGAGATTTACGATTATACTGTAAATACAGTATAATCCGTAAATACAGTATAATCGTAAATCTCGAAAAACTACTCACTTCTAAATCTTTTGTAGTCAGAAAGAGAACCTTTAGAATACATTCGGTTTGTAGATGATATTTTTGGGGTTTGGACACATGGAGAAGAATCTCTTTTCCAGTTTCATAAAATGGCAAATGAAATACACAGTAATATTAAGGTGGACCTTCGATGGACAAGAAAAGAAATATAATTTTTAGATACATTAGTAAAACTTGAAGAAGATTCAATTGAGACTGACCTCTTCTATAAACCTACTGACATGCACCAGTATTTACACATGTCCTCTGCACTTCCAATACACACTAAAAGAGCAATCCCAAAGGGGCTAGGAATAAGAATATGAAGAATATGCTCTAAAGAAAGTGACTATGTAAACAAAGACATGTTTTAAAAACAAATCTTAAAAAAAGAGGATACAAAGAAAGAATTATAGAGACAGAGTTAAGTGGATAAACTAAAAAGAGATGAACTACTAGATTATAAAAACAGAGATAAAAAGGTCAAGAGAGTCCCATTAGTAATGACTTACTCTAAACTTTTGCCCAGTATTTCTAAGATAGTTTGGAAACACTTGCGGATTCTACATAATTCAGAAAAAATGTAAAAAGTATTTCTTAAAGCCCCAGTTGTAGCATTCAAAAGAGAAGCTAATTTAGGTGATATTCTAGTTCACAGTAAACATTAAAGAATAATTGACAAAATAGGTTCTACAAATACTTGCACTAGTACATGTAAAGTTTGTAAATACATGGACAAAAGTAGAAATATAATTAAACATAAGAACACCACATATCCACTAAAAACTAATGTCTACTGTAATGTTGTTTATGGAATAGCCTGTGAAAAATGTGATGAAATAAAATATGTTGGACAGACTGGAACAACTTTATATAAAAGAATTCAGAACCACTTTTCATTAATTAGAAATAAAAAAAATGAATGAACCAATAGTACAGCACTTCACCTGTCAAGGACATGACATAAATGATGTAAAGTTTGTAGTATTAGAACAGCTAAAATTAGACTGTGACATATAGAAGAAAGTAAATGGATAAATAGACTGAACACAATTATGCCAGCAGGACTCAACAGAAAAGAATGAACTAATTAATTCCAATAAATATATAAAAGTTAAAAATAATTAAATAAACAAAAATATTTCAAAAGTTGTGCATGCTGCTGCGCTGGGGAGACCATATCAAGGCTGATCCTCAGAGCCAGCATTGCATGATAATAGAAATATAAGTTTACATAAAATAATGTTAATTAGAATGAATATAGATTTAAAGATAAGTAAAAGTGATGTCACATATAGAACACCATTACATCATGTAAGAATAAATCATGGATTTGAATATAAACAGTAACAAGTAGTTGTCATGCCGTCAAACACCTATAAATACCTCCAATGTTTTGATTCAAACACAGGCTCCTTTGAGAAAGATATGTACAACATATCGAAAGTTGGGCAGCTGGCTCATATGAATAATGTGTGCGTGTGGCAACTTAGTGTTAGAAGAAATGCTTGCAATTCTGCCAGTGGAAAATCAAACAAGAGGTGAAGACCTACTTAAAACTGTTAGCGAGAAGCAGATCCAGTTAGGGAAGCTGGTTTCTGTGTGACTGACGGTGTACCCAGCATGATGGTGAAACACAAAGGATTTGTTGCTCTTTTGTCAGAAAAACAGAAACATCCCATTTTAAGCTTTCACTGTATTACGTACCAGGAAGCTTTTATTGTCTTGAACATTACAGGTCATTTGAATCAACTTAATGTTAAACTTCAAGGCCAAGGAAACACCGTCCTGTCTCCACAGCAGGCAGTTTTTGCATTTGAAACCAGATTGAATCTGTTCATCAGAGATATCGAGACTGGCAGACTGACTCACTTTGAGTTGTTACGAATGTTTCAAGATTCACGCATGGTAAGCCCCTTTCACACAGGCACCCCGAGTTCTGGCCACCCGAGTCATAATCCTGTGTAGTGTGAAACCACATACCTGGGTCGTACCCAGTTTAACCCGGGTCTCGGCGACCCACCTCAGGATGTGAATCTACTTGCTTTGACCCGGGGTGAACGAGGCAAAATGCATGACGGTGGCCGGAATAACAAACAGCCAAGTCTGCGTGAAGGTTTCACTTCTGCAAGGAATGCTTTTGCTAATTCTGTTTAGCCATATTTTTGTTGTTTTGAAACACGCCATGAGCCAGATTACAGCAGGAATGATGAATGATGCGCTAATCAATCCAGAGAAGCTTGGATGGAAGCGTCTGTAAGTAACAAGGTGCTTCCAGGGCATTGATATGCGCATTATGTACTTGCGTCTGTCACCCAAGTCAACCCTGATTTATCAAAAGCAGTGTGAAATTGCGTAGCTGACACCAGGTCCTGACTTGGATAGGTTCCAACCTGGGTAGAGCATGCCGGTGTGAAAGGGACTGCAGAGAATCCCAGCAACAATCTGGATCTGCAGCAACTTGTTGCGTTTACATCTGATCGCTAATGTCATTCAAGTCTCTTTTTGTGGAATCAGCGCTTTGTTCAAGTTTATGATTCGTCTCCATGAAACTTATGAGGAAACACTGGACTTGAGGGTGATTCCAGGCATCTCAATTGGAGATTTAGAACTGGAAAATAATCTCATTGGAATGATCTTCCACTTACATACAACACAATGCAGAATGTCCGTTTTGCTCTTTTAACAATGTTTGGCTCCACCTGTATGTGTGAACAGACATTCTCCCACTTGAATCGCATCAAAAACAATTTAAAGGTTAACATAAGAAATCCTGAATGCTTGCATGAAGCTAAACTTGATCAGCTATGAACCAGACTTCAAAAAAAATAGCAAAACAATGCAACAGCAGGTGTCACATTAAAGAAACTCACTGTAAGAAATAATCACTTTATTTATTTATTCATTTATTTATTTGTTTTTTGCACTTTAAAGTACATAATTTGCGTGTTTATGATTGGCTCTTTGCAGACCACTCTAAATTTCCTTTGTTTGGCTCACTCGCACAAAAAGGTTGCCCACCGCTGTTCTAAACGTTTAGTGCTGAAAGAGTTCAAGTAAAAAAAAAAAATTGACATTTGACCCTTTTCTCAAACTAAACATGTTTGATATCTGTCTATGAAACAAAAAAAATAATGGCACAATCAATTTTCACATAAAAAATGAAAAGGGAAAAAATATATAGAAGTGAAATTCCTGATAAGTGTGTGGGGGGGAGAAGAGGAACTAAATAATATATTACTTTTTGGATAATTCCCAGTGAAGACTATGCTTGCTGAGCCTAGAGATTTGTTGTGGCTTATTTGTGTTATTTGTTTTTTACATGCTGACAACCTGTAATTTATTTTATATGTACTATCACACTTAAAGCTTAAGATGCTTTTGTTTTAGCCAACTTTGCTTCTTCTGTGACAATATTTTTGTGTTCTTTTTTTTCGTAGGGGTTGGGGGGGAGGTGTCCACTTGACATTTTTACTCGGTCTTTTACCTGTTCTAGGAGAAAATGTCAGGTCACTGTGACGTCCTGACTAGGCTCTCTGTTCTTTCAGAATGTTCAGTGTATTCATTTCAGTGGCGGAAGATTAAAGTTAATATTCCCTTTGGATATTCAGTGCTGTCTCTGCTTGTTAGTTTGCTTTGCCTTACCTCAGCGTTTTATTATAGTTTAGGTAGTTAAATTGAAATGAACTTTTACCGTGCTGCTGGCTTGATTGATCGGTTTCATAGAAAAGCTTATCAATGTGCCAGAGGCAGGTACATGTTTTTTACATCTTATTTTTCATTTGGCTATTTGTGCTGAACCTCATTTGTTCTTGTAACAAAAATGTGGTTTTTCAAGTATGAGTAACATGTAAGGCTGTCTAATTACATCTTATGAACTAGAACCTTCTATGTGTAATCCCAAAGTATTTCATGCCCAATAATTAATAGTATGTACAAATAAAGCAGTTATTGACATCATGATCATATTAAACGCCAGCACTGCATCTAGTGAGCTACCTAATCTCTGTATCTTTTCCAATCGATACAATAGCACACCCCTTCCCCCCTTTCCACAAGTAAATACCAATATCCTGTTAAATTACTTGTTTTAAAAGACCACCTGTAGTTTGTTGTCTTTTAGAGATCAGAATGTAACTGTTTTGTCCCCTTTTCTTGCCAGCTAACAGCAATGACAGCAGCAAGAAGTTTAAAGGAGACAGATCACCCTGCGATCCCTCCCGCGTTCTTCACATCCGCAAGATTCCCATTGAAGTCACAGAAGCAGAGGTCATCTCGTTAGGACTCCCCTTTGGCAAAGTCACCAACCTGTTGATGCTCAAAGGGAAAAATCAAGTAGGTTGCTTTTTGTCTTAACTTCTCTGCCACTTTTTTCAGTAGACCGAGATTATTTAGTATGTTGGGCTAGTAGAAAACATGCTCTGATAGAGGAAGTAACTCCATGATAACCCAAATCTCATGTAAAAGGGTAAAAGCAAGAAAATGCTAAGCGGTGGTTTGAAACTGTAGGTTGACATTGGACACATTTATTTCCCCAGTTGGATTTATGCAACCTCAAAAACAGTTGCTTTAAGGTTTTATCCATCTAATTCTGCTACAGGACTGGAGTGTGGCTTTATGTCCAGGGCAGGGCAGAGACTTGTATTGCTGTTTCTTGTGCAGGACCTTCTATGTGGAGAAATTAAGGATTTTAATTTCCTTTATCATAAATCCAACACTTTTCACACAGACTAAAATTGGGAAAAAAATGGAAAACAACTGAAGCAACACCAATTGCCACTGAACAAGTAAAATAAAAACCAAGGTTTTTGTTCAGTGGCTGGTTTATTTACACAGATGTTCATTTTGCTAATTGCGTTTCTCAGTTATTTATTACCTTGATGCTAAGCGACCCTTGATTTGTCAAGGTTTCCTGTTTCCTCTTTCTTGCTGCCTTAAATGTCAGGTCATAGGTTGTTGACTTTGGCAGTTTAGCATTTCTGTCTAATTAAATGAACACATTTTTCAAGTGGGCCATGCTTTGTAGATCACAGCAGAGCAGATCAGAGAGTAGTCGTTGCTATATCTCTGCATTCGTTTTGTTCTCTCTTAGTTGATTACTAGTTGATTACGGCCTGAAGATCTGGCCTACAGGTTTGTGAGAAAAAAAAATAAAAAATAATAATAATAATAGTAGTAATAATATGATGAATACGTGTGTGTGCGGGGGTTGCACGAACTCCAGCCTGTCACGGCATCGGGTGCATGCCTTTCTCAGGAAGAAGAGTGCGGCATTTCACTCCTGGGTGCAGTTTGTACAAGTCAAAAGAGAGGACTTCACTGCAGAATCAGCGCACTCTCGACCAGTGATTATCTGGAGGGCGACTTACTTGAATATAGCATGGGATTTAGAAGCAAGCAACGAGTCAGGTTGAAGTCAGATGCGGTACCTTCAGTGCACAGCAAATGTTTTTTTTTTGTTTTGTTTTTTATAAATAGATCATTGAGGTTTGATAGGAAACAACCATGAACACAGATACAGGTGTATATATATATATATATATATATATATATATATATATATATATATATATGTGTGTGTGTGTCTATATCAGATATATATATATGTGTGTGTCATATATATATATATATGTGTGGTGGGTATATATATATGTATATATATATACACACATATATATATAATATATACATGTATGTATGTGTGTGTGTATAAAATATATATTATATATATATATATATATATATAATATATATATATATATATATAAGTTCAAATATAAGGCAAGGTTGGTTTTTTTTTTTGTAATGAAAATAAGATTTGAAAAATACAACTTGCTTTCAAGTGTATATTGTGTACAGTATACAGTAATGAAGATGGATACAACTAGCTGCAGTGATCATGTGGAAAAGAGTGGATTGAAAAGGGGTCAAGTGTGAAAGTGATTATGAAGAAGTTATGGTGCAATTTTTAAGAACATGATTATCAGAAAAGCTGATTCATCCAGCAGTTCTCGTGCTCCTGAAAAATTTGTGTCACCTAAAACACAGACAGAGACAAAACAACTGCTATTGAATGCCCACTCGGAGGAAATTGTTTTGTGCGCTGTGAGTTGTCTGTTTCTTAATTTCCTTGCTTACCTAACGAGTAAGTTAGTTACAGTATTTGTTACGTTACTATTTTCCACAGAAACTTATGGTCATAACATCGGCACTCACTTTTAAAATTATGTAGAGATTTCAGTTTTTGTGTGTGTCTCATCAGGATGCAAAACATGTAAGTAGTTATGTCATTACCATATTGGAATATAAACCTGTATTTCTGAATTACAAACAACTATCCAAACTTTTCTGCGTCAGAACATCTGTACCACTGATGTAATGGTGAGTAAAGAAACATTTATCTTTCCATATTCATTGCTGAAGTTGTCTTATCTGCTTATATAATGCCGTCTTATCAATCCTTAGGTCTACTGTACATTATTGTAATGTTTGTAATTTTTCTTTGAAAAGATTTCATAGTGTCCCTGTCAGTGGTCTGCTGTTCTGTGACCAGTCTGTGGCCATGTATTTTGTCTGATCACAGACAAAATATGACAAAAATGGGTATTATAGGCCATAACAGACAATCAATAAACTGATTATAGAGTATAGATACTGAAGCGTATATTATTAGTAGTCAAACACATACCACTTTTGGAAATTGCACTCACCATGCAGTGTTGCCAATCCGCCACAGGTTTTGCTGGGCCCACAACTGTTTATTTTCGATCCCCATTTAGTCTGTTGATCAATGGTCTCCCACTGCCTTGTCAGCAGTTCAGAAATGTAGGGTTATGGCCCCTGTTCCCTAAAATTAATTGGGTCTTCGACTTCATCTTCTATGTTTTCAGCGGCAGTCGCCATGTGTGTTTTACCTTTTCATACGTAACTTTTGGTTTAATTCCAGCCAGCATGATTTTTGAGTGGGTGTGGCCATATAAAATCCATCATGTCTTTTGTTGTTTATTAATATTTTTTAACCGTGTAAAAAATTTAATTTCTATTGATGAAATCTATACAGAAATGTATTGGTGTGTTTGACCTGCAAGATACACTTTAAGTTTTAAGTCTAGGGTTTAATTGATCCACCATGGATACATATATTTAAAGTAAAAATACAGTTCTTATTTAAGTGGGATCAAAGGTTCTTAAACAGCTGTGAACCTATATTTAGTTAAAACATGTGAAACATTTTAATATTAGAATGGTTCAATATTAAGCTTTGGGTTCCCCTATATTTTCGATGGTGCCTGCTTAACAGACTACTTGCAGATATAAACAAAAAATATATTCATAAGTTACATGCTATTTAAAAAAAAAAAAAAGTTAGTAGACATGAGCAATACTTCAGAAATACCTTTACCATGTATTACAGTACCTAGACAAAATATAATCGCAAGCATTTAAACAACAACGTAACCCTAAGCTATGCCCCACGGATTAAAGAACTTGTAAATTTACCTTCCTTTAATGACTTGGAGGGATGTGCAAGGGAGTAGTCTTATGAAGAATAACAATCCCGCAGCGGTTGTTGTTCCCTGGTCCTGCCTTTTTGACTTTTGAAGAAATAACACAGTTTTGTGAAGGAGGAAACTAATAATCCTGCAACAATCCTTGCTCCGTGGTCTGGCTTGGACTGGGTTGCAAGGAGAAGCCAAGCGTTTACACCTTGTTCCAGGTGTTTTCACAAAGAAGCAGCCAAATCTCACTCATGCCTTTGTAGTGCTGCAATAGTGTTTTCCTCCTGGTTTCAATAAAATGTTTTTGCCGGTCGAAGAGCAGAGTTCCTGGTTTTAATAAAGTTCACCAGCAGAGTTTATAGTAGAGCAAGATAACTGCATCAATTACTGTGACAACAAAAACAAGACAAATCAGCAGAAGATGAGAGAAGCTTAGCCAATCAAGCCATTTTGTTGTTGTTGTTTGTTTTCCAAAAGCACAGGCTGTGACCTGCCCATAGATTGAAAAAAAACAAACTTATTGACACAGACCTATATGTCCCCATCAGATGATTTTTATTGCTTAATTAATGTGTAAGTCTGTTAGGCATATCGGAGATGCAACATTTCATACAAGGTAAATTTCTCGACGTCTTTCTTTCTTACCAGCTAGGGTGTGAAATAGTGTCTCCCTCTTTTGGAGTGTATTAAAAGTGTCTTGTTTGAGGCTTTGTTATTCAGACTGGTACGCTATCCCTTTTATTTGCTTCAAAGTGTAAACGCAGACCTGTAACAAACACTTCTGTCTCCTTGTAAAGGAAAATGTTTCTTTTAGAGGCTTTGTTAAAGAATTAACTGCAAATGTGTTATAAATAGTTTTTTCATCACAACGGTTTCATCTGCACCATGTTTGCAAAGATGTGCACACATGCAGTTGGTTAACCAGAAGTGGCAAATATAAAGTTGAACCTGCAATCTTAACTGGATTTCTGCTAAAATCACAGAGCAATGTTAATAAAAGAGGAGTCAGAAAGCAACTTGAGAACTGGATCACTTTTATGATGTGGTACCTCAGCACCACCACTGTAGAGATCTAAAATCCCTCAACCTATGTTTAACTCGTCCTACATAAACTCGTTCATAAATTGGAATGCATAAGAAAGTGTTTGACAGAGAAGGGTGACAAAAACAAAATAATTGCAACAGACTAAATGCATCCAAAGTAATAATAAAAGGTAGGCGACCAAAATGTGTTTTTGGATAAATGTCAGTACCACTTTGTTTACCTAACTGTGTCTTTAGCCTGTTTAGTGTGCTGCATAGTGGTGTAGCATAAACACCATCATATAGCATAAACACCCTTTGATAGTCTGTGTTTGACTTACTTTTTATATATAATGAAATGGAGAAAAAGTATTGTGTCTTCTGCTTATCTTTTTGAAGTGAAATGCCAGACAGTGCCGTAAATAAACCCTGATAAGGCCAACGATATGCAAAGAGCTCTGCTTTATTCTGCTCGCTGAAGTACCCTTTCATATTTAAATGTGGGGATTTATTTATTTATGTATTTATTTTTATATATATCTATATATGAACTAAGAAAATGAAACACAAAATTGTGATACTTTGACACATAAATTCAGCATGAAATAAGTATGTGTTTATGAAAAGGACAATAGTAGTAGTAATAAAAGTATTTTTTTTAACAAAATAGTTAATTTCTGTATAAGTGAGCCAGGCATATTTTTGTGTAGTGATTATCACCTAAAACTGCTCTTGAATAAGCCTACAACTGAAGAGTTTTTCTTTTGTTTTTATGGAATAAAAGGCAGTAAAAATGGATATTCACATGATGATTTTTTAAAACAATAGTCAAAAACTGAACTGGGCTGAAATAAGCCACAACTGTAACAGCTTTAGATAGTCTTTATGCTTGTGTTCAAACTGTACACTACAAAATAAGAGCAAGCTCCTAATGTCCCCTTCATAGCTGTAACAAATTATACATGTAGGTCCCTATTTAAAAGATGAAGTACAGTAAAGCACTTCAGATGGCTGTTTTCAGGGATGGAATATGACTCCTGATTGCATAGCAGTTTCTTATGAAGTACAGTAAAGCACTTCTGATGGCTATTTTCAGGGATGGAATATGACTCCTGATTGCATAGCAGTTTCAGACATTCAGGGTTTTAATACCAGCTTAGCCACAGTGTACTGTATCGGTAACAAGCTAGTGAGTGTCTTATTAAATTCATAGTTAAAGATGGTGGTGATAGATGTACAAGTATGTACAACTTGCATGTCTTCTCTTGGAAAGTGTAAGAAAATGCTTCTCTCCCCAGGCTTTTGTGGAAATGGCTTCCGAAGAAGCAGCTATCACAATGGTAAACTACTACAGCACTGCCACGCCACACCTTCGCAACCAGCCTGTCTTCATTCAGTATTCCAACCACAGAGAACTCAAGACAGACAACCTGCCCAACCAGGCTGTAAGTTTTTTTTTTTTTTCAGCTAACATAATAAACCACCAATGTTTTAACTGGGTGAATAAAATTAGCTATACTGATTGATTAACCCATTATTCCTCATATTATGATTAGTATTATGAGTCTCATTATGATTGCTATACTGTAGTTGTTGATGCTGTTAGTGTAATTCTTAGTTGTCATTTTTCTTTCTTTTATTCTGTAATTGCCTTGCTTACTACGAGATAAACGAATCAAATTTCCCACAGGCAGCTTTTGGGGGATGAATAAAACTCCAGTGAATGTCGCACCCCCTTCTGCTTGACAGCAACTAATAACATTCACACAACTTAATGCACCTTTGCCAGACAACTCGACACATAAGCAAAAACGCAAAGTTGCAAAGTAAACATAAATCTTATTTATCCGTAACTGTAAACACTCAATCATGAACTCAGATTTAATAGACTAACAAA
Organism: Polyodon spathula; assembly: GCF_017654505.1. Taxonomy (NCBI): domain Eukaryota; kingdom Metazoa; phylum Chordata; class Actinopteri; order Acipenseriformes; family Polyodontidae; genus Polyodon; species Polyodon spathula. Next base: position 89,496,588 of record NC_054535.1, on the reverse strand, counting down.
ATATAAAAAAGTAACCAGTCTTGTATTCGGACATCCTGAAAATGTTGTGTTACCAAGGAGGGAAAGAAGACTCTTATTTCATAGCAGTTTTATCTTTGAACTTTTTGTCAGTACAGTATATATCACAGTAAAGCATGGAATGGATCAAACTGGTACAGGACACTTGTTTCCAATCCTTGTTTTACTTAGACATACTTCTACATCTGTGCTCTGAAACTCTCCTTTCGAAGTATAGAAGATGTCTTTGATTTAGGGATGAAACGATTTTTCTATAGTATGATATCGTGATTACGAATATTCGTGATAATCATATCGTTAACATTTTTAATTATTTGATAATCGTAGAAAAAGATAGTCACATACTCACTAAACGTGGCTGGAAGCAGAACAGATGCTTTTCTCTCCAAATAAAGGTAAAATCATCGGTGTGTACTAGGGCTGCTACGATTAAATGAAAAATCAATTTTTTGATCGATTCCATTCCTCATTATATACATGGATATAAATACTGCATAATCGATTCAATAATTACATTTTTGTAACACACATAGTTAACAACATTATTTAAGTTTGTCAATGAAACTGCGCTGAACGCCCTACCTTGCTATTTACAGTATTCCTGCCACAGACAAGCAGTGAGCGTGCTCTTCTTCTCCTGCTCGTGTTAACTAGCATCTGATTTACTGGTCCCATCCTACCAGAGAATCTGTTTTGAAAATTCTTTGTAAGTACGCCACTCTGTGTATTCACTGTGCAAAAAACAACAACAGCAAAAAACACCACTAAAGGAGCTCTGCATGAGTGCAGGATGCGCCCTATAGCCTGGACGTCACCGGTTCGAGTCTGGGCTATTCCACAGCCGACCGTAGACAGGAGTTCCCAGGAGGCGGCGCTCAATTGGCTGAGGGTCGCCGGGGGGAGGGTCTAAGTCAGTCAGGGTGTTCTCGGCTCACCGCGCACCAGCGACCCCTGTAGTCTGGCCGGGCGCCAGTGGGCTTGCCTGTTAGCTGCCCGGGAGCTGCGAGGTCCACCTACGCTGTAGCTCCTGGGTGGCTGCATGGTGAATCCGCAGTGTGTAAAGAAACAGGCGGCTGACGGCACATGCTTCGGAGGACAGCGTGTGTTCGTCTTCGCCGCTCCCGAGTCAGTGCAGGGGTGGCAGCGGGCAAGCAATATATAGTTTGCGCTGCTTTGGAGTTTCAAAATTAACTGTTATATAATGAATATTTAACAATACTCAGTAACGTTCAAAATAAATGAATAAATAAATGATCATAAAGTGATGTTAAACTCAATTTTGGAGTAAGGATCAGAGGGTATTCAATTTGTGGCAAGTAAATCCTATTATTATTATTATTATTATTATTATTATTATTATTATCCTGGCTTAACATAATTTCTGCATTGTGTTTCACAGATAGTGAAGGTTAGGTGGTACAGTATTAATAAGATGAAATGCTGTCTCTGAATTAAAAAAAACAAGTTTTTCTTAAACTCGTGTCTACTTTATATAGCTTACATTCCAAAGTACTGTGATCTGTTTGGAATACATACTTTAGTAACACTCCTGTAGTATGTTGAACTTGCTAGGCTGGTTGCGAACTTGTTATTTTTTTCTTTTTATTCAGTTAAAAAAAGTAATTGAAAAACAACGGCTACTATCGCGATAATCGGTGTGTCGTGAAAGAGTGGGTGGGCTCTCAACTGTTCGTATCGTAGAAATTTACTGTCGTTTCATCCCTGCTTTGATTCCAGCGAGCCCAGGTTGCTCTGCAAGCAGTGAATGCTATGCATTCAGGAAGCATGACTCTGGCAGGCTCTGCGTCTGCCAGTGAGGGTCCCCTAATGTCCGGGCAGAGCCCTGTCCTGCGTATCATTGTTGAGAACCTCTTCTACCCTGTCTCTCTCGAAGTTCTGCACCAGGTAAGCGTGTCTCCTTTTTCCATTAAAATAACATTGCACCCCTAGAGATACACATACAGTATCACAGTGGAGAGCCATTGAGGGCTGCATCGAGATATACCTACTAATGTGCCAGCCTGCCCTTTTGTTGGCATATACAATGACTCTACCAGTCTTTTTATGGTACCTGATTTTCGTCTTCTACTTCTCAGTTCAGAGGTAGTACAGTATGCAAGCCTTATTATGTAACCGTCAGATAGAATTAGGATAACTTATTAACATCTGATTTTAAGAACTAACAGACCACATTTGTCCCAAGAAAGACAAAAGGACAATGCTGTGGCCCAGATTATTTTTTCAGAAACTAGACCATTTCTAAATTCACTACTTTTATCTTTTCTGTAATTTGCCCTATTGAAACAATATGGTTTACCTCTATGTAGGGACTAACCAGCTGTAAAACCAATAATGTAAATTCAATTAAAGACACTGCACAAGTCTCTAATAGTTTCTTGGTCAATTCTCATGTTCCGTCCAACAGATCTTCTCTAAGTTTGGGACAGTTCTCAAGATCATAACCTTCACAAAGAATAACCAGTTCCAGGCCTTGCTACAGTATGCCGATCCTGTGAATGCACATCACGCCAGACTGGTCAGTACAGCTTGATTTATCTTCTTCCTTTTAAAGCACATGCACTATTTAGGGACACAGTCTTTAGCTTTATTCTGCTGCTTGTGTTAGAGTAAGTAGTGGGATTTCCGAAAATTTAGTGTTGCACTTCTAACTTTATAGTCTGTTTCAGAGCTCTTTTCAAAATGTACGCTTTAGTGCACTGGAGTTTGAGATCTGTCCTCTAAATTACTGCAGGAAGAGAGAAAACGTCATGGATCATTATTGCTGTGTTACCTGTTTTGACATTGTGGGCAATAATCCTTACGCTATCAGTGCACTAGAGCGGCCATTTTGAAAAGAGCTTTGAAACAGACTTTAGAGTTCTAAGTGTGCAAATTTGCCAGGATGTTAACAATTTAAAAGAAAAATGACAAGTATGTTATTTAAACAGTTGTAGCATCACGTGGGGATGTGTAACGGTATATTTTTTGGAAGCAGCAGGTTCATCTTGTTTTTGTATAAATTGTGGTATGGATAGTAATTCATGTAAAGAGTCCCAGACAGAGTAGTACTTTACATGAAATCAGCACACACATACAGCACCGTGCTTTCTCTACATCATGTCAAAGGGATATGTGAGCAAAATAGGGGCCGTCCGCACTCTCTTTCAGAACAGGGCTCCTTAACGTTGTCTGTACAAATCCTCGTTCTAAACAGGCAGGGCTTTATCAGAGGCATTAGTCCACACACACACACACACACACACACAAAGCCCCTAGCACACAGAACAAATTAGAGGTGCCTTTGATAAATCTATCAGGACAGTGACTGGGAACCTAATGATCATTATTTAGATAAAAAAAATAAGTAATTGTTCCTTTCAGCTATGGGCGTTATCCTTTGTGTTCCTGGCAAGTTGTGTCAGCTCCCTGTATAATTAAATTTCCTGGGAGAAAAAGAAGTTCCTTCTACTGGATTTAAATAAGGAAGGAATGATGGTCGTGTGCATCATATGTGACTAGTGGGAGCAGGATTCTCTTCCCAAAAGGTTGTAACAAAGACAGGTTGCCAATGCTTCGCTGTGTAAGTGAATAGGCTGCAACACTTGCTGTAGTGCAAGCCTATTGTAGGGTTCAAAAAAATAACTATTTTATTATAAATAAACACAAAAATGAAGGGGCACAAGGGCCGAAACAAAGCGAAAAATGTTATTTTTGGAATATTAAATGAGAGATAATGTTGATCTATTTCTTTTTGAAGTTTAAGATTTTTGAGAATTGTAGGGCAGCGTCAAATCAAATCCAACGACACTGTGTGAAAAATTGTTTATTATATTGCGAGTTTCAATAGGTGCAAGGGGCTGTAACTTGCTGTGTCCTTTATTTGTATCAGAGGTTCCATTGTCTGTGCTATCTGTTTGGCTTTGAGTTGAACTAGACATCCTTCTAGATGGGGTCCATTTGTTCCTAAACAAAACCAGGTAATGGATACTCCTCTTGTGTGGATGTGATGAACATGGAATGGTTTACTCATTTCAACAAGAGCCTGCAGCTGCTTTAACTCTTTCCTCCCACCAGGGGTCGCTGTGGAACCAAACCGCACAAATGGGCATGGAGTCTAGTCAAGCTGATCATTGCACCAGGACACAGAACTATTTTATGAACACTGGAAAGTTGTGTTTAAAATAAAATTAATTTAAAATAAATAGAATAGGCGAGTCTATTTCACATTTGACTTTATTCATTTTAAACTTGATGTTTGCAGTACTTTTTTGTTGGCTTTTATTTGTAGCAATCAGTTGTAATGGTAGTTATCCCATTTAGGATCTCTAAGATTGAGCTGAATAAGAGAGAAGAGCTGCACCCACATCATGGTCTCGGACCTTCCACCTGCATCACTGTTTTCAATAAATAACCATTTACGTTGTGTTATTGTTTTCAAGCCTCCCTATTAAACTTTTTTTTTTCTGTTATAAAATGTAATTTTACTTACGGCTACATTCTTTTTTGTGACATAAAATCAGTATGGCAGATTATTTTGTCCAGAAAAAAAGAAATTATAAATGAGATTATAAAAACTGTAAACTGTAGGAACAGTGAGAAAGGCAGGCTTCGTTTTGCTTCAAGGTTAAAATAGAATCATGATCTATTCCTCATTCTCTAGGCTTTGGACGGGCAGAATATCTACAACGCATGCTGTACTCTGCGGGTCGAATTCTCCAAGCTGACTTGCCTTAATGTAAAATACAACAACGACAAAAGCAGAGACTTTACTCGGCTTGATCTTCCATCCGGCGACGGCCAGCCCATCATGGACCCCGCCATGGCAGCTGCTTTTGGTAAGGAAACATCCCTGCTTTAGTGTTTCTGTTTAGCTGAATTTCTCAGCTAAACCAATGTTTTTTGGGCAAGTTCATTTAATTAGTGTTCAATATCTGCATCATTCAGGAATTACATCTGGATTCCAGCACAAATTACAAAGAGCACCTGGTGCAACCATCCCAACCACCTGTATTTAAAGTAAATGCTGGTCTGCAAATGCAGAGGACCTAAACTTTTAGTACCTTACTGGTCAAGTTCCCTTCCTGTTCATTTACTATTGAATATTCAGAATGCAAAAGGAATGACTTCTGTTGAGCTCCTCTGTTATGTTGAAGAGGACTGGGCTCCAGGCCTTGTGCAATACCATCCTTAATGATTATAAAAGCTGTCACAAAAGCCTATCTGGCAGTGTGGCAGGCTGGCGAGTGGATAGAGGCCCAGAGACAGTCTGAAGTTCAAAAAAATAACTATTTTATTATAAATAAACACAAAAATGAAAGGGCACAAGGGCCAAAACAAAGTGATTTTTTTAAACACAAAAAGAAAGACAAAAAGCAAAACTTACAAAAATAACAATTTCCATGCTGGGCAATGCCTTCACTGGATTCAAACTTTCCAACAACCAACCTGCTTCCTCAGCTCCCTCCTCCAAATGAGAAGCAGAACCCTACTTTTATATCAGGTGGCTGGGTGCTGATTGATCATTAATTAAACTAATCATCTAATCAACCCCAAACACCTGAACACAATGAACCCAGGCAGGGAGGGGAATTTAACCCCATCCCTGCCAATTTCTAAAGAGCAGAGCTGTGCTCTGCCACAGGCAGGCTGTAGTTTGTGTAAGTGATATTTTTCACTCCATGCTTTAAAGGGAGGGGATTGTAATTATATATTTCCATGTTGCCAATTCTAGCCCACAAGGCCGTTGTTTTCAGTTTTGACTGATATCAGTTCCCAACATGTGTGCCATTTTAAAAGAAAAGCCTTCATCATAATCACTCAAGTAATGAATGAGGACAGAACTGGTGCCCCTAACGGAATGATAAATTTATTATTAGCCTCCATTTGTTATTACCCATCAGGGGAGAGTAACGGATGAACCACTTTTTGTCTCAGTCTCGTAAATCAGTTGTGTTCCCTAGTAAAAGAAGTGCTGCAGACAGATAAGACGCACAAGGGGGGATAATCAGTCCGGGAAGGAGGAGTGAATGGGCTGCTAAATGGAGCAAAGCCTTCAGCCACCTCCGCCTTGTCATGTTCACAGTTATAAATTACTTGAGGGGGTGTCTTGCACTTTGCTGATCTACATTGTTTGTCAGTTGTGAGTGGGCGTGTACAAAAACAGGCATGCCAATTCATAACGGACAAAGTTGTAGTACAAAGGTTTAGAATTAAAGACCAATAGTTTTTTTTTTCTTTTTTAGTTTAAGTTTCAGTCATTGGCTAGGTTTAAATGCACATGAAAATGGACTCTACAGTCATGACTGTGTGATGTTGTTACGCAACTACATGGTGAAACAACAAAAGAACGTCCTCTGGTCAGCGCGACTTGAAGGGCAGGGTCAGTCACTCTCTCAATATAAATAGGTGTAAAAACCCATGTAAAGATTTCAGCAGTCAAGATCCCGTTTGACTGGAGGAATCTGACGTTATTCCTCAGCAAAGCCGTACCAAGCCACGCACGCACACACGGACAGACGGGAAAGAACGCAAAATACACTGTAAATGTAAACCTCTTGTATAGCCTATTATTAATGTTTGTATAGATGCATATTGTTAAGCACAACTAACAGAACTTTTAGCCCCATTTATTATTATTATTATTATTATTATTATTATTATTATTATTATTATTATTATTAGTAGTAGTAGTATTATTATTAGTTAACAACGTGTTGTCTTTCGTTGACTGTATCTGGTTGCGCTTTTTTATATTTTACATTTTCTTTTGCGTGACTGTTTTTTCTTAAGGTAAATTTCCGTGCTTATTTATACACTCTATGATTTGACAGCGGAAAGATAACATAAGGTTATTGGAGTTAGAAAAAAAAAGATAATTAAATTAAATCCAGCAGGTGATATTGGAGGCCGTACTCTGTTTTCATTAACCCTTTCACAGCCAAAAGTTTTGTCCTAGATGCCCCCTCCCCCGTAGCCAAGCATTTTATGACAGTTTTTACCACTGTCTTTTAAAGTACTATAAAAACGTATTTGAGACAGTAGAAAAAACTTCAGCAATTATTGCTAAAATAGTAAACCACTGCAATAAAAATAAACAGGAACGTATTGATTATGATATATATATATATATATATATATATATATATTATATATATATACTATATATATATATATAATATATTATATATAATATATAATAATTATGTGTTTACACACAGGTGAGACTAACAATGTGTAATATTACAACAATTAATTAACCTTTTAGGAAACTAACCGGTTGGACGTCTTGCCAAGATTTTCAGTTTTCAGTGGTTTGATTTCATATGCACAACAAATCAAAACAGAAGCAATGGAGTTTTATGATAAATCTGTACACTACTGTGTATTCTTATATCATATGTCATGCACTGTAAGTTGAAAATACGGCAGCTGTTGTGCAGATCCCATAAAGTAGGGCAGTGGGAATGTATTTCTATGTAAAGGATTAGTAGGCAGCGTGAGGGACAATATTGGCAAGAAGAGTTTTCTGCATCAGATACCTGGAGGTTTTACCATGAGAAGCCGAGGCACTTGTATCTGCTGACACTATTTTAAAGAACCCACGTTCTTTTACTGTAAAATCGCGCACCCTCCCTTTTTGCTTTTTTTTCCCACCAAGAGCACTAGATCATGTTTTTGATGAGAAATGTGTGATACTGTTGAAGACAGCGTATATGGTAGCCTATTTACAAAGCGGTTTGAGAAAGTCTAGATTACCATCTGCTGTAGACCCAGCCCTGATTGCATGTACGTGTACTAATGTACAGTACACAGTGCAGTTGTGATTAAAGTGTGTTCAGTTACTCAGTACCTGCTATGAGGTGATCGTTAATTGACATGTCGTTCAGTTCAGAAATAAGTGTCAGTAGGAGGACTACGCAGGCTTTATACACGATACAGTTTTTTTTTAACCAGTGCAGTGCTCCTATGTTTCTCATTATGATTGATATGCTGCGTTTTAAAAGCAGAGCTGTACTTAATTTTAAAAGATTTGGAATGGGCAGCGTGAATTAGTTTGAACATATTTAATAAATGGATCATCCTGATCATAAGGGAATACAGTTGGCCCTAAGCATGCATATACAGGGTTAGAAACTATCGCTCGCCCGTCCGCCCGAGGTGAATTAAAACTCATGAGGACTACTTGATGCCTGTGCCTCAGTAGTCCTCACGTTTAAAAAAAAAAAAAAAAAAAAAAAAAAAAAAAAAAAGCTGGAAGTCAGTATTATAACATTCGTAAAAGACTAGTACCAAAATGTTGTTAGTGTCTAACCCTGAGAGAGGTGTGTGTGTGTGTGTGTGTGTGTGTGTGTGTGTATATATATATATATATATATATATATATATATATATATATATATATATATATATATATATATATATATTATATATATATTATATATTCAATGTATTTGTATAAACATATGTATATGTACCGACACATAACGGCTGTGCTTTTAGTTATAGCAAGTATGTGACAATAGTTTTTAGTATTTGCTTATTTAAGGGCCTTGATCTTTTAATAAAAAAAAAAGAACAAGTTGCTTCCGCTTCGAGTCTTTACTCAAACCAAATCGCTATGGATACTTTATGGCAAATTGTTCCCAAGCTGTACCATGTTACCACAAGGTAACAGAAGTTAGAATCTCAATGAAAGTGAAGGCAGAGAGATTCCACTTGTCATGTAATCAATAATTGTAGTTCTTTGTTTGTCTAACAGGTGCACCAGGGATTATCTCTTCACCCTATGCAGGGGCGGCTGGATTCTCCCCGACCATGGGTTTCCCACAGGCTGCAGGTAAGTTTCTCTTAACTGTGCATGCTGGTTTCCACTAATCGTTTTGGCATTGAAAGTCTTGAATTTTCTTGATATTTTCTTACTAGGCACATTACTGTAAGTCATGCTTGGGTTAGGCAGCATGTGAACATTGTGTTGAAATTGTAATATTTTAGTAAGCACTGGGAATTGTTTGGTCCTCGTACTCCAATAGCTGGCCCATGGGCCAAATGTGGACCACCACAACGTCCTTATGCAAGTGCATACAAAGCTGACACCTTCAATGTAAATATAAAATATGATTCTATGTGTAGATAATATTATGCATGGCTTGCTTTCCAATGCCACTACAATAATGGGCAGTAATGTAACCACCTGGAGTAATATAAAGAAAAATTGAAGTAAATGTTCATTGACATAGATACTGAGGTAACCCTCCCCCGATCAATCACCGTGGTTACCACTTCAAGTATATTGAATGAGTAAATTTTAAATTACTCTCTAACTGCCTCTTTGTGATTGGAAGTGTAATTTGCTGTTTTATAATTGCAATTCCCCAAAATAAAGGGTTATATTTCAATAAAAATGATGCGGCTAAAATAATTTCATCTTGACATTACACATTCTTCTCTTTTACTGAAATAAACCAGTTCTACACAAGTAAACCAGTTAATATCAAGTCCATCATTTTATGTACAATGTATTTTCACTTATGTGCAACTGAATTAGGTAACTTTGTAATGCAAGCTTCCAGTTTTCAGCCAGTGGTGTCACCAGGGATACAATTTTAATTAAGTGCTTCTGCTGAAGAAGTGTAGCATTAAAATAACACCGTTGAATAAGAGGCCCCTGAGTTGTGTTTTTTTATTATATGTATTATTATTTTTTTAACTTAATAGTGAAGGGTATTTTAACACACAGCTCATTGTTTTGCAGTAATCATACAGTATAACCCTGAGTTTTATGGTCTGTCACCTGTTCTTGCCTACCAATAAACTCCAGAAAGCAACAAGAGGCACAAGTATTCAGTCTCTTTGGTGCAACTGGTTCATTCAGGTTTTTCACAGTATGAGAGGCAGGATGGTATGCAATTAAATGTTTGGTTTTTCTTAAGATATTCCGTCTGTGCACCAAAACTATGAACTATTCCATGTACATAATTAATTCCAAACCCAGTGTCAAATTATCTTCTACTGACCGAAGGTTGCCTGCATGACTTAAAAGGCTCTGTTGGCATAGAGGCACTGTCACCTTCATCTGAACCTCTGAATATTTGTAATTTGTTTTCTATTAACAAATAAAAAATGTAAATATGTAACACATTAGTGCCCAAGTTTCACATAAGATTTCATAACATTCACATTTTTTAAATACAAATGAAAACCATACAGCGATATAAATGATTCCCTATTTTTATACAAAGACATACCAGACGTTTCGGGGCATAACTGGCTGGCCCCCTCATCGGTGTGGTTGTACAGAACAAACTTGGCGACATCACCCGTTTATACTGGAGGATGTCTCCCACACCATCAGTGTAGAAAGCCAGGATGCAGCCACCTATTATGTGCCTCAGGTAAACTCCAAGTTCAGTAGAACTGCTTTGTGTTGTTGGACTCAAAAAAGAAAAAAGTAAATATTCCAATATAATTCCAAAATAATCCCTTTTATTAAAATTGTAGAGATAAGCAAACCAAAAAAAAAAGTGTTTTAACTGTGCCCTTTGTATTATTTTTTTTTATCTTTGGCAAACTCCCGAGCTGATTTATAATTTGCTTACCTTTCGATGGCTTAAGTACCATTGCCACTGCTCCCATTATGTTTGTGCTATACATATTAACAGTACGTCAATGATTTCCGGCAACAGCAACACCGAAACACACTGGGGTCTATTCAGTTGATTTAAGTGGCAGTGGATCTGATTATCGCCATTGTTTTAAATAATATTGTTTTTGTTGTCTAAGGTTGTGAACACGGGCATAGCTCAGTGCCGTTCCTTGCTCTGAGAAATAGTTTTCAAAATTCAAATTATATTAAAAAAAAAATAAATAAATAAACACACAATGCTTTTTTTGGGGGGCGGGGGGGCAGCAAAATTGATTATTTCTTAAACAAAAAACTTTTGGTTTATTTTGTTATGTTCATTACATAGCTAAGGAATAGTTGGGGGTATTACATGAGATAAATTATACTGTATTAAGATAGCAGTTGCAGCAAGAGCTAGACCCCCTCCCAGCCCTCCCAGAAATGTGTATCCATGTTTGCTGCAGGTTTGGATGGCCTTGTTCTTTCTATTACAGGTCTCTCAATGCAGACAGTCCCTGGAGCTCTGGGCCATCTTACTATCCCAGCCTCTGCAGTTGCTGGCCGCATGGCTATGCACAGCTTGGCCCATACAGCAATGCATTCGGTCCTGCTCGTCTCCAATCTCAACCCAGATGTAAGTCACCTTTCCCTACATTTAGTATTTTGCTTCAACACAGGCTTGTCTGATGTCTGAGGGGCATTGACATCAAGCTGTCTGTTAGTCTGGTCCCTACGGTGGACTGCGGGCCAGATAGAGACAGGGACAGATAGTTCACCGATATCCACTCTCAAGCTCCTAGCTAAACACTGTTTTCAAAAGTTTAAACACCCCTGTCAGTTACGAAATGTAAAACAACCTAACTGTACTGAAAAGGACTTTAACGAAATGCCTCATGCGTTTATTATTTATTCTAATTAACAGCTGTTTTTTTATAATTATTTGAATATTACCCCATAATTTTATTAAATAAAATGTACGTTTGTGAGAGTTTTAAGGCCGACGTCAGAGGTTATCCCAATTGTGTAGATTTCTTTAAAAGTACCACTATGAAATAATTTGATGCTGCCACCAAAAGTGTGAATTCTCACTCCCTCCACCAACGAGAATGTCTGTATATAGAAACCATTCAACCCATCATTTGTTCTTATGTTAGTGTTTGTAAAGTGTTATAATGCTATGTAAACCTAAGCAAAGTGCATCAGCCCAATGGTGCCCATGTGGTGCCTTTAAATACATGAGTCAAGATTTAAATGTCAATTATTCTGCCAAATGTGTTTGTCAAATTCAGGGAATGACGAGTCTTGTCTTTTATTCTTTCCTGCAGAGTGTATCGCCCCAGGGTCTTTTCATCTTGTTTGGTAAGTTGCCTAACATTTTTATATGAGGGTTATCGCTTGATATTCTAATGTTTCAAGTACATCAACAGTGTTTTCAGTGAGTAGCCATCATTTGTGGCTTTTGTAACATAATATGCAGCACAAAAAAACGTCATTACAACTGTTGTTTCCTTGTTGCTGAAAATTAAGATCTGAAACATAATTTATAATGCTAACAATAACTTTGTCCACACTTCGGAGGTGTTATGTTGATGCATTAGCAGGCGGAGGTCACCTTTACAAAACCTTTTTTTTTTTTTTTTTTTTTTTTTTAATGTCAGGTTCCTCATGTGCATTGAGCTAAATATTTCTCTTTTAAAAATGTAACTAAAAACTCTCATGCTGTCACTTATCTTCATGTCTATCTGTAGGCGTCTATGGGGATGTTCACAGAGTAAAGATCCTGTTTAACAAAAAAGAAAATTCGTTAATACAGATGGCAGATCCAACTCAAGCACAGCTGGGTAAGTGAAACGCTTCTTTCTATCCCAAAATACAGAAAACAGATTTCTGTGGTTATTAATGCAATTTACATATGAAACACTGGTGACTGCCTATCTCCCTCCCACATCAGAGGGATGGCTGCTGTTTCTATATCTATTGCAGATTATAAAGATTAAACAGTTCAAGTAAGTAATTTAGTTATATGCATGATGTACATGATGGTGTCTTCTGCAGTCTCTTCTAAATTCTATTAGTTAGCAAGCACATAAAACACTAAAGCTCTATTACATATTTAATGTGAGATGATTGCCACATTTGCTTTATGAAAGCGTCCTTGAAATTCTCATCAGATTTCTTATTAGATCTCTGACTGTTATATAATACATTGCTGTGACATTAGAGGGGGATTACATACTCTTTCTAATTTTAATAAGAACTTGGTAAAATGACACCATGCAAGTGCAGTTGTCCACTGTTGAACATTCCAAAGAAATGGCCTCAGTTTTTCACAAACCTCATTTCACTTTTAAATTATTATTATTTTTTTTTATTGTATACAGTAGTGTTAATACGTGGGTCGATAAGTCACACCTGGAGGAAACCCTAAAATGGATTAGTAGACAGTATTGCTTCGAATTTTTAAAAAGCACTTTTTAAACCAATTTTTTCTTCTCAAAAATAGCTTGCGTCTTAAATTCATGCAAGTTTTAAAATCTCCAAAATAAAATGCAACTGCCCGAACACACAAACAGCAACATGACTGGCAGTTGAAGGGTTCCGTAGTAGGTATCCTGCAGACTGGACGCTCTCCTCCTCGATGTAAACAAAACAAGATTTCGCTCAGCGACTGCCTATGTAGCCACGGCCGTGCAATAGCCTCGAACTGGCGCTGCTGCGTTCTTAAACAGACATAGGTTCCCTGGGTACTCACCCCAGCCAATCAGGACCTCCCTGTTAGCTCAGTGGGCAAGCCTTCCTGTGTACCCCTGTCACAAAGCGTCATTAGCTTCCTGAGGAATTTAAAGGGAAGCTTTTACAATTTCAGCGTTTCGTTATTAGGCTCAATTCTAATCAGACCCCCGTAATACCACAGTTCACAAAAAGGGAGAAAACATGTGCGAGTAATTACAACTTGAAATGAGAAGCAACACATAACTGTATGCTCTGTGTGACAGCAGACAGCTGCAAACTGCCTCCATATGTAGTTTTATATGAGTAAATGCATCTTTTATTGTATTAATTTTTTTTCTTCAAGTTGAGGGTGGGAAATTTGGCCTGATTCTTAAATGTGAGGGCATCTTAAATTTGAAGGAATACGGTACTATACAGATAAAGAGGGTTGGTGTTTAGGTCCATGGTTGTTCAAATCAGGTCACCCGGTCGCCAAATACGACCTTCAATTTTAATATGGCCAGTAGATTTTACCATAGTCGCCACATTGGCGACTAATCATTTACAGTATATACAACAGAACTTCGGTTCGGTAAAGGCCTGCTACCCACCAGACGCAATGCGACAAGCAATAGTGTGCAGCAATGCGTCAAAATGAATAGAACCTATACTTCTATAAGTATCTTTACCACAGACGACGCGACATGCGGCACTGGAGCGATGTGAAATAAATAGGATTGAATCCTAATTTTTTTGTGATTTGACGCATGTCAACTAGGGCATTGAGCAATCAGAGAACAGCTTCGATGCACGTGGGTCCAGCAGGATGAAGCAGTATCCAAAATGACGGAGGAAACAGTAATACTTGTCGTTTTTAAAAAATACCCAGGGCTTTATGTCAAAGGTCATCACAATTATAAAGATACAGATTTGAAAGAGAACGTATAGGAGTCCATATATTAGGTCCATATATATATAAGGAACTGGATAAGCCTGGTGTGTGTGATTTTTTTTTTTAATTTTTATTTATTTTTTGCTGTATGTGTTGAAATGCCATCAGAGAAGACACTCATAATTACTACATCATGTTGACGAATATGTACCAGTTTTGATCGTAGTTTTATCAATATCAGTTTAACAGTTGTATAGATCTGGCAGTTTTCCAATCTGTCGCATTGTCTGTCTGTCGCTACTGATTGTAGGAAGTTGTCTGCAGTTCAGGAGAGATGGCTATTGCCAACTTAAAGCAAATTAAGAAACCAAAAAAAATCTTTAAAAGCAAATAGATTCCCCTCACCCTAACAACAAGAAGGGGAAAAAAAGGAGTGTTGAGGAGGATGTGCTGCATTACAACACAGACAGGGGTTTAAAATAACTACAATAGTTATTTTTTATATGCAGTGTCTTTTATATGAGGGAGCGCATGCTTGCAGATACTGCGCATTGTTGTAGCTTTTAAATGCATTTGAGTTCAATGAAGCAAGCTTCATAAACGCAATGCTTACCGGCTGTTTGTTTAAAATAGCCGAAGCAATATTCAAACTGAGCTGCTTATCGGCTGTTGGCAATATCAAGAAAGAGCGCAAAGTACCGTGACAGAGATATTAAGAAAGCAGAACCAGGGAGGCAGGGACTTCTAGAGTTAAGAAAGAAGCCATCAGTTGCAGGTTACTGTACATTTACCATTTTTTTTTGTTTGTTTTGTTTTTTAAAGCTTTGCATAGAGATGGCTTATAGTAAACCGCACAGCAACACTGTGTATTTGTAGCCTAATTAATCTCATTTACATTTGCATACTTTTAAAGAAAAAAATGTCCCAATGTTTAAAGGAGTTTGCATCTTGTTTTTGTTCACTACCCTATTTATCTGTAAATGCATTTTCTATAGAAGTTCACAAATCCGACTTTTTCACATATCTGCCTATACCCCAGGCCACAGGGGTTCGGATATCCAACATTGTACTGTAGTTTCCTGAAATTTGGTTGGTTCTCTGGCACGTCGATTGTAAGTATTTCCATAAAACTTCACTTGGCCACCAGGTTTTGAAAGCTAGTGGCCAAATGGCCATCAGCATACAAAGTGATTTGTCCCATCCTGTGTCCATCATGGTTTGGTCATTAAAATATGCCTCCTTTTGAGGTTCTGGTACTGTATATTTTCCTGTAGTTTATAGTCTTAAAACACATGGTAAAATTGATATGGTGAATCTTTGCAGAATTCCAATACTTCCCGTTCACTCCATAGTTTACTCACATTTTACCAAAACGCAAACCTTATGGTAAATGGTGTATTTGTTAGTTTATTTGTAGCAGTGACCCTATTGATAAATTGGTTGTTTTGTACCATTTTAAACATTTTACTAGTGTTTTTTTTTTTTTTTTAGTTGATCACAGTCATGCATATTGTCTTCTTTTTATGTCATTGTAGCAATGAGCCACCTCAATGGGCAACGTCTCCACGGTAAAGTCATCCGCGTGACCATCTCTAAGCACCAGATGGTGCAGCTTCCCCGTGAGGGGCAGGAGGACCAGGGACTGACCAAGGACTTTAGCAACAGTCCGCTCCACCGCTTTAAGAAGCCAGGCTCGAAGAACTTCCAGAACATCTTCCCTCCCTCCGCCACCCTGCATCTCTCCAACATTCCGTAAGTGTCTCTGTGGAAAAAACACTGTAAATGTCTGAGTTCAAAAGATTCATGATGTACAAGCAACACTTCATATGAGCTGATGCTTTTTAACTATTTCATCACTGGAGACCTGTATACATGTGTAATAAAAAAAACACTCAAATTGCAGGCTACTGTAGTACAGGAAGACAGCACCACAAGTAAATTAGTTGTGTGTGCTGTATATATGTGTGCTCATTTTTATTTATCTTTCAGTAGAAAACACAAACATTAAGATATAACAAAGCTTAAATATAATTTGACCTGCTGTCTCTGCAACAGTGTTTGGTTCCCAGAGTGGGGGAGCTTTTCCCTGCTGCAGAAGCTACTGTTAACAAACTGAACTGGCTTGCTTTCTGGTAAAGGACCTTTACAGAAGGTTAAACAATGGAATCTGGAAACAGAAACCAATGAGTTGTATTTTAGTTTAAAATTGAAAATAATTGTAGAAAACTGGAGCTTTTAAAATATCTGATGGTAAAAAATGGGACATTTCAGAGTGAACTGTGTAGTAGGGATGAGGATTTAACTTTAAAAATATAAGGCAACAAGCACCTAGATTACAGAATAATTATAGTAATTAGATGTAGACTAAAATGCACTGAAGCTCATATAATTAAAGTAAAAATGGGAATTATTAAAATACAGGGAATATGCAATTCCTTACTCACAAGGTGATTCAGTATATATACCCCAGTGGAAATCTATAATTTCTAGATTTTCTGTAAAACAAAGAATTTTAGGAAAAATCTTTTGTAGCAAAAGTTTTTTGCTTTTGTGGATGAGGGGGGAAAAAGGTTACAAGAAATAGATGTCTACAATTATTTATTTCAGCAGTCCTTTTTGCAAAACTCCCAAAATGATAATTCAAAAGTGTTCATACCCTATGATGCTATGATAGTATTGTCTGCAATATATTGGCCAGTCATCTGAAACCCTCCGCTACAAAACTTGGTTTAAAGTGCAACTGGAAGTTCTAACACAACAATGATCCAAAGCACACATCAAAATCTACTTCAGAATGGTTAAAGAAGAATAAAATCAAGGTTCTAGAATGGCCGAGTCAAAGTCACTATCTAAATCTGATTGACAATCTTTGGTATGAGTTGAAGAAGGCTGTGCACAAGAGAGGTCCTCAGAATTTGAATGAACTGGAACAATTTTGTATTGAAGAATGGTCATAAATCAATAAAGAATCATGCCAAAAGCTTATTGACAAACATCCTAACAATTTAAAAGAGGTCATTATTGCTAAAGGTGCCTCAACTAGCTATTAATTTCATTTTCCTTGTCAGGGTATGAATACTTTTGAATAGCATGTTTGGAGTTTTACAAAAAAAAAAAAATTGCTGAAATAAATATTCTTGTAATTTGTTTTTCCTCACCCACAAAAGAAAGACTTTTGCTACAAAAGATTTTTCTTATAATTGTTTGACAAATTTCTAGAAATTATAAATTTCCATTGGGGTATGTAAACTTTTGACTACAACTGTATATGCCGGTATTTATTGTATGTTCACATAGACGTTTCTGGGAATAAATGAGACAAAGAAATAGAATAGGTAGTATACACATTTAATAATTAAGATTACCAAAAATAAATATTAATGCTGTAGTTATAAAATAGCAGTTTTTGATGAATATGTTTTAATTCTCTTTGTATTTTTCAAAAACAGACCATCAATTACAGACGATGACCTGAAAAACCTCTTTGCAAGCACTGGATGCTCAGTGAAAGCCTTTAAATTCTTCCAGTAAGTTTGATTGTCCATTCCCATACACAATTCACTTCTACAATACTCAAAATAGTGGTCTAATTAATTATGAACAAGTTTGAACCATTTACGGTTTTAGTGATACAACTCTGAACTTATTTGTTGGAATAGTATAATGGTATTTAAAAGAATACAGTACTGCTTTGGGCACAGTATAATTGCTCTATGGAACCTTCCAATAGGTGAAGTTTTGAGAAAAAGCAGTAATCAATATTTATCATTTACTGTATGAATGTGAAGGATCTAAAGTTTAACCTGTCTACAGGAAAGACCGGAAGATGGCCTTAATCCAGCTAGGTTCTGTGGAAGAAGCCATCCAGGCCCTCATTGACCTCCACAATCACGACTTGGGAGAGAACCACCACCTCAGAGTCTCTTTCTCCAAATCTACAATCTAACATCTTACTTTGGATTTCCTTATAAGACTGAACAGTTTTTAGAAAAAAATATATATATATATATATATATATATATATATATATATATATATATATATATATATATATATATATATATATAAAATACATGAATGAACGAATTTATGAATAAATAAAAAGATAAAACGTTTGTAAAAGAAAGCCTTCAGACGAAGACTGAAGCATTTAACAACCAGCTCTGCCTCTGAGACGACAATGAACCCTCGAACGTGTGACGGTCAAGGCACCAATGCAAACGGAGTGTGTGATCAGGGGTTGTTCTCCAGGCAAGACTTCGATGTTCCGCTACAATTCCTCCTACCCAAATGACCTTCACCACAATACTGTTCTGGGTTTGAGCAAGCAGCTTTAAACCCCTGAGCTCAAATACTGTGCAAAGAGACAGCATCCTTTTTACTTACAGGTATTGGTTTTTAAGCAGAAAACAATCTAGGGTGGTTTTTAAAACATGGGACTAACCAGGTTGTAGAACTCAAACCTGCACAACATGCTTCTTTTTAAAATGAAATTCCTACGCATATGGCTGTAGTTATGAATGTGTACCTAAAGTAACAGGTAATCTGTGAATTGCAAATGCTAGAATGACGATTAAACTCTGAATGTTGTATTGTTTTCCAAGAGGGATTCTAAGCAGAGACAGCATTTTTTTCACCCATTTTAAAGCACACACTGTTTATCTTCAGTTTGCCTTTTAGAATAAAGTCTTGCAGAAAACAACCACTAAATCCAAGACAAGTTTGATACGTATAGCTGGTAGTGAGCATCCGTTAAATGTGCTGCCTTCTCTGTTCCAAGGCATAAAGCTCAGTTCTTGTACTCAACCTGTATGTAATGTAGTTTGTCAGTCGTTTACCTTAACAGCCCTTTTCTTACATATACAGATTTGAACTACGTTTTTGCTGAAGTAACTTCCCTTTTCAGCTTTCAGAAACAGTTTTAATAGTGGTAGTTGTACTAAATTATTAAATGTTTCATTCAATTTTAATATGTTTTGGACAGTAGGGAGAATCGCACTTGTATAACTGCCTTGCATTCTCAATCATTCAACTCTACAGCCTTTAGACCAAAAATTATATTGGCTATTTTAAATCTCTCCCACACTGGGGTGGATGAACAGAGAAAAGTCTGCCCACACCTCTGGCAGATAAATTCTAAAGTTGAAATGTAAATAGTGGGGGTGTTAAATTGTAAGCTGAATGAGTAGTTGGTGGCAAGCTCACTCCAGCCTTAACATTTCAAGGGTTTGTCTGGATCCTTTTTTTTTTTTTTTTTGTTTTTTTTTTAGCAAGATAAAGGCCAGGATGGTTGTGAACAGAGACCTGTAGCCACAGGTAATGTTGTGCTGATTTGATCCCCAAAAGAAACGCTAGGTAACAGCTGGCATGGCCAGGGAAGCTGTCTCTTTTTTTATAGACAATGTTTTCTTTAAATAAAGAAAAAAAACAAACAAGTTTACAGTCGTAAGGAAAACAAAAAAATCAGGTCTAATATATCTTAAGGATTGTCAGATTTTTTTAAAAAAAGTTATTTTTGGTAATTTGTTCCTTTTTTTATTTTTAAAAGAAAAACAAACAAATCTGAAACCTCATGGGGGTTTTTGTACCACTATATAATCAATCTCAAGAAACCATGAAAAAATACTTACTGTGTATTTACTTAATTTCATATCTCGTGCCTTACTATGTGCTTATAATCAATAGGTTTAGAGATTTTACCGAAGAATATCTTAATTGTGGGTTTGGTGAGAGGGTTGTCAACTTGTTTTTCTTTTCTGGAATTGTTTCCTTCTGTTGTCATGTAGGTTTTTAGATATGTATTTTTTTTTTTTTTTTTGGGGGGGGGGGGGGGGGTCTATGCTAAATGGTCTTAATTGGAAATGTGTTTATTTTTGTTTGTGCTTTGAGTACACAGACAAGCAAACAAAGCAGAAGTCAAATGTAAGTGTGTTCTGTAGGCTTCATATCCCCCTCAGCTGCCATTTAAGTGAGAAAGACATATTGGATATTACCTACCTTAAAACAATCCTGTTTCAAACCATAACACATTCCAAAAATGATGGTTTTCATGTAGTCTTTTGTGTATGTTACCACAGTGTCCAATTGTAAACTACACTATGAACTTCAATGAAGTGCATATACATTTTAAGAATATTTCATAAAAGCACTATGGCGTTGAAACCAAGATAACCTCACGCCCAGGAGGCATCATAAGGCACAAATTGTAGCTGTGTTTTTTGTTTTGTTTTTCTCATGGCCGTATACCCCCTGAAGTGCCTTATTGCTATTACAAAACACCTATATGTGCACTTTAATGCAGTTGGTAGTGGAGTCCATTCCAGGGCCTTGAACAGCAAAGGCAATGAATAGACATGCGTAGCTTTGAATATGTGAAGGGCTGCTGTGTTTATTGAAGAACTTCTACACAAAGTAAATCTGAGGTATTCAATAATTGAAATGGGCAAGATTACACTTGAGTCAGTTTTCATTCTGTTAGGTGTACATTTGTTCTCCAATGCAACATTGTTGGGCTCGGTAGGTATCCTTTTCGCATCTCCCTCACTTTACATGGCATTCATCATACCTGACGGTTCCCAGTGTCATCTCTAATGACAACCATTTCCTTTCTGGGTGGCCCATCGTATAGGATTTACTGTTTACAACGGTTTACTTCTAGGCTGTCTTTTTTTTAAAGGCTACTTAGTGCTGAAAGAATAAAATCCAAAAAGAAAAATGGTGTTAGGACAAACATGTATATTTTGTTGCATTTCAAACAATCCCAGAAATGCCAGTACTAAAAGGAAACTTGAGTTAACAGGAAAACAAAAGTGGTAGTAACTTAAAACAAAAGCAATAGCTTTATTTTACAGATTTTTAAACATCTTTTGTGTGTGTTTTTTTTGTTGTTTTTTTTTGTTAAATTGGGGAAAGGGAACTATTAATGTTACTGATTTTATTTATAGATTTCCTGCCTGGAAAAAAATTAATGCAATGCAAAATGGCATGTTGTACTGATTGTGCAGTTTAGAAAAGAAATTGGTTTTGCCAGCTGTAATAAAAACTGGATATGTATCCAGTTACATTTTTTTTTTTTTTTTTCCTGAATTGTATATTATTTATTTCCCAGGAGATTTGGTAAGACATTAAGGCATTTTGTGCTACATTAAATGCTGCTAACTTAAAATGGTTCAACATCAACGACCCCCCCCCACCCCTGTATATAAAATATCTTATATATTTTCTCGAAGCCTACAGTATCCACTCTTATTTCATTGTCTCTAGACATCTGCTATTTCGAGTGAGTCTAGCAGGTGGAAATGGCCCATCTGTGTGCCTTGGGTTTGTAATATGTTATTTACTGTATCTTGTATGTTATTCATTTAAGGGTGTTTGTTCCCTGTTTGACCTGTAGTGTGAAAAAAAATCATATTTTGTCTTTTGTTTGTGTAATTGGATTTTAAGATTGCTGTCTTTATCTCAAAAAATGTAACTTTTACATAGGTCCTCTGTGGAGTTTTTCTGGAACCAGAGAATCTCTCCAACAACATTTTTATCATAACGCTGGGGAAGCGAGTTAGACAGGACTACTTGAGATGCTCAAGCTTGAATCTCCTGCATTTTGTAATCTATGGACGCTATTTGCCTTTGTCTTGTTCTGTTTTTAAGACGAGAAACTGCCAGACTAACACGAAGCAAACAATGTCCTACTGTTGCTTGAACAACATGTTCAAGTTGTACACATTTATTTATGGTAATCTTCTTTAGGACTTTTCGTCATACAAGACTTTGTTCTCCTGCTTAATCTTTCCAGTAGGAAGTTTCTGATCATGTCTTAAACTAAGCTTGGCCTGAGTGACTCAGTGATTTATTTTTTAACAAAATAGATCAGAAGAATGACATGTTTTATTTCAGGGTTTTACATTGAAAAAAGGAAGGAAAAAAAAAGAAACCTAACAGGACCAAAGTTTATGTGCCTTTCTGTAGTCGTCTTAGTAACTTGTTTCCTCCTTGCTTTCAAGTACAAACAATACTAATGATTTTCAGTTTTAAAGGTTAATCTTTTTTAAGCAGTCTATCCCTTGAAAAATAGTTGTAGCTTATTTGCATTTAATTGAATTGGTTAGTGGAATTTGTGGTTTACACAACCTGTGCTTCTACCATCTACCTAGAAAGCCTAAAGTACTTTTTGTACTGTAGCATACATTGATTTGGAACTCCCATCTTTTTGACATGAAGGATTATACAATTCGAAGCTAATATTAATCTGTCAATATTAGTAAATGGCGATTTGGGAAGACTCAGTATGACATTAATGATAAGGTATTGCTTTTACACAACATGTATTCTCCAACCCCCTATTTGGAACTGGTTAGGCTGCACTCCTGAATGTACTGGTAAATGCAGGTCTATCTTCAATAAAATAATCATTTTGTGTTGTGGTTATATATTGCTTGTGAGATGCAGTTTTTTTTCTTCTAATAAATGGCACCTGATGTGTTGTTCCAAGCACGGCAATATTATGAATTTGAACTGTTCCCCACTTTTGATGGTAGAGGAAAAGGGCAACTAGACAGACACCGCTGGCATTAAACAACACTAACAGTGACAACAAAAAGTGAAGATGCTTTCCTCAATTCTTTATACACTTGGTCTGTTACTTGAACTGCCTCTTTTATTCTGTTTGTAAGAGTGTTCTGCTAATAAGAGAAAAAAAATGCTGTAAATATTTGTAACAACATTTTTTTTTTTTTTTTTTTTTACCTGGCAAAAAAATAAGTTTTTGGGAACAAGATGGGGGGGAATATGAACTGGTTTTTATATTAAAAATTAAAAGAAAACATGAATTGTCTTGTATATTTTGATAAAGTAACAGTATCTGCTTTCATTTGTAAAGCAGTTTGTAGACATTGAGGGGAGTTAAATTGCTAAAAGAAAATGAGAAGATGAATTATTAAAGAAACATTTTCTAATTGCGCAGTGCATGGTTGAGTGCCGTTTCTGTATTTTGTAAGATCCGTTTTCTAATTGCGCAGTGCATGGTTGAGTGGAGTTTCTGTATTTTGTAAAATCCGTTTCTTTGCATTTTTGTATATTGACTATTAACCCTATTACTACTGCTACTTACACATTTTGGTTTTGTTTGTTTGTTTTTTTGTTTTGCTTTTTTTTCCTAACCAACTTTAATTGTAGCATGCCTTGAATAAATGTCATTACATCTGTTCTTTATTCAGTTTTCCTGTGTCCTTGTCTTTTTATCTTGGGTTCCCTTGTCTGTTAATCTCCGGGGCTCCGTTGTCTGGTAATCTCTGGGGTTCCTTTGTTAATCTCTGTGGTTTTCTTGTCTGTTAATCTCTGTGTCTCCTCTTTCCAGCTGTTTGTTCCTACCTACACCTTGTTTTTAACCTCCCTAACTTGGAAATCACTCACAGCTGTTTGAATTATTATACCATGCAGGACTGTATCTCGAGGCATAATTCAACAGCAAGCTTCTTAACCTAGTTTACTATGTTCTCTATCATGCACAGTCTTTCACATGCCCTTTACCCATCTTTAATTAGGGCAGTTTACTCTGTCATGAAAGTCTGATCACAACCGGAATGCAAGAGAGACCCTCTTATAACCATATAAACAAAAACCATACAGCACATATAAGCTCTTGCGACCCTTTGAACATCATTATGTGCATAGATTTTTCATTGGTTGTTACTATTTTCTAAAATGGAGTTTCTTTGGGTCTCAGTTATTGATAGTTTAAAGGGGAATGTTAACCAATGAACATAAATCTTAAACAAGAAGATGAACATTTTGTGAATCGCAACATCTTTCTAAAACTAAACCTGAACACTTAAAGATTTGAATATGTTTTATCATTTTAAACTCAAACACTGCTAAGCTTTTTTTCTTCTATGAATAGTTAGATTTTTGTGTTTGAGATGAACGTGCAAATTAAACTACAGGGAATGGTGATATTCCATGAAATACAAATGCAGTCATGTCCCTGTGCACAGTATGTATTAGGCAACATGAAGACCTTATAAAACCTGCAACTAAACAGGACACTTGTTCTGTTATTACTCTATAGCAAAACTGTATTTGTTAAAGAAAATATATATTATACTGTACCCTCAAACTGTTCATGGCGACAAGATATGTTCAGAAAAACATATGGTTTTATCAGTAAGAAAACGGATACCTCTTTTAACAGTCTATTACCTTGGAATCAATGGGAATGTGACTTTGCTAAAATTTTATTTTTAGGTCTTTGTTTTTTAAACAATTTGCTTTAGCCAATGAAGTAGACAGTGTGAAACTCTTCTCACCCATCTTCTCATTACATTCCCTGTTACTGAAATGATGGTGCAGTGGATGCAGTTGCTGCTATTAATTACATTAACATTGCAGTACACGATTTAGAATATTGTAATAATTAAAATATATTTAGAACACATGCAAATGCAAATTAGAACACTTGATAGAAGATACCAGTATTTTATGTATTTATTTATTTATTTTACAATCTCAACAACGATAAAACCATAAACCTATTTTGCCTATTTTGCCCATTTGTCCCTGCTGACTTCCACACAACATACTCCTGTCTACTATTGCCGCTGTACTGGAGCGTCTTCGTGAGATTGTCTGCAACTGTATCAGTCATGACATAACAACTCTGGAAACAACCCAACTCAAGATAGCTGCCTACATTCCCCATTAAGATGAGTGAATAAAAGACTGAAATATACATTGCAAAGTCTGTCCCTGTATCCAAGCTGTATCCAAGACATGCTCTGCTCTTGGTTTTTATAAGTTTAGATTCCCGAACGCTGTTTCAAAAGAAGTTTGGGTGATATTTTGTTACATTTTTTGATACATTTTTTTTTTTTATTGAGCAACAATCCTTTGTTTGACTGGCAGGCTCTTTCTAATCTCCCATTCACAGCATGTACTGTGTTAAAAAAAAAGTGGGTATTTTGTACACAAGTGAAGAGTGGGTGTGTCACTGGTCAGATAAGGTTGTTCAGTTTACTGTCTTTTTCCATGGCTGTTGCCGTTGTCATTGGCAACGTAAATGTAAAAAAAAAAAAAAAAAATTGCTGGGCCTCAAATTTGCAATTTGCAACAGGTACTGGTTTGTTCAGTTTGACAATATTTTACATGATAGCACTATATATATATAGACACACATACACTTTGGGGTCAATTTAATCTACAGCAGGGGTCTCCAATCCTAGTCCTGGAGAGCCGGTGTCCAACTGTACTCTAAATTACTTAATTGTACTAATTTAGTGCTTATTAGAAGCTTAATTATCCCAATTAATTTAGTGAACAAAAACCAGAAGGGACACTGGCCCTCCAGGACCAGGATTGTTTAAGGAAAGCCTGGTTTATTACGGCAAGGTTTAGTTCAGTGGTCTCCAACTCTGATCATGGACAGCTACTGCAGGATTCTGGTTTTCATTTCAACCAATCTCTGAGTTACATAATTGAACCAATTATTAGCTTAATTAGTCAAGATTAACAGGTGTTCCAGATCTTTAGCCACTGATGATGTAAAGACACCTATAAAACCTGCTGGAGAGGGGCTCTCCAGGACCAGGGTTGGAGACCCCTGGTTTAGATTGATGATGGTTTCAAAAGCAAGGGCATTCTCATTAGTTTATGTTTTAGCACACAAGTCTTAGGACCAGCAAAATGAAGAATAATTTGTAAACTAGATGTTTTTGAAAGAGACCTAAAACAGTGTTTAGTCAAAAATATCCTTTTTATATTTCAAGTGGTACTAAGTAAAGTTATGAATGGCAGTGTTACAGACCTCAATTCAGTTTTTACAAGTCTATATATAAATATATATGCAAGGAGCTTGATGGTTCTTATATACTAATAGACCAAATATAGCTGTTATCGTGTCTAAGCCAGTGACACAGCACTTCATCAGTGAGGCTATGGTCTAAGCTTAGAAGTCAACAGGAGGGCATCCACTACCGTGGTCAGTACAACCATGTTTAACTGGATTAGATAGATTCCCCTCCAACACCAGAAAGGCGTGGAAACTCATTTTTGAAAACCACGTTTACCGGCCTGTTCTGAATCCCAGTTATCACTGCTGGTCAGAAGTGAAAAGACTACACACAGGAAAAGGTCTGAGATGTGGATAAAAGGAAGAGACCTCACTCTGGAAAAGCCAAAAGAAAATGAAAAGGAATATTGTCAGAATGCTCTGGAACAGTGCTGAGGGTTGCTTTGCCTTGCTTCTGCTTCTCATGATCACAAGAGTACAAGAGGGTCAGGGTGAGAAAACATAAAGACAACCCCTTATAATCGTGTCGTGTATTACATTGGTAGGAAAGCAAACAGATACCTGAGCTTGTGCCTTCATCAATGTTTTATGTCTGGTATTGTCGTATTGAAATCATTGTTTGTAGTTTTACATCAGAATTTAATTTTTGGAACATGTGCAAGAGCAGCTTTTCTGAATGGTAGATAACAATTTGAACAGCAATAAAACTAGTAAGATGTTGCTCAGAATAATAATTCCCGTGCTGTTTTTTTCTAGTTTTAAACCAATTAAATGGTTGTGTTCCTTTCAGAAAATTTGCCTTCTCCCTTGCACTTGTTCCAGTATTTCTTAATTTTTTTTAAACTAGTACTGGGTTTAATTTCTATATCAGTATACTCTCTATTATATATATATATATATATATTATATATATATATATATATATATATATATATATATATATATATATCTATATATAACATAAAAAATGCCATGTAATTCTAACACTACATTGTATTTAGTGAAGTTCTAATAATGTGCAATTATACTAACTTTGCATAATTTAAGGCTTGTCTTTGTTAGTGATGCAATTTTTTTTTTTTTACCTGAGGTACTGCACTTTATAAAATAAGCAGCCACAGCTAAATATGCGTATGCATCTGAGAAATAACACTTTATGAAGGTTTTTCATATATATATTTTTAATAGGGTAAAAAATTGTTAGGGTACTTCAGCACAAATAATTGTGACACAGAGGGAATTACAGTAGTCTCGGGTAATTATTCCCCGTTGAGCACAAAGTCCCCCGTGAAGGGGAAATACTGCAGTGGAGGTATGTCACACTCGTCATATATCTAGAGAACCAGCATTAACTTGGTATTAACATTATTTAGCATAAGCTTTTATGATGATCAGATTCAGGAGATGTATCTTTTCATACATAATTTCATCTGCATGTCACACATTTGCATTTGCAGTCTCTGGAGAATTGCTTATCAAATTGTAATTAAACATGTCATTGTTTTTGTGTATGAAGCCATTGTAAAGCATGTTTGTTTCAAGGTTCCCATGAGTTTTAGAAGTCCATATACTGTAGGATAATGACCACTCTACTCAAAATCTGAGAAGATCAATGAAGCTTATCATTTTATGTTTTTAGCTCTATTTTTTTACATTGATCTGCTGGGTCTCAGGGATATTACTTCTGATCAGAAGGTCTTAGATAGGTTGGCTGGGATTATGGGCTTGTGAACTTTGTGGTATAACCAATAGATATAGATATAGATTAACAATCAAACTGTATCTCTCTGCTTTTTTAAGCCATGACAACTGGTGACACTGTAGACATCTGTGCCACTTGTCATGCCAATGCTAAATGTGACAAGAAGACAGATGGCAGTGGTGGGATGGTCTGCAACTGCATGTATGGGTTTGTAGGAAATGGGAGGAAACACTGCCAGGGTACGTCTTCACTTTTCATTCTTTCAAAGGCTCTGAACTAAACCACTGGATGTATATAGTGATAATTGACCACAATCAGGAATGAGCATGACAGTGATACACAGGTTTGGTGGGCTCAGCCAAATGGTAAAAATGACCAGATAATTTCACAGAGATCTGCACTGTGTATATGGTAGGATTTGTCATGTATCTTATAAGACTATATATACAGGGTAATTAGAAAGTAAGTTTACCACATCAACTCACCATATCGTTGATGTGGTAAACTTACTTTCTAATCACCCTGTGTAATTAAATTACCAGTAGAACAATACAGCTTGTTCTTCTTACACAGACAAAGATGAGTGTCAGATTGGTGCCACCAACATCTGTGGTGAACACACAGCCTGCTATAACACGTATGGGAGCTTCTACTGCACCTGTCTGGGTGGGTACAGCCCCTCCAACAGATTGGCCGCGTTCATTCCAAATGATGGAACCTACTGTGATGGTATGTGGCATGAAGAGTCTTATTGATAAAGCTTATGAAATTGGACAAAAGTGACCATTGCAGTGAATTCTGCATAGTACAAACATTACACATGTCTTTTTTAAACATACTGCTAATGACAACAGTTAAATTCTGAAGTAACCTATGATAGCATTGATAGCAAGCATAGCTAGCAGCACTACTGCACAACAATGTACATTAGTAGTACACATCGAAGGACCAACCATAAAGGAGATTCATGTACATAGTAGTAATAGCTTAATATTAACTGGTAATAGCTTTTTTTACATTTAAACTGCACTTCAGCCTATACTGACACCCTCTTTATATAATTGAATGTATTTTCTTAGTTATTTGGTACTATAGTTTCATATGGAAGTAACCAGGGGAGCAAGACATCAGAAAGAATTCTTTTTGTAGGGTCCATATGTTTTGCTTACAGTATAAATTACGTATGCATTCTTTTGTTTTTCATATTTGGCAATATAGTCAAATTTCATTTCTCTGCAAAATGACTTTCTCATGTTGTAAATGAACATGTGAAGGGCAGGTCAATCTTCCTCTCCTCAGTAGAGTTTGTATTGTATTGATCACAGAGGATTCTTGTTTGTTTTAAGATATTGATGAATGTCAGGTCAGAGATATATGTGGAGAAGGAGGGCGGTGCAAAAATCTACCTGGAGATTATAACTGTACCTGCGCTGAAGGATACACAGTAACACATGGAAGTGAACCGTTCAATCCTGTCAAGGATGCAGCTTTTTGCAAAGGTAAAAAAATGCTTTTTTTCAGAGGTAAAATAAAAAAAATGCAAGACACACATTAGTTTAAAGGAAGTGCTCTTCAAAGCTTTTCAGAACGTATTGATAGATAACTAATTGCTTCTTCTAAAGAACCAGATACTGTAAATATAGATTGATCACATGACCGAATTGTAAAGATTGGGATCACAGAGTAAGATATTGTAATGGCTTTGGTTCCTCTACTGCTACATCACCTTTGCTGAATTCAAGATTATGCCAACTGCAGTCACTGGCACATCACTCAGGTCTCGCAGGCACACATTTACCCCTGAATTTGAATCTTTTTCATCTGTTTATTCTCCCATGATATGTGATATTAATCATCATGTATCATTGTTCCATCATGTATCAATGGCATGTTTATTAAAGCCACCAGCTTGGGCAAGGTAGAATTTCTTTAGCGAGAGTATAATAACGGTTGACCTAGGAACTGGAGGCAAGTATTTTTTCTCCCTGAAACAGCTTGTTAAAGATTTGCAATGGGATTGTAAATAGTGCTAGTGGACATCACAAAAGTTACAATCAAAGATATTACTAAGAGAATAGTAAACTAGTGTATGTAAATTATACTAGTTAATTCTGAGTGCGTAATTGAGAACTTGTTTTGACTAATAACACTACTATGGAGCATTACATTTTCTTTAACATTTTCTTTTATGTTTTTAGCTGTGGATTGTGGTTCCCCTCCTATCATTCCACATACTTTCCTGCTTTCAACAACTGGAACAAGCTATGGGAGTGTAGTTAAATACAATTGCCTCCAAGGGTATGTCTTGAAAAGTGGAAATGGCACGACCATATGTAACGCAGGGGGAGAATGGAAAGGTCCCAGTTTGGTGTGTGAAGGTAAGTCTGTTCATTCTTTCATGGTTTTGACATTTTTAATTTTGTACAGTATGTGCATTTTGTGTATTGGTGTGTTTTGATGTTTTGGTGTAGCAAAATTGAATCCATTTAAAGGTGGAATTCAGATATATATATATAATATATATAAATATATATATTATTATATATAAGATAGATATTATTATATAGCATTGACCTATATAGTATCCCTTTGGTAAAATTAATGTCATACTCTAGGTACCTATGCTTACCTATTGAGAAAAAGTATGAAACTGCTCCTAGCAACTGATAACATGTTTCCATCAGTTTGTAAAAATACACCTTGCCACTGCTTTTGTCAACAATTCAATCTTCAACTGTAAGTTTTACAACAGTCAGTATGTATTTCATTTTTGGTATAATTGCCATTTATAAATGAATTCACCATCCTCCAATGTTTTCCTGATAATATAATTTGTTTGCAGCCCTCTGTTCTGCCTTGAGGTCTAGAAGAACATTATTACTGTTGGAGCACAAAACAGATCTTTAGAATAATGGCAAAAATAACCAAATTCCATTTTAATAATACAGTACTTGAATCTAAATGACTGAAACTACACTACTGTTTTTTTGTTTTTTTTTAAAGAAAAAATAAGGTATAATTTGGTATAAAATGGTTTGAACTGGAAGAAAGATAACCAGTGGTCAAGAGGATAGGCCTCTTTTACCTTCTGGCAATTCATCCTCAGCACTCAAATACTACATCTCTTGTTGATCATGTGTTATGTGACATGGTTCAACTACATTGCATGACATTGCATAATGAATTGCATGTTTTTAAATATCATTCAATGTTGTTCTGAATAATCACATACAAGATTTGTTCATACAAAACTGGCAATGGTCATAATGACAGTTCATGTGATTACTTCATTAAAATTCAATACTAAATAATAATTGAGTCCATGTGTAACTACATTTGAATTAACTTATTTTAACCCGATTAGACAATACGATAAGTAAAAAAAGAACCTCATAGTAATTTATTGTTGTGGATTGAATTATAATGAACAATACATGGTATTCTAGAAATTAAGATGTATTTCTGTGCTTTACTTTGCTGGATGAGGAAAAATGGTCTTCAATGAAAGATGACAAAAATGAGGATTTAAGGGGAACAGTGTGAAAAGCCTAAAAATAGTATTCATCTGTCTCCTGCTGTCAACCCCTGTTGTATTTTTGTGTTGCCTTCATTCCTCAATTATAACACTGTGTAACAAATTTTTTTTTTTTTTTTCCTGGGTAGTAAGTGTTATTTCCTAATTGCTTATGCCTCAAAAGTATAGAACATGACTATTATTCCCCACAAACTTTGCTTTTGTGATACAGTATAATTGTAAATCTCAAAAAACTACTCACTTCTAAATCTTTTGTGGTCATCTTTGTATTACTTTAGTATAAATACATGTTAATTTGGATTCATATGTTGTTTTTTTCTGACTTTACGTGAACGAAAAGACACACATTTGCCCATTTTCCCATTGGAAATAGTGATATTTTGAAATATCACTGTCCTGGTCACAAAGGCAAAGTTTGTGGGGAATAATAGCCATTTTCTATACTTTTGAGGCATAAGCAATTAGGAAATAACATGTACTACCCAGGAATAAAAATTGTGTTACATAGTGTTATCAGCTCCTGGGTTATCTGCATGTTACATTTACATTTCAAAGCATATTGTAAACTAACATTGGATTCAGTTATCAAAAATGCAGTAGAATATATCGTCTATAACCTCTGTTGCTTGGTAATTTAAGAACATAAGAACATAAGAAAGTTTACAAACGAGAGGAGGCCATTCGGCCCATCTTGCTCGTTTGGTTGTTAGTAGCTTATTGATCCCAAAATCTCATCAAGCAGCTTCTTGAAGGATCCCAGGGTGTCAGCTTCAACAACATTACTGGGGAGTTGATTCCAGACCCTCACAATTCTCTGTGTAAAAAATTGCCTCCTATTTTCTGTTCTGAATGCCCCTTTGTCTAAACTCCATTTGTGACCCCTGGTCCTTGTTTCTTTTTTCAGGCTGAAAAAGTCCCTTGGGTCGACACTGTCAATACCTTTTAGAATTTTGAATGCTTGAATTAGGTCGCCACGTAGTCTTCTTTGTTCAAGACTGAACAGATTCAATTCTTTTAGCCTGTCTGTATATGACATGCCTCTTAAGCCTGGAATAATTCTGGTCGCTCTTCTTTGCACTCTTTCTAGAGCAGCATTATCTTTTTTATAGCGAGGTGACCAGAACTGCACACAATATTCAAGATGAGGTCTTACTAGTGCATTGTACAGTTTTAACATTACTTCCCTTGATTTAAATTCAACACTTTTCATAATGTATCCGAGCATCTTGTTAGCCTTTTTTATAGCTTCCCCACATTGTCTAGATGAAGACATTTCTGAGTCAACAAAAACTCCTAGGTCTTTTTCATAGATTCCTTCTCCAATTTCAGTATCTCCCATATGATATTTATAATGTACATTTGTATTTCCTGCGTGCAGTACCTTACACTTTTCTTTATTAAATGTAATTTGCCATGTGTCTGCCCAGTTCTGAATCTTGTCTAGATCATTTTGAATGACCTTTGCTGCTGCAACAGTGTTTGCCACTCCTCCTACTTTTGTGTCATCTGCAAATTTAACAAGTTTGCTTACTATACCAGAATCTAAATCATTAATGTATATTAGGAATAGCAGAGGACCTAACACTGATCCCTGTGGTACCCCCCTGGTTACCACACTCCATTCTGAGGTTTTTCCTCTAATCAGTACTTTCTGTTTTCTACATGTTAACCACTCCCTAATCCATGTACATGTGTTTCCTTGAATCCCAACTGCGTTCAGTTTGAGAATTAATCTTTTGTGCGGGACTTTGTCAAAAGCTTTCTGGAAATCTAAATAAACCATGTCATATGCTTTGCAATTATCCATTATCGATGTTGCATCCTCAAAAAAATCAAGCAAGTTAGTTAGACACGATCTCCCTTTCCTAAAACCATGTTGACTGTCTCCCAGTACCCTGTTACCATATAGGTAATTTTCCATTTTGGATCTTATTATAGTTTCCATAAGTTTGCATATAATAGAAGTCAGGCTTACTGGTCTGTAGTTACCTGGTTCAGTTTTGTTTCCCTTTTTGTGGATCGGTATTACGTTTGCAATTTTCCAGTCTGTCGGTACAACCCCTGTGTCAAGAGACTGCTGCATGATCTTGGTTAGCGGTTTGTAAATTACTTCTTTCATTTCTTTGAGTACTACTGGGAGGATCTCATCCGGCCCAGGGGATTTGTTTATTTTAAGAGCTCCTAGTCCCTTTAACACTTCTGCCTCAGTTATGCTAAAGTTATTTAAAACTGGATAGGAACTGGATGACATGTGGGGCATGTTGTCAGTATCTTCCTTTGTAAAAACTTGTGAAAAGTAATCATTTAATATATTTGCTATTTTTTTTTCTTCATCTACGATTTTGCCATTTGTATCTCTTAAACATTTAATCTCCTCTTTGAATGTTCGCTTGCTGTTGTAATATTGATAAAACATTTTGGAATTGGTTTTAGCTCCCTTAGCAATGTTCATTTCTATTTCTCTCTTGGCCTTTCTAACTTCCTTTTTGACTTGCGTTTGCAGTTCTGTTGGTCCCTTGTTTTAATGGCTCTGTAAAAGTTGCCTTTTTGTCGCCTGAATATTTTTTTTGAATTGATTCTATTCTTAAACCCATTTTTTGGGCTAATTTAGTTTTACATTTATGGGGGGGGCTTACTCTTTCTGCGTACTTTCTTTTTGGTCCTTTTTTAATGCTCTGTAAAGTGCCTTTTTTCGCTGAATATTTTTTTTAATTGATCTATTAAACCATTTTGGCAATTTAGTTTTACATTTAGCTTTGTCTACTTTAGGGATATAATTGTTTTGCGCCTCTAGTACTACATTTTTGAAGAACAACCATCCTTCTTCTGTGGGTGTTTTCTCTATTTTACTCCAATCTACTTCTGTTAGTCTCTGTTTCATACCTTCATAGTTTGCTTTTCTAAAATTGTAAACCTTAGCTTTAGTCATTACTTTTGGGTTTTTAAAAAACACTTCAAATGAGACCATGTTGTGGTCTGAGTTTGCTAGTGGTTCTCTGACCTCTGTTTTAGTTATTCTATCTTCGTTATTTGAAAAGACTAAATCAAGGCATACCTCCCCTCTAGTCGGTGCCTTGATTTTATTCAAAGGTTGTAGATTACTATTCCTCTTCTTGAAGTGCTCTTCAAAGCTTTTCAGAACGTATTTCTCATAAGGTTGAAGGCATGATCATTTTTTTCTCTTGATAGATAACTAACTGCTTCTTCTAAAGAACATCATACTGTAAATACAGATTGATCACATGACCCAATTGTAAAGATTGGGATCACAGAGTAAGATATTGTAATGGCTTTGGTTCCTCTACTGTTACATCACTATTGCTGAATTCAAGATAATGAGAAAAAACTGGTCTTAAATGAAAGCTAACAAACAAGCAGATTAAGGAGGGGGAGTCTGAAAAGCCTAAAAATAGCTTCTTTAAAATCAGCTTCATATTCAATGTTATGGAAACTCCTCAGACAATATCAAATAGTCTCATTCATGTTGACCTATGACCTTATGAGGCTGCCATATTGGTCATGTGTCTTTTTGAATGAAAAAATCTTTGCGCTTTGCAGTATACAACTGTATTCTATAATTATCTAGGTCAATTGTAGTTATTACATGAGAATACAAAAATTAAAGGTGTTTAACATTCAAATTTAACTGTTTACAGCAATATTGTTTTAATCTTTGGCCATGTAAACACCATGCCCCTAGAGCATCAATATTAACCTGCCCTGCCTGCAAATACAACGGCAAGAATATCATGTGTGTTATTTCTCATGCACTAGGGGAAGAGTGTTGCAGGGGGACATGTTTATGGTTACACTCTGGTGTTCCAGATGTGCTTGGATGTTAGACAGCAGTACCTTTAAAAAATAGATCTGGCGATTCCCTTTTAGTGCTCCAGACGATGACAGGACTGGAGTCTGAAGTCCTCTTTATATTTTGACTCTCTTTTGGGGTGTTTGCTTACTTTGCTGCCACACACCACTTGTAAATGTAAAGAAGGATTATATAATACAGGAGAAAGGAATTGTTATGTTCATACTATAAACAGTTACTGGGAAAATGCCTGGGGGAAAAAAAAAAACATATTTTAAAATACCTTTATTTATCTAATTTTTAAAATGAGTTAGTAATCTGAAAGAATGAGAGTGGGGCTATTAGTCAATTGACATCATATGATTCTACGTTGGTTAGCATTGGACTTTTATTGCCTAACATATAAATGCCCCAGTTGCTGTTCTACACCTATTATGACATTAGGTCTCACATGCATTGCAGTGAGTGCATTCCTAGGTTTGGAACTTGTTCCTTAGCCATGTGTTATTTAGCTTGGAATCAATACTAGTAGCACTATATACAGTACATAGGATTTGTAATGTGGGAATATGTTATTCTCTTTTAAAAACAATATGGGGTTTTCCAGGTAAAAATATAATAACCACTTGTGCTTACATGTGGGTGACATCAGTACTAATGAAGTTACATAGCCAGACTGAAAGTGAATATTGACATCACTGTGTTGATTTTCCTCCTAGAGATTGACTGTGGTCAGCCCCCCATGCTGCCACACACCGCTATGCTGTGGAACGGCAGTGCAGGACTGGGCAGCGTGGTGTATTATAACTGTAAAGAACGATTTTACAGAGCTGGAGGAAGGAATTACTCAGTTTGCACTAAAAGCGGTTATTGGGAAAATGCCTCTTTACTATGTAAAGGTAACATCCAGGACCTATTTCATACCACATGATTTTGATTTTTTCCTGAGCATATCATACAGAACACATGTCCCTATTCCTAAAACTTTGACTATTGATGTTTTTTAAAGCCTGTAAAGGAGTTTTGTGAAATGTTTTTTCCTGTCTGTGTTTTAATTAGAACTTGAGACTCCCCCCTATGTTATTTATATCTCAGGTAAACTCACTCACACAACTCAATTGCAGCTCTATTTTCCACCTCCCCAACCTCCACTGGATTGCAGAAAGTGTGTAGCTTCATCACGGTCCACCCTGCTGACCTGGCATCGCCAGATTAGTTCCTCTTTCAGAGGGCGATGGCTTCTTTCTGCCCTTGAGAGGTGGAACCAGCAGCCAAATAATCAACAATCACTAACATCTCCCATACTCAAACCAAGTAGTCATGATCCTGACAGTGAATTGTTCACCACTAATGTGTGGAGAGAACTTTGGTTAAATGTCTCATCCAAAGGATGGCTACAACCCAGTGCTTTCAAGCACTAAGCTGGTGCACTGGTTAAGCTCGGGCTCTGGGAAGAGCACAGCCTTCTAAACCTTCAGAATCATGTCTTGCAGCACCAGCTAAGTATTAACCAGGCAGTCTATAGCACTTTTACTCTGGTTTCACAGACCCCAACTAGCACTAATTGAGGCTCACATTAGCTCTGTGAAACCAGTCGTAAATGTAAATGAGTTGTTAGTCAACAAATTATTCTCACAAAACCTACATACAGGAACTGAGCCTTTGAAAACTTTAATTTCCCTCCTAGAGATTGACTGTGGTCAGCCCCCCATGCTGCCACACACCGCTATGCTGTGGAACGGCAGTGCAGGACTGGGCAGCGTGGTGTATTATAACTGTAAAGAAGGATTTTACAGAGCTGGAGGAAGGAGTTTCTCAGTTTGCACTAAAAGCAGTTATTGGGAAAATGCCTCTTTACTTTGTAAAGGTAATGATTACTGCATACGTTTTTGTTCCTAATGTTTTCCACCTTATCATAAAAAAATATAAAACAAACAGCCCAATTCATAAACTTTGACTATGACAGTTTTTTAAGGCCTGTTGTAAATGATTAATAAGGCTTTTGTGAAACCTTGCCATTAGTCAAATTGGTTCATTGTTTGGCTTTGTGAATGCGTATGTGACTAGGTGGAAATTAAGATGCAGATGAACCATCATATATACAAATCAGAGCAGGTACCTGAAATCAATAACTATTAATAAAGTGATAATTACTACCTATTAGGCCACTATTTCATCTGGACCCCTGGTATTTACTAGCGAGTGTAAAAGAATCAGTGGGATACCATTATAATACCAGTTTAGTACTCTGAATAAACCTTAGAAGAACTAATAGCACTGTTAGGACTGCCATAGTCACACTCATAGTGAATATTGACAGCACTGTGTTGATTTCCCTTCTAGAGATTGACTGTGGTCAGCCCCCCATGCTGCCACACACCGCTATGCTGTGGAACGGCAATGCAGGACTGGGCAGCGTGGTGTATTATAACTGTAAAGAAGGATTTTACAGAGCTGGAGGAAGGAATTTCTCAGTTTGCACTAAAAGCGGTTATTGGGAAAATGCCTCTTTACTATGTAAAGGTAACATCCAGGACCTATTTCATACCACATGATTTAGATTTTTTCCTGCGCATATCATACAGAACACATTTCCCTATTCCTAAAACTTTGACTATTGATGTTTTGAAAGCCTGTAAAGGAGTTTTGTGAAATGTTTTTTTCCTGTCTGTGTTTTAATTAGAACCTGAGACTCCCCTCTGTGTTATTTATATCTCAGGTAAACTCACTCACTCAACTCAGTTGCAACTCTATTCTCCACCTCTCCAACCTCCACTGGATTGCAGAAAGTCCACTTGATGGAGGGAAGTGTGTAGCTTCATCACGGTCCACCCTGCTGACCTGGCATCGCCAGATCAGATCCTCTTTCAGAGGGCAGTGGCTTCTTTCTGCCCTTCAGCGGTGGAGCCAGCAGCCAAATAACACCGTGTAACAATTCTATTTTTATTTTTTTTTGGTTCCTGGGTAGTAAGTGTTATTTCCTAATTGCTTATGCCTCAGAAGTATAGAAAATGGCTATTATTCCCCACAAACTTTGCTTTTGTGACCAGGCCTGCGATATTTTGAAATTTACCTATTTTCCAGAACATTCCAGATAGATTCAGTGCTGAGTAAACTTGAAGTAACTTCTAGAACTTTCTAGAACGTTCCAGTAATATAAATAGTAGTATAAATACAGGGGCCTTAAGCCCACCAGTTCAGTTTAGTTCCAGCTGCCTAAGTGGATACATATCTGCATTTTTCTGAGATGGCATCAAGAGGCTGCAATGGTGGCATTCCTGATGGGTCTCCAAGGTGGTTTTACCAAGTTTCCCTGCTATCTTTGCCTTTGGGACAGCAGGGACACCAAGGCGCATTACCACAGGTGGGACTGGCCACAGCGGACCGAGTTCTCTGTGGGGAGGAGCAACGTCAAGTGGGAGCCACTGGTGGACCCCCGGAAGGTGCTGATGCCACCACTGCACATTAAATTGGGCCTTATGAAACAATTTGTCAGAGCTCTAGATAAGGAGTTGGCAGCCTTCAAGTACCTTCAATACTTCTTCCCTAAGCTGTCTGAGGCAAAGGTCAAAGCCGGTGTCTTCGTCGGACCACAGATAAAGAAGATCCTGGAGTGCAATGAATTCCCCAAGAAGCTCACTAGTAAGGAGAAAGCGGTTTGGAACAGCTTTGTCGCAGTGGTTCGGGGCTTCCTGGGCAATCACAAGGCCGAAAACTATGTGGAGTTGGTTGAAACTCCCTGGTGAAGAACTATGGCACAATGGGCTGTAGGATGTCCCTCAAAGTCCATATCCTTGATGCTCATCTTGATCAATTCAAGGAGAATATGGGAGCATACTTGAAGGAGCAAGGCGGGCACTTCCACCAGGATATACTGGACTTTGAACGCCTACCAAGGACAGTATAACGAGAACATGATGGGAGACTACATTTGGGGGCTGATTCATGAAAGTGAATCAATATAATATATATCAATATAATCGTAAATCCCGAAAAACTACTCACTTCTAAATCTTTTGTAGTCATTTTTGTATTACTTTAGTATAAATACATGTTAATTTGGATTCATATGTTGTTATTTTCTGACTTTATGTGAACGAAAAGACCGTTTTCTCATTGGAAATAGATACATTTTAAAATATCACTGTCCTGGTCACAAAAGCAAAGTTTGTGGGGAATAATAGTCATTTGCTATACTTTTGAGGCATGAGCAATTAGGAAATAACACTTACTACCCAGGAACAAAAATTGTGTTACATAGTGTAGTCAGTAATCACTAACATCTCCCATACTCAAAACAAGTAGTCATAATCCTGACAGTAAATTGTTCTGATGTGAAGTGAAATTAAGCCAGTACATCGGAGGTCACCACTAATGTGTGGAGAGAACTTTGGTTAAATGTCTCATCCAAAGGATGGCTACAACCCAGTGCTTTCAAGCACTAAGCTGGTGCACTGGTTAAGCTCGGGCTCTGGGAAGAGCACAGCCTTCTAAACCTTCAGAATCATGTCTTGCAGCACCAGCTAAGTATTAACCAAGCAGTCTACAGCATTTTTACATTGGTTTCACAGACCCCAACTAGCACTAATTGAGGCTCACATTAGCTCTGTGAAACCAGTCGTAAATGTAAATGAGTTGTTACTCAACACATTATTCTCACAAAACCTACATACAGGAACTGAGCCTTTGTGAACTCTAATTTCCCTTCTAGAGATCGACTGTGGTCAGCCCCCCATGCTGCCACACACCGCTATGCTGTGGAACGGCAGTGCAGGACTGGGCAGCGTGGTGTATTATAACTGTAAAGAAGGATTTTACAGAGCTGGAGGAAGGAATTTTTCGATTTGCACTATAAACAGTTACTGGGAAGACACTTCCTTATTATGTAAAGGTAATGGAGTTTTTTTGTAATAACCTGCCCGTTTTTTTTTTTTTTTTTTAATTGTTACCAACTCAGATGAAACAAAACCTGTTTATCAATCTACCTCCATGCAAAAACCAAGCAGCTAACACTTTAAATCCCAGAGTTGTCCTGGACTACTGTAATTCAGTTCCCCCTTGGGATTCAAAGGGGTCTGTTCAAGTTTAATGTCTAGAAATGCAAAGAAACGCAATGTGGCACAACATAAATTCCAAAGATCTGAGTTTTGTAAGCTGTGCAATACATCTATGAAAACTCAAGTGCTGTAATTCATAGATTGTGTTACCTCAGCAATATCAGTAACACAAGTATGCCATACAGTACAACAGTAGACTATGTTATAGTCACATATATGAGATACAGATGTTGTGAGAGTAAGCTCTAAAACAACATGCAGTGTCATCACACCTTTGTCATGCTTAGAATGAACACATCTTTTGGCTAATGCATTCACCATTTGCCAGTTTATGGATTTATAAAATCTGTTTGATTGAAGGAAGTTATTACTTTTTATGTTAACTTATGTAATTAAATTTGATGCTTCACATCTGTTATGTGGAATGTCCTCCTGGGTCCCACTGGCACTGTTAGGACTGCCATATTCACACTCATAGTGAATATTGACATCACTGTGTTGATTTTCCTCCTAGAGATTGACTGTG
The DNA here is from genome assembly GCF_017654505.1 of Polyodon spathula. Taxonomy (NCBI): domain Eukaryota; kingdom Metazoa; phylum Chordata; class Actinopteri; order Acipenseriformes; family Polyodontidae; genus Polyodon; species Polyodon spathula. The sequence continues at coordinate 89,455,938 of NC_054535.1, read as the reverse complement.
GTCAGCCCCCCATGCTGCCACACACCGCTATGCTGTGGAACGGCAGTGCAGGACTGGGCAGCGTGGTGTATTATAACTGTAAAGAAGGATTTTACAGATCTGGAGGAAGGAATTATTCGGTTTGCACTATAAACGGTTACTGGGAAAATGCCTCTTTACTATGTAAAGGTAATCGATTTATTTTGTACTTTTGTTTTCTATTTGCTTTGTGTTTATCTACTGAGCTACCCTGGGATGTACTAACCCACCCAATAGGGGGCATTCGTTGGTGGTTTAGGGGTTGATGTAAGGATATTTGCAAAGTGATTTGCAGCTGCAAAACACCCATTTCGCGTCCAAAATTTTTGTACTCGCAAAATGACTTTAGCGGCCACTAGAAAATGCGCCGTATGTAAAGAATGGTTTTCACCTGCCTGTTCTCCACTTTTCTATCATTAATCAATTGAAATAATATTCAAATGTATTCAAATGAAGAAAATAGCATGGAATTTGGCAGAGATCTGGAATAGTAAGCGGGCGCAAACATTATAATGATAATTAAGGATCTTGTCTGGTCCTTGTTTAACACACCTCTCCGGTACGGGTGCATACAGAAATAGCACAAATGCCTTAAATTGTAAAATAGAATGTAGAGGACTATGCCAGTTCAGTGCGATGAGGGACAGAATAAATTAGGATACCTGCAGGTTCTTTTAATTCAGAGAACAGATCTAAATTTGCAGGAACAAAGTTACCAAGAAAATAATTTAAATTCAGTAGAAGTTTGTTTATTGTAAAACATATCCAATAGCAGCAACACATTGTTTTAAAGGTACTTAAGACAATCATTCTATTCACCTGTAAGTAGGTAGTGAGACTGCGAATAGGTAACAACAAGGTTCATATTAACTGAAGTCATGTATTTAACAAAGTGTAAGTGCAATAGCGCTGCTACCCAGTGAATAGAGGGAATATACATGTTCATAAAATAGTAAAAATAGTAATAATAAAAAATAAAAAATAAACCAATATACAGCGTTTTAAAAAAAAAACACACACATAATGTCTGAACATGGGAGGAGAGAGAGAGAGAGAGAGAGAGAGAGAGAGAGAGAGAGAGAGAGAGAGAGAGAAACCAGCATCACAATATAGCCTATTTCTTTGGTTTCAGTTCCTAAGGCTAAAAAGCATTTAAGCTGCTCACCTTCATTATCAAACACCGCCATACAATCTTGCCAATACATGTTGCCGGAAAACTCTGTTTACTGGTCTGTTCCACTCACTCACTCACTCACTCACTCACTCACTCACTCACTCACTCGCCATTCCAAACTTAATGCTGCATTCCCTTTCCTGCACAGATAGACAGACACAAACCCCCAGATGGCCATCCTGTTTGGGCTATTTCTAGTTAGGTGCGTAAATTGATCAGTAATTCAATTAGTTGGTGCCCAACAAGGCAGATCAAGGAGAACGATTGGAGAAGCCAAAATAACATGATACATATCAATTGTAGTGTCAGACAACATAAAACGTGCACTAATCAATCAATAAATAAAATCAGAGACCTGTTATTGGCCTCAGGATGGCTGCTGTGGTACACTCCTTGATGCAGCTTTTGTTGAGGACAGACAGAAAAAACTTCGGAGGAGGGCAAGACGGAGAAGACCGTGCATATTCAAACCCAGGATCACTTTGTTTGGGAAGCCGGAGGATGCGGCAGTAAGGCGTTATCGTCTCACTCCGCAGGTCATCCTAGACCTAATAACTGAATTTCACCTTTCATCACCTGGTTGATTGTCCTCCTGGTAACACCAACAGCATTGACTCTTTCCACTATAGAGGACCTCTTTGGTAGCAATTTCATACTGAGTGACCTCTGCTGTAAAGACTCTTGGCTCCGCCGCAGAAAACTTTTCTTTGCTTTTACATGCTGCAAGAGGACTTTCCTGCCCTTCCTCTGACATATATTTTAATTTGGTTTGATTTTCTCATACAGTGCTTACTGCTCTCTGTCCTCCTGACTCACCTCACCTAAATACCCCGATGCACAGGTAGTGCTCATTGCAACCCTCATTATAATTGTTGCAACTCTTTATTTGGGCGTGTTCAGTATTGCTCTTAAGCTTACGTAGGCCGCAGTGCAAAATAATTGCCTGGCCGCTAGGTAATTTGCATCTTGCAGCAATTGTTTGCACTATGCCTGTCCTTACATCAGTCTCTTAATGGCTAAGGTGCCTTTTGTAACCAGTTCTGCTACAGGATAGATAGAAATATGAGTTGTAGAACTGTGTATGGTGATACACAGTTCTACAACTCATATGGTGTATGGTGATTATTACTGTGCATGGAGGGCAGGAGGTTAAGTGTAGGGACAATCACTGTAAATCGTGACAGTTGTCGACCCTTGTGTTCATTGTGAGTGCCTACAAAAAGCTGCATGCATAGTAAGATTAAAGTGATAAGCTAGCCAGTTTAATCTGATTAATGCAAATGTGTAATTTTTGAGTGTCTTGAATTTAAGTTACCTTGTCTATCCCTTTACCAATACTTGCTTTCAACATGTAGAAATCAACTGTGGAGTGCCAGCACACGTACCTCATACTGACATGCTGTGGGACAAAACAGCACATCTTGGGAGTGTGGTTTATTTCAAATGTAAAGAAGGATTTTTTGTAGAAAGAGGAAAAAATCGCTCTGTTTGTACAGCCAACGGATTCTGGGAGAATGCTACTCTAACTTGTAAAGGTATTTTTCTATTTATTAAATGCAAACCACATAAGACAAGTAAAGGAATTGGGTAATTGTTGAGGTACTAAATGCAGACTGGAGATTATTTGTCAGAATGAAGGCAATCTCATCAGTTTTTTGAAAGCTAGTCAAGAGATGGCATATTATTATTATTATTATATTATTATTATTATTATTATTATTATTATTATTATTATTATTATTATTAATAATAATTATTACTAGAATTATTATCCAGGGCAACTTACAGTTGTTACAAAGTATCATATTATAAAGTGTCACATTACAGATAACAGAAGTTATAAAATACAATAAAATCAGTAAGAGAAAATTTAAATTAGAGAAAATAAATACAATAAATAATTACGTTTGACAGCGATTATGACTAAGAGCAGGTAAACTTAAAAAGTATTTGGTTATAAGAGTAAATTCCATTAAAAGCAAGTGGTAAGTACAATGAATGGATGAGAATGATTTCAAATAAGAGCATTTACAAAAAAAAACATGAATACGGTTACCTTTATGATTAAAATCATATGAAAAATCTCAGCAGTGGAGCCTAGTTTACAACACAGGCACAGAAATGGCAGAACAAGTTTTTACCTGGCCGATTTACCAAGAAGTACAATAGTATTTTAATACTATATTCATCATGTCATTTTTAATGACCTCATTAATTTTTTTTTTTTTGTTTGAAAACATTTAGGTGATTTAAGGTTGCATATCTAGTTGCTGATTTTTAAGGTTTTGCTTCTTTGTTTTAAATGAAGCCTGGCCTTTCAGATTAAAGAAGCAGTAATAACATAAAACTTTATCTAACAATTCTACTCTCAGCCAATTAATACCACCTTAAATCACACTACATCACACTCCATTGTTTGTCCACACAATAACTAACTTCTGATTGCTTCTTTAACATACAGAAATCAACTGTGGAGTACCGCCACCTGTACAATATACTGATATGCTCTGGGACAACACCTCACAGCTTGGGAGTGTGGTTTACTATAAATGCAAGGAAGGATTTTACACAGAGGAAGGAAAAAACTACTCTGTTTGTACAGCAAACAGGCGGTGGGAAAATATTAATCTAAAATGCAAAGGTATTTGTATCACACAGTAAATTTTACAATACTGTACACAAAATAAGTAGTATTTTCAATGTTTTTTTCAGTTGCTGAAAGATTAATGTTGTTTGGTAAAATGTAGTAATGCTATAAGGGGATGTATCACTTTTCAATATGGTTTCCATAATATACTGTACAGCAGTGTACGGTCAGCAAGAACAATTGTGGTACTGTAAGGAGTGGTTGGATTGTGAACCAAGCACATAGGATAATGGATCACTATGAAAATGCATTTGATATTTAATTAATCCATTAATTGACTGACAAACCTGTCAACATTTACAGTATTATCATGGGATAATTTTCTGCTAGCAAGATGAAGTATCCCTAATGGTCCAGGAATTGTTATGGTTCATGAGGACCAGGGTTGAAAATCATTGTATGAAATCGTATGAGTTGTCAGTATGTAAGAAACATTGATCTGAACAGTGGCTGACCACAATATCACCACCTTAAATTCCCACTTAAATTTACTGCCAGGTATAAATAAAGCTTGTTTTTTTGGAAATATAAATGCAAAATAGCGTAGTGGAAACTTTGGTTGCCATATAAGCAAAGCAATTGAGGGTTATGAGATGTGTATGTGTGTGTGTGTGTGTCGGGTGTCAGTATGTATTATTATGGTAAAGTATTTTTATATTCTGTTTATTGGTTTGTAAACATTTGTTGTCAACTGAAACTGAAGTCGGATGTTATCACATGGTTTGCCAAATCCATATAACCAGCCCTCTTAGGTAACTGTTTACAATGCTGTGCTGTACAGTTAAGCAAGGACTTTCATTTATAAGAAAGAAGCAACTCTTACAAAAATGTGTAGAAAAACACATTTCTTTGAGATGGGACTTTCTGAACTGCAGTAAGCCTGTGATTGTCTCTCCTGCAAATTTCCCAAACAAGTTCCAGACTCTGTGGCTTTGAAACCTATATGACTCAGGGCACTGTTTCATTTTTCAATAACTTTAGCTTTACTTGATTGCACATTGGGTATGCGAAGCTAAAGGGAACAGAGGTCATTATTGCTCCGTAAACATAAGCTTGTTGTACCTGTCTTACTGGATCTTTTTTGGTAATGTAATGAGATGTCAAGCTCAACAACCAAATAGTTTAGCAGCAGGCAGGTCTACATTATCAAAATATAAGGGTAGGGGGTGGTGTGTACACTGATTCCATGAACCACATAACCCGGGTACGTGCTCGCTCTGCCCCCCCCCCCCCTTGTCTGGTGCTTCTTTCCCTGTTCTGCATATCAGTCTGTCAAAGGGTATATGTACTGCATGAAACAAATGTGAAAGAATATCTGGATGGATTTATCTTTTAAATCCCTGACAGCTTGACTGCAATACCGTGTGCAGCGAGCGCAGGTATTTCCTACCCAACTCACATGACAACTCGGGTAACTCGGAAAACCATGGAAACACCTAATTTTTCACAAGTTGTCCATCAACTCAAGTTCTGGGTGAATTCAGACTAATTCGGGTGCACTCGAATCGACTCGAGTTAGTTGTCCATGGAAACAAGGTATTGTTGAGTTGTAAAGCCATAATAAGTGGGTGCATTTTCACATAATTTAACAAGTTAACAAATATTTATAAAGCTTAATGGTTTCTGTTATCTTCCACTTATTTGTTCAATTCAATTCAATATACAGGTCACAAATTGTAAAAGATTGTGTTAGCAACTAATACACTTAAAGTAAGGATTATAATACTGCCCCCTATCGGTCAAAAAGGCGGTTCGGCATGATAAAACATTAATGCCCGTAGACAATTTCACTTGTCTGTGAACAACATCTAAATGAAGTAAATACATTTCATTTAAACGTGGCACCCTTTAGTACATGAACAGTGCAGGAAACTGTTTGTTCTAAACATTACATGGTGTGAGGTAACATGTTCTGAAATTGAAAACACAGTGCAACCTTGAAAAGATTCCAGAGCTTTCATTTTGAGACTTAATACTTGACAATTTGCCAAATGGGGCTTGCAACTTAGCCTGCCACATTTTACGGTGGGCTTGTGCTCAGATTGTACAACTACAGGTCAAGTCAGGTCTACATCCCCTTAATACAATTTAAATCAATAATTTGGCATTTTGATCAAGATTGTTATGAGTAAATGCCTGCAGCAGGGGGCACTCTTACACTGCAGTTTTAGCATGGGCAGTCCAAGAATGCACAGCCACTGACCGACTAGTACCCTTCATACTACACTTCAGCTGTAACAAACACACTAGAGACAGTGGAAGTAACTGCATTACTTGATATTAAACACAGTAGTGCATTTGCAGTGGCATGGGGAGGGTGTAGTGGGCTAAAGGGTTTTAACCTGCTTTTAGTTCTACCTGTAACATCTCGAAAGCTATTGTGTTTTATGGGTAGTGGAACATGACGATTTAAAAATTAATATTTAGGTCCTGGCTAAAATAAAAACTTTGACTGCTTATGGATGAGTTCAGAACCACAGCCGTACAGTAAACAGCTCAACAAGCAACTGAAACTACCTCCACTAAACTAAAAACATTACGCTTGTTTTTAGCAATATACAGTATTTAGCAGAAATCTTCCATCTGTGCAGTATAGGTTTTGCTTTGTTGGGACTGGTTGGTTCTATTAAAGATAAAAGTGGTGATTTAATCTGGGCAGCATGTGTGCATTGTCCCCTGTTTAAATGCAGTTTCATTGTGGTGATAAATGGTCTTCATAATTAGACAGGGACCTCTTTTTAGAAAAGGCCATTTTCTGCAGGGTTTTCACAAGGACAGACCAACAGAATCCTTCAAATTTGATTGGACTGTTTTGTGCTTTTTTTTCTCACAGCAACATAGACTGTACTTGATTATTATCAGAGATTATCATATCCATTTTTGTATGGTCTGATTTGGAATATTTTAATATTAATATATATTTTCAATGATATTTTCTAGAGCCGGACTGTGGTTCTCCACCAGTGCTAGCCTACACAGAGGTATTGCAGCCCAACACAACAAGTCCAGGGAGTGTGGTTTATTACCAGTGTATAGACGGCTTCACCAACAAGGGTGGAAGAAATGTTTCTGTCTGTACAAACAGAGGAGAATGGGATGCTGCTACATTAATATGCAAAGGTAAGGGTTAGGGTTAGGGTTTAATTAGCCCCTGCCACATGGAACAGTTAAACATTTAGGAGACATACAATTTAAGTAAAGTACTTAAAAGCTATGGCACCCTTAATTACATAGTTTTTTTTTCTGTTTTTTCTTAATGCCACTGTAGTGAAAAAGCTGACAAGACACTTTATATACAAGAAAGGTATACCTCCAATATAATCATATAAGCATGAGATTTAGTACAGCTCAGTGCATATGTTTGTATCAGAAAGCATGGATATCCATGGAGTCAATTCGAAAGATGAAAAGACTGACAAAAATACCTTTGTAAACAATTTTTGGAAATTGGGGGGGGGGGGGGGGGTTGCATACCATGTTCTCCCTGGCAGGGTGCATCCATCTTGTCTTTCAGTTCCCCTCCCCCATCTCATACTATCTCTACTAATCTCCTGCCTTTTGGTGTTTAGCTCAGACACCCATTTGTGACTGAGTCATGTTAGGCTATGCAAAACTGGATATAGCTGGTTTTGCCAATGGGAAATTAAAGAACTCAAAACTTACACAATACTGTATAGAACCTTAATATAAAAGTATATTAAAGCAACTGAATTAATAAGCACATTAAAATGACTATAAAAACAAATACACACACAATTTGAACATAATGATTAAAAACAACTATAAAAGACATAAACATAATGTAAAACTTACAGTTAATAACATAACTAATACCTCATGCAGAAAGCCATTACTACACTTCTACATGGTGTATAGGGACAGGACTGGAGTCAAACGTGTCTAGACTCGAGTTTCACTTCCGTGATGTGGTAACAATGGGGTCTGTTATTAACCCTTTCCCTCCTGAAATGGATTTTTTTTAAATAGGAGCACGTTTTAGTACCTTTCTTCTGCAGGTTTTTTCTGAATGGATTTAATAAATTGAGAAAGACTTCGAGTCAAAACATTTGTCATTGAATTTAGTAGAACAAATTATGATAACTGTAATAATTGGTAAACTACTCAAATAATAAGTGATATACAGTATTTCAATACAAAGCTAAGAACATTTTCATATCTTTCCAATACATCAGGCATTACCAGTCCCAAGTGGGCAAAAGGAGAAATGACATTCTATACATTTTTGGTATATATATATATATATATATATATATATATATATATATATATATATATATATATATATATATATATATATATATATATATATATAATAAAATAACGAAAAAGCAACAATAAAGTACCAAAGAAGAAAAAATAAGATTCAAATGAAGAAAATAACCATTTAGATTAAGTTTATTTACAGTGAAACAGGTTTGAAAGTATTTTCATTTTAACATTTTTCCTAAGGCCTAGACCACATAACCAGAAAGAACAAAAATACATGTCATTTTTATTAAAGGCTGACCACAACCGGCCTGCTGGAAACCCAGTACTGCAGCATTCATATCTGTGGCTGAGAATACGTTGTCATTTCGCAGAAGACAAAGACTAAAACCTCTTGTCAATGCTTCTCCTTCAGTCCACATTAATAAATAGATATCTGAAAATTTTATTTATTCTTGCCTTTTACTCTCTGTAAGCTGCTGACGAAGTTTGAATTATTGTGTCGTGTTTTGTGATTGTTCTATTTTTATTGTTTTCCTAGACCCCCTTGTAAATGAGGCCTCGGTCTCAGTTGTAAATCTCCTGGTTAAATAAATGAATCAAATTGATAAATTGCTCCCTCTGTGTACTACCAGCAAGTTGTTTTAAAAAAAGAATAGACTGCATTGTTCTGGGCAATTACATACGTGGTGCTCCCATCACTCTGATTATTATCTACATTTATATATACAGTATAAACATTTACTGCTTAGTACTGTGGGTGGCATTCATAAAGGAAGCCTAATGCTTGCCTTAACTTTGAGCACAAACTCATCTGAATGTCTTTAGTTGTATGGAAACTGACATGATAGTGATTGTATGTAATACACCACATAAAGGAACTCAGATTGGTGAGTCACTTACAGGGATAGTCTCATTCCAGCTGTCGTCTGCAGAGACGGCGCACCAAAAACAGAATAGCACTCTGTGTGACGGAAGCACAAAGGAAGGTTGCACCCAAATTCCATTTTTTATTTGTGGGCGGAGGAATAGTCAGTACAGCCAGGGAACTACACAGGGGCCCAGGCACTCACAGGGCCTTAATGGGGTCCGAAAGTTTGGAGAAAAAAAAACTTGAGTGATAACATCCTTCACATTTATATTTGCAGATGTTACCTTCATATTCATATCATTGTAGCTACCAGTGCCAGTGATTACGTTTTTATTCTCCCTCGTTTTATCAGGTACTGCTATTCTCTTAATCGTGTTTAAAAAACTAAAACAAAAAAAATGGTTGAATTAAAATTAGCTTCCTAACTTTTTTTCTTCCCTAATAACTGTCTTTGCATGGAGGCTTGTATGAGGCCTTGTTTTATGTTTCATTGGCATCTCTTTTTCGAACTCCGCAACCACTTGTACTTTAGCCTAGAGGTCTCTCAATATTGCAAAATAGTTTCCTACTGTCTTCATGGAAGGTTTGGGGATATTGTTCAGCAGTCTTTTGCAGTTATATTCTGTGTGCCGCGCGATTCATCCTGTAGTTAACGGGTGCTACTGGGTACCAAAATAAACAAAAGCAAATTAACATGCCTTTATTTCTGATTGGGAACAAAATAATTTTCTGTGTAAGAAAATCTCTGTGAATTTCTGCGGATTCCTGCAGGGACTGGTTATTAAACTTGTTAGCCTGTGATTTAAAAGATTGTAATATTGGAAGTAAAGATACACGCAAAATGCAATTCAAGAAGGTAAGTAGAAAAGCTTATTGCACGTAGTCGTATACTGTTTCATACATGCTAACATTCTGAGAAGAAAATATTGTTAAATACTGAGCACTTGACTTGGCATGGTTTATGTTTATAAAAGTATTACACAAAGTTCAGGGCCCACAATAAAGTCCTGCACTGGGATCCATCTTTCTCTTCCTCTGCCACTGGGCCAGAATATATGTTTTAAAATAATTGCTTCTATGCTTGTTTTAGTATTTTCTTTTTTTTTTTTTTTTTGTAGAAATCCCTGCCATCAGTGAACTTAATTTTAAAGAAGGATGTTTAAAATGGAGAGCACACAGACTAAAGGAAATGTACAGTGTGAGTGGGGTTCTTTTGTTGATAATACCGTATTCCTTCGAATTTAAGACACACTTTTTAAACTAATTTTGTCTTCTAAAAGATGGCCTGCCTCTTAAATGAGTATAGTGATGCGTGTATTAAAACAAACAAGGTGAATGCCCAAGTACACAAACATGACTCACTGCCTGAGAAGAGACAAAAAAAGACATCACTGTCTGATCTCGAATCACCCGTCACATGCAGCCACACATTTTCAAAGAAGCGACATTAGCTGCTTCCTGAGGAAGTTGTAGAGAAGTTGTGGTCACACTGCATGATTATTTTAGTTTATTAGTTACAGCGTGCATGATAAAGTGACTATAAATTTATAAATCATGCTCAATTTACGTATTCATTTGTTTCAGTTTAATGTGCAAATTTAATTTGCAAATGTGCAATGTATGCCTCTTTACATTTTAGAACCTTTCTCTAAAGGGTTGGAATTTTAGAAAAAAAAAGGCAGGCATTGGTAAACTTGTACAACGGGAGAGGAGGGCGGAAGGCTGAAGCAAATTCAAATATGGATATCTTCAGCTGGCAAGAAAAGTCCACAGCGTTTTTTTCTCTCCCTTTCTCTTTTTTTTATAGCTAAAGTTTAACTAAAAGTTTAAAGGAAAAAGGAAGCAAAGGGCAGTCAGAAAAGTTATTCACTTTTTAGTTAAACTAGATTATTTTGCGCTACTGAATGTAATGCTATTACTGGTCTGGAGAAGGCATCTACGAAAAAAATGTAAATTCAATTTTTTGGTTTAACAAGACTCATACCTTGAGTGTGGCTTGGCATAGATTCCCTGCACAGGGCCTGTTTAACTAGTACAGCAATAACACCATTCACCATAATATGTATGGGGCCCCCAAAATATGGCTTATTTTATAGCCCCGACATCCTTTAATCCAGCCCTGACTAGAGCCCACGGAATCTGGGATCTCGGTTCAAATTGAGGTGTTCTCTAACACACACCTTAACACACGAAAAGGCTGCAAACTGGAATTTCACCAAATGAATCAACAAACACACGTAAGCAAGAACCGATCCTCGATCGTAGTTTGAGTAAAATGTTGGTTTTGCGACACTTTATATGCAGTATATCTACCAGTGCATGGGGTTTGTGGTGTGTAATCTACATTCTGTAATATAGATATCTTGAAGCAACATTGGTCTTTGACCAGATTTACTAATCTTAGCTCCAAAAGAATGCAGTTTGTAAACAAAGGCTGTCACGACTATCTTGTAATACTTTTAAATTAGTATTTGGAAGTTTGACAGAAATTAAGAGTGGGAAGTTTCAGTTCTACGCTGCAGGGAAGTTAAGGCTTGCCCCCCTAATCTCAAAGATAAATAATTGTCATTTTAAAACAAAACCAATTCCTTTATTTACCATGTATATAAAATGCCAGATTCATACTAAAGAACATTTCAACAAAAAAACACCTTGTGCAGAGTTACTATATCACTATTAAAAAACAACACATGGTCGTTGATCCCAGTACTGCTACAGAGACCTCTACATTTGTTATTGCTTCAAGTTCCTCAAATATGATAATGATTTTTTTCCTCCATCACAGTTTAAATTGGATGGGCTCAGGGGCTATCAGAAGGACTTCCTGGATAAAAGGATAATAAACTTTACCTCAGGAGATGACACTCCAGAAATGTGCTTGACCCTGCAACCGGGGACAAACTATACCATCAACATCACTGCACTGTCAGCAGGGTATTCGATACGGGCCAGCATCACTACAAGTATTGCAGGTACGTGTAGACTTCTTTATGTATTGGCTAGCCTCAGTTATCAACTGTCTATCAGAATTGTCTTAACTGTTGTTTTCTTGTTGTTGTTAAGATTATCATTATATAAGTTTGGCCATAACTGTATGTATAAATGATTTGTAATGTGTTTTATACGCTATCTACAAATTATTCTGATGCTCTGTTTTTAAAGTATTTTCCTCTCACCCATACATAAATAATTCCTGTGCACACTTGTTTGTTTGCTCTTTAAAAATGCCAGGTACCATAATGTTTATGCAACCATCATATATAAATGCATTGCAGTTAGCACAAAAAGTACTACTTACAGAAAGTCTTTTTTTACAACCATAATGCCTCTGAAATAGGCTGGAAATGTGAAAAGCGGAGGGGAGGTGGGGGTCGGGGGTATGAAGATTATGAAGGGGTTATAAGAATTTAGGAAGAGAAGTAAATACTGTATAGCATCACGTGACAGGAACAGAAGTACAGAACTTTCAATTTTAAGCTGTCATGACCACCTTGCTGTATGCGATGAATTATAAAAATGTAAGTAAGTCCATCACACTTGGAGAATTGCATCACACTTTGAAAAGGTTATGAAACCTAAACAAACTGACTAGGAGTCATGAACCTACAAATTGACTCATTGTTAGAATTTAAATTCTGGGACAACAATAGGGTCAATTACTTTTGCAGGACAGTTTATAGAACTGCAAAGTAACAGAAGCTCTTTTGGTGTGAATGCATGGGGGCTTGTTATTCTATCTGACTTGTATTTAAAAATAAAACTCCCTTCAAAAATACTGTATTAACTGCAGAGGACCTGGAGGCTGCCTGCAGCAGAGCAGATGGAAGGACTAGTTTAGGAAAAAATTGAACAGAAAAATGTACAGTTCTGTCTGTATCAAAAGTTTTATCTCTGATTTTGTAATTGTTGTTTTATTTGTATTTAGGCAAATGTAAACAATGATTTGTAAGGTGCACACTTCAGATCAGCATTCTCAGTTTAGGTTTTCTAATTAAAATGTCAATTAAATGTGTAATCAGCAAACGTGAGGGGAAAAAATGACTATGTCAGGATGCAGTTGCGGTTCACAGTGTAAGGGAGTACTGGTCTGGCTTGCTCAGGGAAAGTGTGCCATGTTTAGTACGCATGCATGCCTTAGTTAGTGATTGATTTGTCTTGGGGAGTAATGTTCATATAAGAATAGTCTGTATAGAAGGTGTTACTATAAACAACTGCATTTAATGACAAAATATAAACTGCCCTACCTGAAAATAAGTTGTTTTCCAGTATTATATAATTAACGTTTCTCTTTGCAATTGCTTCAAAAGAGGGCCAATAAGGTGTTACAAATGGGCAACAATGTGCAGAAAGTGTATGTGTGTGATGGGGAAGGAATACGTTATTTAAAGATTCACTATACAGTAAGTCATATGTGGCAGGAATAACAAGCTCAAAGCTAGCTAAGATCCACCATTCGGTATGTAATACATTGTGCTTGTATTAAACACACATTGCAAACGATGGACAAAGTCATGCCTGGGATTAAGATTCCTAAATGGACAATGAGCCATTCGTGTCATTAATACAGATCAAAGGTTGATTGTTGCAGTGTTTCAACATATATTGTATAACATTGATTTGATATTCACTCAATTTGGAAGTAGTTTTAGTATTTTTAAAGTTATTCAAGTTTAATAAAGTGTTTTTTATAATGCCCTTCCACCCTAGTTTAAATGTATACAATAATCTTATCAGGTTTAGGTCATCTTTAATAAAAGTATTTTCCCTCTTTATGTTTTTAGATCCTCCAGTACCAGAAGTTGCATTCATAGTTGCAGAAGGCCCATTGCCTCCTCTAAGACTCCAAAGAGCAGCAGAAACAAATGGCCCGATAAGGTTTTCCTTTTTTTTCTTAATCCTCAGTCTTTTTAAACATAAGTCAGTATGACAAATGTTTTGACTAGAAATCTTGCTCAATGTCTTCTAGTTGAAAGGTTTGTCATTTAAATTTTAAATGGTAGGATTATTAAGTTATTGACATTAATAATTTCATGCATTTTACCTCCAGTGCACTTGCCATTGCCAGTGTACAGAATGCCTCACATTCTGTGGGTAGATAAAATTGTATTAGTACCACGACCTTTCAATTATTTCCTACTGGAAATCCCTAGGTCATTCAGTTGAATCATTAATGTGTTCTAGGGTTCAAACACGATGCAATAGTTTATTCCTTGACGAGGGACATCAGTTATTGATTTAAAGGGCGTTTTCTCTGAAAAAATCCGTCTTTGCTTTTGGACCATCAGAAATGTAATGTCCACATTACAAACTAGCTAGTACCATTATATTTTCTGTGTATTAACCTGCTGGTGGGCCAATGACTAACATGATTAGAAGCCTGTCATTGCCCTTTTAACAGACTAAACTTTCAATGGAAACCAACATGTTTTCTCTGAGATGTGTGACAGAAATACAGTGATTCTTTGTGATAAATCCACCCCCTGACCTCATTTACCAAGGGGTCATGTGTGATGGCATAAGAGGGGACATATAGACGCAATCTGTTCCTTTGCTTTGGTTAAGATATATAACCCGGAAGGACCGTATGAAACCAGTATTGTATTGTTTGTCAAAAGTATTGTGAGTGTTTGTTTGTTTTGTCTATAATTGTTGTTGTTTGTTATTGATAGACAGCTAACACGTTAGGGAGCTGTCCCCAAGGGCCAGTACAAAACCTGTAATAGCACTGAACTTTTGTCATGTATAAACTTGTATCACCCACCACGAGCACTGCAGCAGGCACCCAGGACTGGTGACCATGTGTGTACATTGTGGGAAAGATACGTGTGTTTATTATTTGGGACTCCCGTGTTTATTTACCCCGTGCATTACACATTATTATGTATTGTCGGGGATCTTTATTTGGTCACCAGACCTGGAATTCTAAAATAAAAGAAACCACTTTCCAACTGGATTACAAATCTCTGTCTGTTAATTATGCACCGCATCACTCCTGCACCTGTACACTGCAAATCACTTTGTCACACGTGGTGTCAGAAACGGGACAACAATGCATTGCTGGATGCGCTGAATAGCAGGTGGGAGGCAGAGGACAAAGGAGTGGTACTCCGCGCTCATTGAGAGTGTAGGGCTGGCAATAACAACACCAAACCCTACAGGACCACCAGCAATGACAGCACCGAAGGCATCGTCGTTGAAAATGACGGCGGAAGATGACCCAGAGGCGTACCTGGTCGCATTTGAGCGGCTAGCCACCACCGTGTCTTGGCCGTGGGAGTTCTGGGTGAGCCAGTTGGGATTCTGCCTGATTGGGGATGCTAAGGCAGCATACCAGGCAATGAGCGACACAAACACTGCTATCTACGACCTAGTGAAGCTGGCCATCCTCCATCAACTCAACATTGCTGCAGAGACTCACCAGGTACGGTTCAGGGAGTACCGACGGTCCCCGGAGACATGCCCTAGAGTGGTCGCGGAACAGTTGTGTGATCACATGGTACACTGGCTGAGCCCTGAGAAGAAAACCAACTTACAAATGGGGGAGATGGTGGTAGTGGAGCAGTTCTGCCATGTGGTCGGCGCTGAAACCCAAGCCTGGATATGGCGCCACAACCCCAACACCCTGGAGGAAGCCATGAAGCTGGCTGAGAATGGTTTGGTGGAACGATTTAATCACACCTTAAAGCAGATGCTGAGACGTTTTGTAACTCAAGGGCAAAAACATTGGGCATTGCTTCTTCCCTAACTCCTTTTTGCAGTGAGAGAGATGCCACAGAGTGCGACAGGGTTCTCCCCCTTCAAGCTCTTATACAGCCAACAGCCTCGCGACATCCTCAATCTGTTGAGAGAGGGGTGGGAGGAGCACACAGGCTTGTCCAAAAATGTAGTGAAGCATGTGCTCCTACTAAGA
Organism: Polyodon spathula; assembly: GCF_017654505.1. Classification (NCBI taxonomy): domain Eukaryota; kingdom Metazoa; phylum Chordata; class Actinopteri; order Acipenseriformes; family Polyodontidae; genus Polyodon; species Polyodon spathula. The sequence continues at coordinate 89,440,091 of NC_054535.1, read as the reverse complement.
GATCATCTGGATTTGGTCGGTCATCTGGCCCAGTGCAACCTCAAATCGGTTCAGCACCGGCAATAAATTACAATAAAAATGCACGAATTCGAACCTTTCGACCTGGAGACACGGTAATGCTGCTGCTTCCCTCCTCAGAATCGAAATTATGTGCTAAATGGCAGGGGCCATATGAAGTGATTTGGGGTGTAGGAAAGGGGAATTATGAAATTAGACAGCCCAATAGCCATAATGAACATGAAATTTATCATGTAAATGTATTAAAGCCCTGGCAGGCAAGGGATGCCTTATTTATAGCCCCAGGTGATGTAGAGGATGATTTAGGCCCCTGTCCAGAGACCCCTAACACTAAAATTATTTTGATGGGGGAACAATTGGTTCCAGATCAGCAACTGGAGCTGTGTAAGCTTATTGAGGAGTTCAGCAATGTTTTTTTGACTTGTGGCAGGACTAACTTAGTTGAATATGACATTATCTCACCTTCAGGTGTCACAGTATGAGAGAGACCTTACTGAATCCCGGAAAATCGACGAAGTGGCATTCGCAAAGAGGTATGGGACATGCTCGAACCTGGAGTGATTGAGCCTTCCAGAGGCGAGTGGTGCAGTCCAATTGTCATAGTGGCCAAGAAAGATGGCACCAACCGCTTCTGTGTGGACTTCCGGAAGGTAAACTCTATTGCCAAGTTCGGTGCGTACCCTATGCCTTGAGTCGATGAACTTCTAGATTTCTGGGAAAGGCAAAGGCTACTCTGGACCTGACAAAGGGATACTGGCAGATCCCCTTGACCTGCAGTTCTAGAAAGAAAACCACATTTATAACACCAGAAGGGCTGTTCCACTTTAAAACTATGCCATTTGGGATATATGGTGCTCCCGCTATGTTTCAGAGACTGATGGCATCATGAATAGGCAGCCTTGTATATTGATGGCATGGTTATTTTCAGCTCCACCTGGTGAGCATTTGGCTAGGGTTACGGCTGTCCTTCAGTCTCTAAGGGTAGCCCGGCAGACAGCTAACTTGAGAAAATGTGCATTTGCCAAAACAGAGTCAATATTTGGGATTTTTAATGGGAAATGGATGAGACCCGTTGTCACCAAAATCCAGGCTTTGGATGATGCAGCAATCCCCAAAACCAAGACTCTGATGATGTCGCTACTGGGATTAGCCACTGCTTTATCATTGAGTATGCCACAGTGGTTAACCCTTTAGTAGACCTCACCAAAAAGAGTGCACCAAATCTAATTAAGTGGTCAGTAGAGTGTCAGGGGGTGTTTGATACTATTAAGTGAAGACTTTGCCAGGCCCTCACTCTTATCACACCAGATTTCACCAAGAGATTCATCCTCACACCAATGTGGATGTTGGTTTGGGTGCAGTCCTGTCCCAAAAGGTAGATAGCGTAGAACACCCAATATTATATATATCAGTAAAAAGATGCTTCCTCGGGAGTGTGACTACTCCATGGTCGAAAAAGAGCATTTGGCTATTAAATGGGCTACTCACTCTTTACGATACTACCCACTGAGACATTCATCTGATCTTATCACAGACCACGCCCCACTCAAGTGGTTAAGCAAAATGAAGGACAGCAATGCTCTATGGTATCTGGCATTGCAGCCCTTCATGTACCACATGATACACTGTACAGGGAAAGACCACCAAAATGCGTATTATTTTTCCCGGGAGGGGGAGTAAGGGGAAAGGTGCTCAAGGGAAAGATAGATTCACACAAGTGTTCCTTCAGCTCCACTCTAAGCGGTGGGATGTGACAGAAATGTAGTGATTCTTGGTGGTAAATTTCCCTCCCGACCTGTGAGGGTGCTAAGTAGTGAGAACAGAGTACCTTGGATGGGCAGGCCCAACAGTTCTTTCCCAGGGTTCAAGGGAAGTCGGACAGCTAGAAAGGGGGCGGAACTCCGTTGCATTAACTCATTGACCCTGAAGGGAAATTATGTGGCAGTCGCGGACTGGGGGCAGCTGCACTCGTTTACCAAGGGGTCATGTGTGATGGAATAAAAGAGGATGGAGAGACGCAATCTGTTCCTTTGCTTTGGTTAAGAGATACAACCTGGAAGGACCGTGTGAAAACAGTATTGTGAGTGTTTGTTTGTTTTGTCTATAATTGTTCTTGTTTGTTATTAATAGACTGCTAACACATTCCAGAGCTGTCACCAAGGGAGGCACAAAACCCGGAACAGCACTGCACTTTTGTCACGTATAAAATTGTATCACCCACACACCCAAGGCTGGTCACCGTGTGTGTACATTGTTGGAAGTATACGTGTGTTTATTATTTGGGACTCCCGTGTTTATTTACACCGTGCATTACACATTATTGTTTATTGCCGGGGATCTTTATTTGGTCACCAGACCTGGAATTATAAAATGAAAGAAGCCACTTTCCAACTGGATTACAAATCTCTGTCTGTTAATTACACACCAAACTACTTTGTCACAGATGATTAAACAAATGATCTCATGATTGGTGCAAAGCTTTGCATATTTTGTACTGAAAATGTTATTTTGGTTTACTTGGTTTTGTTAAACCCAAAAATAAGCAGTTTCATTTTGTTAATTAAATCTGAAACTATTCTGCAGTTAAAGACCAGTTGCCCACTATGCATAATCTTCAACCATCTCTCAGAGCTCAATAAGTGATACTGGATAAAAAAGTATATTAAAAGACTTATACAGGCAGTATAGTACACTTCAATTCAGGTCTCTGAGCCAAGGTTTTTGTGTGATATAACCGAGTTGGGGAGTTAGAGTTTCACATCCTAGCTATAGTTGCCCAGCTTCACTAGGAATTCCACAAGGAGCGTTGTATTGAATCTGGCACTCTCAAGAATTAGACAGGCAAATTCTACAGGGACTGTGTTCCCTCCCTGCAATACAGCAGCCCCTACTGGCCAGGAGCAGTAGCAGACACCTGTAGGGCTTGCCTTTGTTCTCCAGTAGATGATAGCTCAAGAGGTTTTCCAAGGCTTAATCACTGCAACTCCATCATGCAGATGTTATCGAGTAAGAACACTTTGTTAGCCAAGCTGCATTATAAATAACCAAGATAAAATTAGGTATGACAGCATTATAATGTGAAAGGAGGATATTTCCAAGTAGACCTTTATGACTTACATGGTATATTTATATTTCCAGTCTTTATCAGGTGGTTGTCTTACCAATGGATGGGTCCCTTGTGTTCAACTGCAGCTCTGTCAATATGCCAAACTTCTACAATAAGAAGGGGGGAAGGGAAGCATATGTGACGGCAGAGTTCCATGCAGAGGATATAGCAGACGAGCTGGTCTTCAATGTCGGAGATCGCCAATACTATGGGGACTACTACAATGCTCCTTTAGAGAAAGGGAGGGGATATAACATCCTATTGAGAGTGGTTAGCGAATGGTGCCAGGTAAGCAGCTTTTATTCATATTGTTGAATTGACTAAAGGGAGTTAAGGATGAAACCTGAACAATCTCTCTTCCGGGATGTCTCATGTCAATAATAAGCTGTAGGGCAATCAAATCAGTCCTTGTGAGCCTTTTCACTGAATCAGACTAGGGGCTAGGAACAAAAAATGTGTATCCCTACATGACAATTTTGATGATACACTTCAAAAATACCACATACAGGAGATGCATCTACCAGCGCGTATTTTGAAGTAAACAAAATACAAGATCGAGAGGAGGTTTGTACTAGACGGTACATACAGCACACTACACCGCATATGTATTTGTTTGTTTGTTTATTTGCTTACAGTGGAGGCCACAACATACCAATTTTTCTATCCCAAATGTGTGTCATAAATTTCCTTTTCTTAATTTTGATTTTGGAGAGCTTCACATGCAAAGGTAAATGTAACCTTTAACCTGGTATAGCTGTGTGGCATTGTGGTTTGCAAGACATGGTTTGTAAAACTCTGTAACATCTTATCAAACAAATTATGGAGTTCCTGTCTCATTGTTCCAAAAGGATCTTATTAGACATAGTTAACATTTGAATTAAACAAGTGACAATTTTCGGACATAAGCGGAGGAAGGTATTAATGTATCCATGGGCATATTCAAAATCACACAAATGTGTGATTATCTACTTTCTTAATTTTACCTTTCATACTGTTCTCAACAGGTGAGGAAACAGTCCTGTGTCAATTGGGCTCAGACAAAAGGTAAGAACTTTATGGATTGACTAAGTTATTGAATGCTACTGCATACCTTGCTCGAATTTAGTGAAACTTGTCACGGGCATTCTTTATGTGGCATCTGCCACAGTTTGGGTAGGTGAAACTTTAAATATAATCTTTGAATTTGCACTTAGCGACTACTCCACCCCTTGTTTATATTGAGGTAGGAGGACCTCGAAGTCGTGACCAAGATATGGGTTCCCTCACACAAGCCCCTTCAATTAAATGAAAGTCAGAAGTCACAAGTGCAGTTTAAAATTGCTTTTACAGGGCAGTTTTATTTAAATAGTACAAAATGTAAAAAAGTATAAATATCGCACATTCTCTTTTAAGGTAGCTATAAGAGAAGGGATTAAAATTGAGGTAGATTAGTATCTGGTTCCTATAGTTTAACAACTATAATTGAGGCACAAAAGAAACACCAGGGTCAGTACAGACTTCTATACAAAGACAACTGTACCACAGAAAGCATAGAGGACACCAGACACAGGAAAGGTGATACTACACAAAAAGTTAAAAAAAAAAAAACATTTAAAATAAAGTGTGCAAAATAAAGTGTAAAATAAGTGTGCAAACAAATTCAAATCCCCAAATAGAAATCAAACGTGACTATTCCCTGCGTCTATACCGTCTATGCGAACAGTGGTAGGGTTGCACTTTGGCACAAGGCATGTATAAGGAATTATATTTAAAAGAAAATAAACAAAGACAACTAAGACGATCAGTGGGCCTAATCAAACACAGCAATGCATACATAAAGAAAAAGAGAGGATTGATAATTTCACAAAAATAAAGGCAAACAAATAATAAGAAGAATAAACAATAATCGTAAACAATACTCGACAATAATCATAAACAATAATTGGTGCTCGAATCCTCGGGTAGCTGTGAATAAGCTGCACTACTAGTGGATAACGACTCGCACAGCTCACCCTAATAGTAGTTTGATTTGAGAATGACCCCGGAAGACAAAAGACCCAGCATTCACCATTCCTGCCTCAAGTAGAACACACTCTTTATAGGAATTCCCAGCAACCGCATTCTGCATGGTCCTAGTGTCCCACCAGCTACATTCATAATGCAACATTCCACAATATGCATTTACCAGTTTTGTGGGAAATTGTGGTACTTGAAGTAGGTTGATTTTCCTAACTAGAGTGACATCAAAAGCAACGAGGAAATAAACCAATTAATATTGACTTTCTGTAGTTGTCAGAGATCATTGAAGCAGGGTTTTGCTCTTTGTTTTGAGTTACCTTGAAGACAGACAGTAATGTATTTTGTCTGGAGGAAGCCTTAGGGTTTTCTTTGTAACACATGATGGAGGTTGTTCCAATACCCAAAGTAAAACCAGCAGTATTAATAGAAAAGAACATCTGACTACACAACTATATCCGGGCCTATTTGCTAGCTTATGAGACACATATTTCTCCCTAAAATCTCTTCAACGCCAGGTGATGCCCAAGAGATTGAGGTGATAAGCCTGATGTGGATGCACAAGAGTGTTTCCTTGAGGACAAACTTGGTTTTAATGGAGGGAGTATCCCTTATATCAGTTTACCATAGTAAAAGCATAGCAAAGTGAAATAAAGCATGGTAAAACAAAGATAAGCATTGCAAAGAATAGCGAGGTACGGTGGTAAAGCATATTAATAAACATTGCAAACCAGGGTAAACTATGGTTAATGAATAGTATAGTCATGGGGAAAGCAAAGTTAAACAAAATACTGTGCAAAAATACCATGGTAAAGTTTTGTAAGGGATGTAACAAACCAGTAGCCAACTGATACAAAAACTGAGCAGTCTCTGTACTCAGAGACAAGTACTTTCCCATCGGCTCCTCTAAACCTCTGTGTGATTACTTTATTCTACACCCTTGGTATGTATATAAACAATAACAGGATGTGTTGTAGGTAGGGCTGTCGATTAATCGCAGTTAACGTCTGCGATTAACATGTAAACTTTTGGGGGGATACATTCTTTTTCGCACTCCTGTCTTGTCCCTCTTAGTATACCGCAATTCATTTCCTGTGCCACCATTTTAGTGCATGCCAGGTTTGAATGATTGCAGTCATCATTTGCATATAAAATTAGTCACATGACCGCATTATGAAACTGAAGGACTCGTTAATGAGATGTTTAACTTTCTGACGGTTCATTGGATAGAAAGAGGGTTACTTGTATCTACTGTCAAAGTGAGTTCCAGTATCACAGAAGTGCATCTAGTCTGCTGTACCACCTGCGTGCTAAACATGCTTTCACTTCTCAAAATGCACTCTAGTAGTTTTTCTGCTACAGAGAGCAACAATACAACAACAAATGAAACCCATCAGTTTGGACAGAGTACTCTTTTAGAAATTCAGGATTGTTGCAAACCCAGGAATCAAGCTAAGAATGATACTATAACCAGTGCTGCTGGATAGCTACCGACTACAGACCCATTAACACTGTAGCTTAGTTTTATTTCAATAACCACATTTAAAATTATTATTATAATAATTATTATTATTTAAACAGAAATGAAAAACATCAGTTTATGTGTAAAGGAAACTGTAAAGGAAAGTGATCATTGTAAATGCAGTAAGGTGAGTAATTTACTGACTCCATTGTGATTTAGCAGTTGGTTCAAACAATTTAACAACAAATGCTGGATTGTAAATAAATATAAAACTAAAAAGAGACTCCAGAAATAGGAAAACAGGGTTTTTATGCTGGGTTGTTTTTGGGATAATAATAATAATAATAATAATAATAATAATAATAATAATAATAATAATAGCATCAGTAATGAAGCAAACTTTAATTTATCAATTAAACATGCAATTTAAAATCAAGATTAAGTGAGATACATTTTTTTTAATCACTTGACAGACTTAGTTGTAAACAAATGATGAAGCTCAATGATAAAATCAGATTGCCACTACAGCATGTTGTTTATCTCGACAAAGTTTTCAAAGAGAGCCCCCTGGCAGCAACTTACCCCTGTTGAATATATTATGTTAACACTGCCCTTTCCCATCCATATTGCTTTTGATTCTTTGGGTCATGTGAGCCCCTCCTTGTGATGCTAAGCCTCCTTCACATGAATTCTCTTTCAGGTTTATCACATACCGTACAGCATGTGACTATTTTGGCTGGAGGATCAGTGGGAGTGATAGGATTTATTTTATTTCTGGGTTTTTCCATTGTTTGGTATGTACTGGGGTTTATGAGATTACTCTCTATACTTTTATGTCGCTATTGATATTCTGCATCATTTCCATGTGCTTGTTTTTTGGCCAGATTCTCAAAGCTATTTCCTCCAAATCTTCATTAGTGATAAAAACCCACCAAAAAAAAAAAAAAAAGGGTAACACTTTAATTTAGGGATCTGATATAAGTGATTATAAACAGTCTATAAATATGTTATTAATTATGCTATTATCAATTATAGAATATGTACAGAAATAATAAGAGTTCTATTACACACTTTTGCGCTGTTGTTTATAATCACTTATAACAGATATAGTCTGGCTTCAGGTCTGTTTTGTCTTTCTATGCCTGTGTGTGTGTGTGTGTGTGTGTGTGTGTCTGTCTGTCTTTATATGTCTGTCTCACCAGTTGTATGGGGTTGTTTTGTTTTTCCAATACAGTTATTATACACTTTTGCCATTGTTTTGTTTTTGCTATTGTATATAACCACTTAAAATGGATCCCTAAACTATAGTGTTACCAAAAAACAATAAACTAACCAAAACAGAAATAAATTTAGTGGCTTATAAGGATTCTTAATTTGTTTATTGCTCATTTTAGAATTGTTATAGTTGTTTTTTTCTTTTCAGAAAAAAATGCTAATATTTATTTGGAGTAAATGGAATCTAGCCCATAGTATATTAACTAATGACATACTGCAGAGTTTCCTAGACCTTTTTAGTTCACTTGTTCAGCTGCATTAGGCACTGTAACCCACTATTAGCACTTCTTTAGAAAAATGGCAGATTTAAAAACCTGTAACACTGTAAATAAACTTAATCTGATGTATTGGACAGATACGAACATTTGCTTTCATGAATTTGCGTTTTACTCAAATAATGTATACCACTTATTATTTGAGTTCCAATACTACAGTTATCATAATTTGTTCCATTATATTCAATGACAAATGTTTTGACTAGACGACTTTCTCAGTGTTGAAGACATTCAAGAAAATTCAACCTACAGAACAAAGGTACTATAACGTGCTCCTATTTAAAAAAAAAAATAATCAATTTCAGGAGGGAAAGGGTTAATAACAGAGCCCATTGTTACCACATTACTGGAAGTGAAAACTCAAGTCTAGGCACGTTTGATTCCAGACCTATCCTTATACTGCTGTATTCTGAGATTCTGTGACAGTCTGCCTAGGGGCTGATAACTATAATAACTGGGTAACATACATTAGACCTTGTGTGTGCTTGTTTTAACAAGTCTGAAAATGTATATACCATTCTTCTTATTACTAACCAGTTTACCCTGATGAAAGTCTAGCCAAACCACAGCATTACCAGCAATGGCATTGCAAGGGTTAATAAACAATATTGCAGTAGAATTCCTATATTATTTCCTATATGTCCCTATTCTTCTGAGGATCCTCTAGTTCTAATTTTAATGATAAATGAGCACAAAGTGAAATGCATGTCCAACCCTTGTAGAGTCCATTGTCATTTTCATTGAAAAGAGTGAAAACGGGTGATGAAGAGAATAATCATTAAGTGTCTAAGACAGGTGGCTGATTGTGATGCCACCGATTTAAATTGACTTTGCAGCTGAAGGGAATTTCCCAGAGCCAATATTGAGAATAAAGCACAGTATAAACTTCAATATGGTACAAGTGATATCAAGAATTGGGTTTCTTTGTAATTCCTTATGGAAATGCCCAGTGAAGCATGCAATCTGATTGGCTGAAAGATCCGTATCAGTCTATCATAAAGCACAGAATACTACATATACTGGATGATCCATGAACAAAGCACCTTAGGTTTCAATCATGGCAGGCAGGAGCATATATATACAGTGTGGTCTTAATTTGCAAGTCATAATGCAGCAGATTCTTTCCTTGAAAAGTATCCAGCCTGGTCCAGTCACAAGAGACTATAGTTGTATAGATTTATGTAAATTACTATGTGCCAAGCCAATGGCAAAGCTCATTTCAATCATGCTCTGTAACAGTGTGTGTTTTTTTTTTTTTTTTTTTACATTTGGTGCCTTTTTTCTGACTCAATGTGTATTATATATACAGTATAACGTAAAGTTTTACATAGTGTTTGACTAAATGTTTTGAAAGACATCAGCAACTTGCGCTAATCATGAAACCTCTTCCCAAGGTGCTGCAAGAAGAGATGAGACATGTGATCAAATGGCTGACGACATCCTACAGTACCGCTTCTCACCGGGATCACAACTCTTTCATCTTGATGAGCAAACTGTTTCCAGATTCAGACAATGTTGAGACCGTGGAAATGCTTCAAGTATTCAGTTCAAAGAGGTTGATTTGCAGCTGCTCTGATTAAAGCCAATTTAGTGCTTAGCTTGTTTTCAGGGGGGGGTTTAATTGCCAACCTCAGCATTGTGGGTGTACTCCAATCAACTTTTTAATTGGATTTAGGTATTTATAGAAAATGCCTCTATTTGATTATATCATGTTTTAATGAAAATCACCACCACTACCAACAACAATGCCAGACAGTTTTCAGCACACAATGATTCCAGGGGAGGTCCAAGAAGGCATCTTTAAGTGTGCTGTATTAGTTGGCTCTGAATCTCTGAGGTTATTTTTTTTTACTGACTTTTTGATACCTGAATAACAATCACCCATTGGGAAATATGTAGGGGTGCCTCATATTTTACATCCAGTCCAATACGAGGTGACTGACAGCCATCTTGTGAATTTTCCCATAAGCACGATTGCCCCTTAGTCAATGGATTCTCCCTTAGTCAATTATTACACTTTGTACTGTGCAACGACGTGTTGAGTCGAGTTTGGAGAGAATCCGCTCAGAAATGTATATCTAGTGAACCTTTTTTACTTTTTAAAACAAAAAGTAGGTGATTATTTTGTATGTGTGTGTGTGTATATATATATATATAATATATATATATATATATATATATATATATATATATATATATACAGTGCCTTGCAAAAGTATTCAGACCCCTGACCAATTCTCTCATATTACTGAATTACAAATGGTACATTGAAATTTCGTTCTGTTCGATATTTTATTTTAAAACACTTAAACTCAAAATCAATTATTGTAAGGTGACATTGGTTTTATGTTGGGAAATATTTTTAAGAAAAATAAAAAACTGAAATATCTTGCTTGCATAAGTATTCAACCCCCACACATTAATATTTGGTAGAGCCACCTTTCGCTGCAATAACAGCTTTAAGTCTTTTGGGGTAAGTATGTACCAGCTTTGCACACAGTGTCAGAGTGATTTTGGCCCATTCTTCTTGGCAGATTTGCTCCAGGTTGTTCAGGTTGGACGGACGACGCTTGTGGACCGCAATTTTCAAATAGTGCCACAGATTCTCAATGGGATTGAGATCAGGACTTTGACAGGGCCACTGTAGGACATTCACCATTTTGTTCTTGAGCCTCTCCAATGTTGCTTTGGCCTTGTGCTTGGGATCGTTGTCCTGCTGAAAAGTGAATTTCCTCCCAAGCATCAGTTTTTTAGCAGACTGAAGCAGATTCTCTTGCAGTATTTTCCTGTATTTTGCTCCATCCATTCTTCCTTCAGTTGTAACAAGATGCCCAGTCCCTGCTGATGAGAAGCATCCCCACAGCATGATGTTGCCACCACCATACTTCACTGTAGGGATGGTGTGTCTTGAGGCATGGGCATTGTTTGGTTTGCGCAACACATAGCGCTTTGAGTTTTGGCCAAAAAGCTCTATCTTGGTCTCATCTGACCACAAAACCTTTTCCCACATCGCAGCTGGGTCGTTCTCATGCTTTCTGGCAAACTCCAGACGTGCTTTCAGATGGTACTTTTTGAGTAACGTCTTCTTTCTTGCCACCCTCCCATACAGGCCAGTGTTATGCAGAGCTCTTGATATGGTTGACTGGTGCACCATTACTCCACTCCCAGCCACTGAACTCTATAGCTCCTTCAAAGAGATTGTTGGCCTCTCTGTGGCTTCTCTCACAAGTCTCCTTCTTGTTTGAACACTGAGTTTTGAGGGACGGCCTTTTTTTGGCAGTGGTGTGATGCAGCTTCCACCTGCTGAATACTTTTGCAAGCCACTGTGTATGTATGTATGTATATATATATATATATATATATATATATATATATATATATATATATATATATATATATATATATATATATGAGATATATGATATGACTTAATTTTTCATGTTTTGAATTGTCACATAAAAATAGTTTTACATTATTGAACTGCCATTGTCATTAGCTGTAGTTTGTAGGCAAATAAATGAAAAAGATTTTGAATGCCTACTTGTTTTCTTATAACATGTATAGTGTGTGGCTGCATTAGGTTGAACTTGTATCACTTTAATGTGAGACACTTATTATCTGGTGTTTCTGTTTCTCCATTTAAAATGATTGTGTTAAAATATTAGCTCCTTTTGCAAAACAAATTATAAAGACAATTGTTCTTTGTGACAAAAAAAAAAAATATATGCTTCATCAGCACCTGATCTTCTAATAAAGCATGTGCACAGTAGGTTCATAACAGTTAAAAATGTGACTGTTGAAAGCATATCTCTAAATCAATTATCAGTAAGCCTTTGAGTGCCTTATCAAATGTTAGCTAAATGAGGTTATTTTATTTGCAATAAACTTACGTTCAATAAATGGTGTTTTTCGTTGTTTGGTCTGCCATACAAATGCATTCATTCTATCTGCATTTAGAATTGTTGTGAGTGAATCAAAACTTCAACTCTTAAGTTGCACTGTTTGATGAAGTCCAGCTGAATCAGAACCTGTTTTGCTAGAAATAACAAGACATTTTAACAAATAACATTTACATATTTTAACACATAAATGATATGAGAATGGTGTAAATCAACACACACTCGCAATGCATTGCAATACCAGAGCACCATGTCATTACCAGTGTGCTACCATACGAGGACCAATCCCATTACACTCCCATTGCTGGTAAAGAACTGATTTTATAACAGAATTTTATTTTTGTTCTTAAAGGGATGTATTAGATGAAGTGATCGCTTAAGACCATCATTTATAATTATGTATTCAACAATTAATTAAAAAGCCAATGCATATAAATTCAGTTTCTGGAAATGCAAAAACTCTTATTGTTCCTCAGAAAACCATAGCTTCACCAGACACCACAAACTTGTGCTTCTCTGGAAGCCCCAATTATTTCATAAGCCGCTCTGAAAGTTCCACTTGACTTGGCCAAAGGATTTCCTCTTGGTTTAGAACATTTCAATGTCTTTATTTTAAATTTTCATTAATGATGTGACAGGAATGTTCTATTAAAATGAGTGTTTAAGCATATTTATAGATTTCGGATATTGATATAAAAGAAAACCCTTTCATTTAGTGATAAAATATGCATTTCCCACCTGACCAAGGACAGATTGTTTTTTTTTGTTTTTTTTTAAGGACAAATGCAAACAGAAGAAAAGCAACGATAACTTAGAGGTAAATGATTAAAATAGCAATAAAGGTATTCAGCTAGGTTGTTATGTATTTATGATACAAATTATGAACCAGAAATGCAATGTGTGATAGCCCCAGATGTCCAGAAATGCAATGTGTGATAGCCCCAGATGTCCAGAAATGCAATGTGTGATAGCCCCAGATGTCCAGAAATGCAATATGTGATAGCCCCAGATGTCCAGAAATGCAATGTGTGATAGCCCCAGATGTCCAGAAATGCAATGTGTGATAGCCCCAGATGTCCAGAAATGCAATGTGTGATAGCCCCAGATGTCCAGAAATGCAATGTGTGATAGCCCCAGATGTCCAGAAATGCAATGTGTGATAGCCCCAGATGTCCAGATGATTTGGAGATGTGGTTGATTGCTCTTGTCTGAGCTGACTAAAGATGCTGAAATGAAGCAAAGGGAAAAAATAGATCTGCATCTGTAGAAATGGTAAACATATTGCTAAGTCTGCTTTCTGAACTTAAGGCCTACCATGTTGTGTTTCTAATGGTATAAAGACTACACAGGTTGGATTTAATAAGAAAGTGTGTGTGAGGCTCTTTGAAGAACATTGACAAACTTTGTAATTAAATGTATTTAATATTGAATCAGGAAGGCTTCATTGAAAAGCACTGTCTCGTGACATTTACACCTACTGTTGACAGAAAAAAAACAAATCTTCTCATCCAGCTTGCACCAGTCTCTTGTTCACCTAATGTCATTCAGTACATTCATTACTTCATAATAATTGTGTGTGCATTTTTTTGTATGCACATTTTATTTATAATCTTAGTTTTCTATGTTTTATATAACGCATTTAACAATTCTGCAAGATGTCAACATATCACACTTTTACATACATCATACCCTGTGCAGATGTTGTTTCTCTGTGTCCACACTATCAGCTATAGGTTCCATTTATTATGTTAACGTGAGTGTGCTATATTGCTTGTAATAGCTTTAGATATTTGGACTTAAACCATAATGGTTGGTCAAGGATGAATGTGAGATTAAAAAGAAACCAAAAACATTTAGTCAATTTCCATCATTTTTTAAATAAATGTGTTATAATAGTGGTTTCTTTTGATGCTCTGTGTGTGTGTGTGTGTGTGTGTGTGTGTGTGTGTGTGTGTATATATATATATATATATATATATATATATATATATATTATATATACACACACACACAGCGTAGTTTTCTTTAGTGATGATATTGTGTAAACACATTATTTTATATATATATATTTATATATTATATATATATATATCTAGTATATATATATATATATATATCTATATATATATACTCATATATATACTGTCTAATTTAATTGTTTTACTTATTTATTTTAATTGAGTTAATTTAGAAACACAAACATGACAGGACATACAATTATCTTTGAACCTTAACCTTAATATTGCAAGGATCTTATACATGGACTGTCAAAAAATGAATGGTCTCCTGTAGATTGCTTGAGGGTTAACAGATTGTTCATGGTCTGGTTCTGAAGATTTTTATCATCTGGGCCACTGTCACACACTGTTATTTATTTATTTATTTCGCTGTATTATCTTCAGGGTTCAGGATTTATCAAAGTGTATGAAATGTGAAGGTATCAATAAAGCATTTCATATCCTGTTAAGAACATGTTCAACTCTACATCACTTAATAGTGGGAGCTTTCAAGAATATTGCCCAAATGGGCATAACATGTTATGCATCACCCCTGGAAATTTGTGCCATCATGAATCTGCTAATTATAACTGTGTCTTCTCAGTTCAGGTTTAAATTTATCACACTAGCTTGGCCTTTCAAGCAGGCAGGGGCAGTCGAATTCACGTTTCAAAGCCTTTGTCATTTTCTTTATGTGTGGTAGTGACTTGTAGCTCGCTAACGTTCCGGAATTTGTGCTGCTATGCCTGTTGGTGGTAAATCGGATGTCCGACTGTCAAAATGTTTTGGTAGAGTGTGCGTTCTTGGAGAATATGATACTATTTCTGACAGTATAGAGTGTCCTCAGTACGCATATTAGTAATTACGTCATTACAAGATCACTCTTCATGCCCATCCAATCCTTGTCATCAATTTTAGAGCAGATTTCCCAAACAACAGAAAAAAACTGTATTTATCTAGGACTGACATACAAATAAACACACACACACACACACACACACACACATAATAATGTGTATATCATTAAAATAGAATAAGTCAGAGGTACAGCAACAAGATCTGTTATTTATTTATTTATTTTTTAAAGCTCACTGCTCACATTCATGTCTTGTATTCTTGTTTCCAAATACAAATATGTTTAAAGGCAAGGGCTCTAATCTATGGTTCTGTGGTTCTATATAAATAAACCTTGACTGACACCCTGTGCAATGGAGTTTTACTGGAAAGTTAATCACAGGGCCATGTCATTGCTGTTAGTAACAGCCTAAGTTACGATCTGCTATTTGAGACTCAATGTTCCTGACTGGACTGTGACATTTTTGTTATCAGTGGTGTCCCTGCCCTGCTACACTGGATAAAGGTCAATGAAATAATCTGCTTAAATAGTAGAGTAGAATAGGGTTGCCTGTTGTCATGGGGATATCAGTGGTTCACAGAAAACAGGAGGTTGACATTGTACTTGTGAACACATTTTTTTTTTCTAACACCTAAATATTCAAACATTATATCTGAGTTGAATAGCACGTGTTGCCATTTAGAGCTAAATTGTTCACTAAAAGATAATAAAAAGCAGGTTACAAGGAACTTTGAAGCTGTTAATGTGGTTGTTATCTGCTAGAACCCCAAAGCCAAATAAAAGTTCTCAGGCAGGTGCTTTGTTTTTATTTTTCCTACTTTAATACCATGCACAAAACTGCCACTGCCTATTGTCAGAGTGAGGTTGAGAAACACCTGCTAAAGCAGGAATCCAGAGCTGTCCCATGTAAAAAGTGTGGATGTACAAGGCAGCCTATAAATAGGTTTGCGCATACAAAACTGTTGTAAATATTTGTATATATGGGGTTTTCACTGGCAGAAAAGTGGTTAAAATTGTAATTTAATCTTCTACTCTTCTACTGTAACAACAGGTCCTAATTGACAACATTCACAAAGAAGCCAGTTACACAACAGTAATGTAGTTTTGGAAAACCTGCGCTGAAACAATGAGGCTTCATGCACAGTGGGATGTCATTATTTTATTTTCAAGTTAAGTGTGTGAATTACCAGTCAAAAAGAGTATAAAGCTGGAAGGGCTTGCTAACAAAGGCTTTGTCCATGTGTAACAAGCATATGATTATTTTATTTGTTGCAGGGGCGTAAGTAAAATCTATATTGCCACTTTAGTGTTGGGTTGTTAGAATGTCATTATGTGAAGCACTTTAATTGTATACTTCTGAAATCAAGTCCAAAGCAGCTGATGGGGGGTAATCAGAGGCTACAGGGTTTGCCTCTTCGATTAGCTCCTCTTAATTTTAACCAGCTGCGTATTGGATTCTTTTTTTATTTAAAAAAAGTGGTAAAAAAAAACAAAAAAACAATACACACACCTTACTGAACAGTTGTAGCAACACATGGGAACATGTAACACAATAAAATCAAAAGGTCCTTATGTACCCTTTAATTGTCAGTGAAGTTTCTTGTTGTGATTTACCTTTGTGTTGTGTAAATCAGGAAGTGAAAACTTTTTTTTTTTTTAATTCAGGCAAACCCATTCACTGTAGGGTGGCCGGCCTACTTGTGTGTGGTTCCTGTAGATGCACTCTATTGAAGTCTGTTGACTCTGTCACCTGCACTTCCTCCCTCTCGGTCTCTTTTTTATCATATGTGGGGAGGTTTCTCCCCATTGTTAGCTTGTTGTAAACCTTTGTTTTTGCTTTGTGCTTTGTTTAAATTTTTTACCAAGACCCAGACATGGGATGCATATTAATACGTAGCTGTAGTCTAGACATACCTCTTTTTACAACAAAGTATTGTTTTTAAATGTTTATATAGCTAGCAGGCATTATCTTTCAAAAGTTTACTTTAACTTATTATTATTATTGGTTTATTCTATTAAGTGTGGATTTTCATTATTATTTTTAGGTCAATTTAGGTATTTAAGTAGTATGTTGTTTTCACAAAGTTAATCTTTTTGTAGCTATTTTGTGTGCTAGGGTTTATGCAGTGGGTTGATCTGAGTTGTGTCTCTAGCCACCCACCCTTCTTGTTCCAGCTGAAATAAAGCCTGGGTTTGACCTGTTTTATGAAAGTTCTTTTTTTTTTTCCAGAGAATACTGTGACCCCAACTGATTGAATAAGGACCTGTGGTGTATTTTATAGAAGTAACTTTTCCTGGGTTTGAACTCACCCCCATGAGATGTAGTTGGCTACAATAACTTTTTATACAGACCTAATTGGCCAGGTGTTACAACTTGGCATAGTCGGCAGGATCAGGCTTAGGGTGTCACATTGCCGTTCTTTCAAAACCCAACAATGTTAGAAGGTGCTCATTAAGGTAGTAATTCTGGGTCAAGGATATTTTTCCCTTGGGTGGAGATTGCAATCCTTTCAGAGAGGGAATATAGTTGTGCTAAAGATGTCTTTATAAAGTTAAATGAGCTGTATGGGAATCACGCCCCTGCTTCTGTTTAATTGCAGGCAGAAGGCTGAAGAGTGTGTCCAGGGGTTTGCCCTACACCTTCAAGAATGTTGTCAACAAATGATGACCAGAGACATGAGGAGCATACGACATGAGGATATTCTCCTGCGTGACCAGTTCTTGTCTGGAATAAGAGAGGTGAACTTCCGAAGGGAGTTATTGAATCGGTTGTCCTGAATGATGACATCGCTTCTGGGGAAAGTAAGGAGCCTGTGATGAGATACATGTGATCTATATGGGGCAAAAAGTCATACTACCCTTTACCACCCACCTAAGAAATTTCGCCAAATTGAAAAGTATTCTTTCCTGACCAGATGCTGAGAAACTGATGCATGCTTCTGTATCTTCAAGGATTGATGACTGTTCTCTGGTACTTTGTTTATCATGTTATTTTTTTATCCTTGTAAAGTGCTTTGTGGTGATCTATTGTGAAAGGCGCTATATAAAAATAAAGATTGATGGGAAACTATATTATAGTTTTACAAAATAATAATAATAATAATAATAATAATAATAATAATAATAATAATAATAATAATAATAATTTTAATTTCTAGAAATAATTTCTACCACATCAGGTTTTACCAGGCATTAAGGACAGTGTTGCAAAATGATATTCTTTACATGAATGTCTGGTAATGGCTGGTATTGCCCAGCATGGGCGAATCTGTATAATATATAATAAATAAATACAAGTCATTTCAAGCTCAAAACAAGTACCAAAGATAAAATAAATAAGAGACGTCAGCTGAGACCTATAGATTCACATCAGCAGGTTTATTTTTGTTTAATTCGTTAGTAAAATTTGTCATTTTTACAGACTATGCTCTTGATCACAGTTCCTGCTTGCCAGCAGTGTGCTGAAGAATGTGCGTGTTTGATGGTAAGTTATTACCTCTTTAAGGAGGGTAGGTTGAATGACTCATACAGTACTTCCCTGAGTATTGCGCTGTCTTGCTGTTGTGGCAGACCAGTGTTACTGGTAAAGGGGCTCTAATTACTCCCTGTTTCTTTAAAGGGTGCTTGCAAGAAATTAATTAAAGGGAGATGAATCTTTTGTTGACATTACTTGTTGGGTGAAAAGATAGGTCAGGCAGCAAAATGGACATCAGCAAGTTTGCAAGGGGGAAAAAAGGAGACCATACGGTACTGAAACTTTCCATGGTTACTGTATATTTCATTAGGCAAAAAATACAACAAAATGCAAAAACTTCAAAGATGAGATAATGTGGTATGGAAGCTTGAGCTCATAATTAAACAATTTTCCCCTCTTTACTAAAGAAAAGTGATAGTATTCTCTTAATCTCTAAATGTAAGTTAGTACTTTTAGCACCATTAAAAGTCAGCCATTTTGCAGTGTTAATTGTGTCATTATTCTATATTACAAAGTTATTGTGTCCACCCTTACGGAAATAACCTATAGAAAGTCCTATAGTAAATTGGTCAAGTCCTATAAAATATCCCATAGGATTTCTTTAAAACCTTTTTAGTCCTATAGAGTGTCCTATAGTACTACTGTAGGGAGACCCTTTTGAGTACTATAGGAGGATTTTTTTTTTTAAAGAATCCTTTAGGATTTCTCTAAAACCTTTTTAGTCCCATAATGTCCTATAGTACCACTATAGGATCCTAGAGGACATTTCTGTAAGGGCAAAACTCTCTGGCATATATAATACAGTACATTCTAATAACAAAATCACATATTAATATGTTGTCCATCATTTAGGCCAAAATATGCCAAAAAAGCCTTGATTTAAAATAATTTATGGAAATTGCATCTCCATAATAATCAAAGAAATTCCAAAGGCAAGAACAATACAACAAAAAAACTCTTGATTTAGCCAACTTCAGTCAAAATCTGAGGATTACAGGGGCTGACCCGCAAATATTTATTTAGGATGCTGCGTCACAGTGATTTTATTGCCCTGTACTAGTCTTCACAGATACTACTTTGGGATTAGTTTAAAATAAATAAATAAATCAACACTAAAGGCATACAAGATCTTCATATGACTCACTTTTGCTCATCTAACCTACATTTAGCAAGTTTAAGAAAACAATACCTTCAACTCACATTCCAATGGAACGATACCTCTCTTCTCAGTCGCAATTAAATCATACAACAGAGCAATGAAGTTAGCTTACTTTGTTTGATAGAGTCACTATTAAAGTTCACCAGATGAAGTACCAGGACTTCATGCACAATTATTGTTTGTCTGAAGATGTTGTGGAATTTCATGTATTTGTATGTTTATTTGTATTTTTTATTTGTATAAAACCTTTTATTAACAATCATGTTGCATGTTGAGATGTTGTTCTCAACACAAAGATACGTCAGATGATTGTGTTGTTCATATCAAAAAAAGGTATTTTGAAACCAGAATACTTACATTAATGAACGAATATGCTTTGTAAAACACTTTGTGAGTGAATAGACCACATGATATCAACCTTTTGTGTTGCTTGAGTAAATATTTACCTGTTAAATATTTCACGCAAGCGCAGTGTATCTTGTAAGGCACCGGGAGGGGTCGGCCTTACCCACACAAGCAACTATAATGGGAGAGGTGCGTTTTTGTGCACGTGCTCACTCTGTTCCAAGTGCCTTACCAATGAAAAAAGTCACCAGCCGCCACTGCATCTACTGAATTATCGCCAAGGGTTAATAAAAAGTATATTGATTTCGGTAACTATATCTATATCCAAGGGTAAAATTCTGCCAGTGTTTTTATTATGGAGTAATAATTATTTTCTTTAGTGTGGTGGAGAAATCTGAAAATTTGAAAAATGATTGCTGAACATCAATTTGAAGGCAAAAATCCACATAAGTGCGCACCATAAATTACATAATTGACAAGTATGGGAAATAATTATCGTAACGCATTTTGCTTCTCAATAATTTAAGCTAAATAATTTCAATACCAAGTTTCATGACAACTGAGATAAGCAGTCCTCCGGATTTATGGAGAAATAATGGGGCATATGTACCTTCAGAAAAACCTACTTGGCTTACAAGATTTGACAAGTGATAATTACATGTTTTAACATAAAGGATTTGCTAATGTAAAGTTCCTGGTTGCTGATTGTTAATTGTAACGATCGCTCCCTGATTACAGGTGAGATTGTTCAAATAAAAGTAACCTAAACTGCCTCCACCACCTTTTATTCCTAATGAGGTCTGGCAAAATGGAAGAAGTTGAGTGCTCAAAAGAAACGTCATACAAGAATATAGCCAAAAACAGGTATTTAGCGACAAAGTATATAACTGATTCAATCTCACTGTAACCAGTATTTTACAGGATGAGCCAAAGTTGCAGATCTTTGGAACACTCATCGAATTCGTCCAAGCCGCAGCCAAACAGCAAACAGAAATTTTGCTCTGTGACCAAGAACAGCCTGCCACATCTGTACGGTGCTGAGAATCATATATGCCAGGTAACAGCAGAGCAAATCCGCCTGTGTCAAGAAGAATGTGGCCAAAAGGGTCCTTACCCCTGCAATGAAACGGTTTTTGAATTGTGTTGCATTCAAATGCAGAAGAACAGTTGCAGCCCACCAACTAAAACCCAGAAGAAACAGTTCAACTGTACAAATTACTGAGAAACTGCATACGCTCCGTTTTGTAAAGCACTAAGGGATGATTTAAAAAGTGTCCAATGCACTTACAGTATCAGCTAAGACTTTGATTAGCCTACCTTTTTTTATTAACCCTATAATGCCGGGAAAAAAATAACGAGGGAAGCTACTTTATTTAAGTAACTGATTCTGTTTCTTGCACAAACATGATTATAAAATGATTATTGTTTTCCATTGTCATTGCGAACAGCTCCCACAATCACTCGCTTCAAATCAACACTCAAGACCTTCTTGTTCTCTCTTGCTTTTAATGCTCTCTCAACCTGATATCTCTTATTAGCTGTTGTCTAAATTGCTATTTCAGGTTTTTCACTCCATCTTATTAGTTTAATTCTGCTTGGCACACTCATTCCACAATGTTTAGAATTCACATCCTAGCCTTTTATTTAATGTAGTATGCATGTATTTGCATTGTTTTTACTGTTGTATTTAATGTACCATGGCCTATATTTCACTGCATTTAATGTATTATGCATTCTTCCTCACTATCTTGTAAAGCTCTTTGTGATGGTGGTCCACTATGAAAGGTGCTATAGAAAATAAATATTGATTGATAGATTGATTGTCCTGCCACACACAATGTATTGGCTAAACATCTGAAATGGACATTGTGACAGGATTGATTTATTTAAGTCGTCCTTGCTGTTGTCTTTTTTTGATGTGCGGCCACATTCTGTTTACTTTTAACATAGTTTTTCTTCCATACATTAGAACTGTAGTGACTAAATGGGTTATTTTTGTTAAAGTTCTGATGCCACCTTTGAATGTAAACATCACCCTCTCTTTCCTATTTCCGCCTGAAGAGACATTTGAGGTCTTGAAAGCTTGTGATTAACATTGTTAAGTTAGTCCAATAAAAGGTATCACATCTCCTTCTCTCTGTCTATCATCTCTGGACTACCACAGCTACCATTTAATCTATCAATAATAATAAAAAAAAAACAGAGAGAAAGCAACAAAGAAAACGAGATAAAAACAAAGTCTGCATTTTACAATGCAAACAACTATAAAATAAATACAACTTTAAGCTGGAAATGTATCAGGCACTACACAATTTCCATTGTGAAACAATCCTTGCTTGCCAGTATGTTCTCCATTTCCCCCCGAAACTCAGGATAGGCCTAGTATGTTGAAGGGAGTTCTAGCAGAGGCCCTCATGTGTGTGCAACAGGCCGCCTTGCCAAACCCTCGAAGGAGCTGAACTCAATTTTGACTTGCTCAACACATATAACGTAAGAGCCAGTCCATAACATCTTCCTTAAAGATGCATCAACCAAACCTCTGATGTACTGCTGCAAACATTTCAAACTTTGATCTTCCTCCTTGGTGGACAGTGATGCTTGCAGCAACTTCAAACTTTTCAGCAAACATTTTCTCAACTTCATTGACAGTCATGATAAGTCTTCTAAAAATCACTCGAGAGACATATGACATGTTATCCAGTGTATACTTTGGCTTTTGGATCAATTCTTTGTGTGACCCTTGTAACAAGATAGCTTTTAGGTTTTCCTGGCATGGGATAGTTTTAACTTTCATCCTGTTGAGAAGATTCAACAAGTCATCCCTGTCATCTTCTTCAAAAGCCCCTTGAAGTGCTGCAGACACCAAATCTCTTTCAGACTGGCTTAAGTATAAAAGAAAAGATCCAAACAAAATATCAGAAGTGACAGAATGCTCTCCAAAAATCAGTGCCAAAGTAAATGCAGGTGCAAGATGAAGTGGGAAGTACTTATAATCTGCATTCCCCTTTATTAAGATTCTGCCTACCGACTTCCACTCCTCTTCCTGCCACATAGGAATGAGTGCTGGAACCCTTGCTTCTTCCCCTTCTGCTACTCATGCAAGAAGTTCTGACCAAAATGCAGAGTAAGCATCTCTGGAAACACCAGCTGCATCAGCTCCTACTTCATCTACAAAAGTAAATCTTAATGGAAAAATGGATGAATCGGGATTCTTAAACTGAGCAATCATCTCTTCCAGAGGATTAACTCTGTGTATCCTAATGGTGGCATTTATAGTTTGGTTTTCAGGGGAAGGGGAGGGTCCTCTTGAAGACAGCATGGTATGGATCATGTGATACTCTTCTGAGTCTAGGTTCTCTTCCCACAGAACCGGCTCTGGAGAAGGGCAACATACTGTACATTTTCAGTCGACTGGCTCAGAAGTTGGTTAGATTCTTCAAGTCGTAGAGTGACTGCCAGTTGAGATGGTGGGGGTCACCAAACAATGGCCCAAGCTGTATTTCTGATACTAAGCTTTGGTTCATCTCTTCCAAGCTGGTCACAGAATATTCCTGTGTAAGATTATTAGGTGGTGCTGATAAACTCTGCTCTCCAGCTGTAGCATTTTCAATGAGAACTTGTACAGGAATCAGGCAAGAACTGTCTTCGGAATATATTTCTATGTACCTTACAGATATTTATTCCTCTGTAAGTACAGATATATTTATCTCTTCTTGTATTTCACTACTAGAAAAATGTGCAGGAACATCAGCCTTTTCCTGGATTGCACTTGATTCTATTTCCTTTCTCTTTACTGAGCGTACCTTCACCTCTCAGAGACAGATCTACCTTTTGGGTTTCACTGTTTGAATCTGGCATACTTTGTCCTGGAACCTAATCTATGCTAAAGGAAAATCTCACAATTCCCATTTTCAGTACTGTGTAGATTTCTCCCACTGTAACACCTTCATGTAGGACTGTTTCCTGAAAATCTAAGATGTCATGAGTGAAATATTCCCACTTCCCTTTTTTTGATTTTCCATGTGGGAAAAACAGATCCTTGGCAATAAGTAAAATACCTGTTTCTCTGCTTTCTTGGGTACATCAACCACTCCTGTCCCACCTCCACCTCTTCTCCTAATTTACTTTCCTCCATGCAGCCATCCTAATTCAATTTTACGAGTCATTTTTTTCAGCAAGTCTGTTTCCCAATAAATCAAGTCTTGTCTTTTTTTTCTCCACAAAGTCTTCTTATGGATCCTCACCATTCTTCCCTCTGGTTAGCTTCATCTTCTTCCTTCCCACTGGCTAGCCTCATCTTCTATCTAACCTTATCCAGCAGAGAATGTTTATTTACATCTTTTTTCGGTTGACTGGGGATTAATCTGACTGCAGTAATGCCTTACAGCAAGCCTGTCTCCAAAGATGGGGACATACTTTGTTACACTGTCATCATTCATTAGTCCAATTATTATAGTGCCAATCTGTAAAAAAAAGCATACAAACATAAAACGACTGCTAAAATAATGTTTCTAAACAGATTAGATCAGTCAATGATTTGAAAAAAATACTTTGGGATATTATTTTTCGAAGCAAGGGGTTCCTTCAGTGGTGTTGTTACTTTTAGTATAAAGTATGCATTAAAAAAAAATCTAGCAGTCTTTTACACGGTGGAAGGGTTGAACAAACATAGTGAATTAGCAAATGACAATTGGAAACCATCTGAGAGTTATTAAAAGACAAGCCATTCTTAATAACCACGTGTTAAATTACAACAAAAGCCACCTGTAGCAGGGGGAGATCTGTGCTGACTCTGCTGGCGTGTCCACAGGGCTGCAGGAAGAGGGCGGCAGTCTTCCAACAACTGCCTGTGAGTTATGGCAGTGACATGGGGAGGTGGGAAAGTGGGTGTGTGGACTTTCCCCCTGTCTGAATGGCTGAGAGGCGAGTCTTGGGAGATTGTTAGCCCTATAAAATAATGCTCTGCTGTTTCCTCAGGTCTGCCCTTAAACACGCCGAGAGTGCGGAAGCGCTGGTCGAGGACCGAGAACCAGTTGGGAGAAACCGAAACTGAGTGTGTCAAAGCGAGACAGTGAGAGCAGGGAACCCTTGGGCAGACCCCGGAGTATTGTAAAAGAGCAGGCTAGTTAGCCGGCAGTGTAGGACGGTGATCCGGGTCGCACGGGTAGCGGCGACCGGGATATAGCTGTCAAGTGCAGCACCTTTTCCTTGTAGTTTTGTTACTGTTTTATTTTCCCTGTTTCTTTGTGCCTTCTGTTTTGAATTATTGTTTCGAAGCACCTGTAAGGGCGCTGGTATTGTGTACCATCGCTTGGTATGCCCGTGGTTCTGTTTACCATCGTTGGTAAATCAGACCACGGACCCACAGCGCCATCCACACCACCTATTTGTGTCTTTGTTAATTTCAGACATTTTCAGCTTCTTTTCACTTGTACAGTATTAGCCAATTATCATTATTTGATTATAAGTTATACTATGATATCTCGTGTTTGGCCACCCTACTCTTTTACCTTGTCCTGACTCATTTTTGAAATGGTACTTTCAGACAAACCGTGACCTTTATGGAAATGCCAACTGCCACAGAATACTAAGAATTAAGAAATAAAACTTTGTTTTAAGATCTACCTTTTTTTGGCTGTGGTGGTGATGGTGTGTGAGTGTACAGGTATATCTATACTTGTGAGAACAACATTTGAGAATGTCTTCACAAGTATAGTAAATGCTGAAAAAAAGACTTGTGAGGACGTGTGTGGGGGGTTTAGCAAGGGTGGTGCATGTCTCACAAACAGCTATGCCATTTTTCTTATCCTTCAGTTTGTCTTTCCTCGTTGTACACAGGCTTATATTTTAAATAAAAACTAATACTTTTAATAAACATTTCTCTCAAAAATGTCTTTGCTTCAATATTTTTGTGATTTCTGTGTTTTGCAATGGCAACACATTATTTTTATCATTAGTTACCTTTAGTGACCACCTGCCCCACAATCTCGGAACACTAAGACAGAACGGGATTTGGAATCTGCCCTAAACTGTAAGAAATAAACATGTTAATTAGCTACTGTACCTTTACTCAAATGAATAATTGTGCTTATAGCATGCCCAAACAATATAATTATAATAATAATAATAAATACAATACTTGTGTATTTTTATTTGTATCATTATTATTTACAATTTTAAAAATCGTTATTTCTTTTCTGTTTATTAATATTAATATGAATCACATCAGTAATGTTGCTCAGCTGTTCAGTAGCTAGGTCTGATCGGAGGCAGTGAACAGCTGATCAGTATTACTTGTTTGCTGCATACAGCAATTCAGCAACAGTGTTATTCATATTAGTAAAGGTGTAGCTAATTTACACGTTCATTTCTTTCCGTTCAGGGGCAAGTTGAAAATCCCGTTCTGTCTCAGTGTCCAGAGGTTGTGGGGCCAGGTGGTTACCCTAAAAATTACAATTTTTCCCACGTGTCTTAACGATCCACACAGCAGTGCCGACAACACATTTGTTTGAGAAAAGTAGCCTAAAAGGAGACAAATATTGAAGTTTGTTTTATTACGATTTACCTGATAAAATTCAAAAATTGTGAAAAGCTAATTATGTAAAAACTATTCAACTATATGACAGAAATTAAATTCCAAAACCAAATCTGTTAAATTTGGAAACAAACAAATGCCACTCCAATAAACAAAATCGCTAACACTTTGCAATTTCATTCATTCTGAATTATCACACTATAATTTTGGCAGAGCACAGTTCTGCTCTTTAGAAATTGGCAGGGATGGGGTTAAATTCCCCTACCTGCCTGGGTTCATTGTGTTCAGGTGGCTGGGGTTGATTAGATGATTAGTTTAATTAACGATCAATCAGCATCCAGCCACCTGACATAAAAGGAGGCCTCTGCTTCCCATTAAAGAGGAGGGAGCTGAGGAAGCAGGTTGGTTTTTTGGTTGTTTGGAAAGTTTGAATCCAGTGAAGGCATTGCCCAGCCTGGAAACCTTTATTTTTGTGAATTTTGTTTTATTTGTGTTTAAAGATTTTTTGTTTTGCCCTTGTGCACCTGTATTTTTGTTTATTTATAATAAAATTAGTTTTTTTTTTTTTTTTTTTTTTTTAACTGCAGACTGTTTCTGGGCCTCTATCCACTCGCCAGCCTGCCACAATAATATATGCACTTTTTAAAAAAAAATGGTACTTTTTAGAATTTACTTGCTGTTAAGGATTGCCAGCAGCTCCAGTGAAAGCTTCCATACGACCCAACGTTGCAGTACCATGTGTTAAGAATTATCACGTGATTAGAAATTTTACGTAAATACATGATAATTCGTTAACATGAAATTACATGATAATTCCCTATCACGTAATTCCGTGATAATTCGCTATCATGTAATTACATGATCTAGCTTTTTAAACTTAATATTTTTTTTTTTTATGTATGGCAGCAATTACGCATTGAAAAAATATGAATTACGCATGATATTGTAATGAGCACGGCCGAGGCTCTCTGCTTCCGCTTGCTGGGGAGACTTGGATGACCACCCGACCTGCTGATATGTAAATGAGTTGCGCAAAGGACACTGGGACTGTTGGTTTTTTCAGTAGAAATGTTAATTGTTACTATTGTCTACCTACTCCTTTCATTTAACCCAACAAAAGTGCTAAGCGCTATGCCCGCTACAATATTTAAATTTAATGCATAAAGAATATGAATAGCAATTTTGCTGCACAGCTTGAGTTGCCATGGTATCAAGCTTCTTGCACTTCATTGGTTTCCGGCATCTCAATGGTTAATTGTTAATATAGTGCAAGTGGTAGCGAGAGAATAAACATGTAATCAAAATTATTAAACACATAATTTAATGTTTTCTAACATCGACTAAATCTTTAAATAAAGATCCCTTGGAAGCGTTATTGAAGTCCGTATAACTTTATTGGAATTATCTCAACATGACTAACTTGTCCGGCTTCACACACACGTGTAGACTCGAGTATATCTCTATCCCCAGCGTCCACTCTCATATTGTGTTCCCCTATATCTTTACGTAGGCACTTTGGTTCCGGGAGGTGTTCAGTATTTAAATGACAGCTTGTCATCACACGTAATTCATACGATTGTTTGTTTTATTTCCGAATAAATGAAACACAATGTAATACATTACTCTGCAATTCATTTGTTGGGCACAATGTTACAGTTTGAATACAGTAGCAAACCTGGGACAATTTAACAGTTTTACTGTTTCCCACAGGGACAAAAAAATTAAGGCTCAAAATTGGGCCAATCCGAGCTTTCCCAGGATGTCTGGTAACTTTATATGTGATTCTGTGAATTCTAACATAATTATTATATGAAGAAAAATAATAATAATAATAATAATAATAATGATGTCCCTGAGCGGCTCATCCAGTCGAAGTGCTGCCGCTGGGAGCGCAGGATGAGTCATACAGCTTGGACGGTGCTGTGCAAAGAGGCCAAACTTTGCTGGGGACTCCAAAGTGGGCTTCACATTGGGTGGAGGATGGGAAACCGGCAGGGACCCCTTCTCAAAGTGCCACAGTGAACCCTACTGGCCACACGATGAACACATTCAGAGTGGATAAAAAGCAGGGCTGATCTCTGTTCTCCGGGATCCGTAGCCCACCCACCTTTGTTCTGGATTGCGGGGCTTAAAAGTGATTCTAGCTTTAGGTTTGTAAGACTGGAGGACGCTCACACACCCTCAGAATGTCTGTTCTGTGTGGGGACTTGCTGCGTTGAGGAGAAAAAACATAACAGGACATTCCAAATTGGGAGAAATATATATATATATATATATATGTTATATATAACAAAGCAGACAAAATGGCAGTCAAGTATCAGATATCCGTCCAGACCGGCCAGGACGGGGCAGTTAATTCAATAACATGCATATGATACGTGTTGTTTTAGTTGAATTAACTGCTCCGTCTGAGCCTGTCCAGCCAGTCTTTTTCATATTTTTGTCTCAATCCTAAAATTTTAGGTGATGCAAAACTTTTGGTCATGTCTGTAGAGTATTTGATTGACATACGATATGTGTGATTAAGTTTTAATTAGGTTCCCCGTCCAGGTAGAAATGTGCTGCGATAATGGAAAACAAAACGTTGTTAGTTTGTGTCTATCAAGCCTGGGAGGCCGTCCACTTGCTCTGTGTGCAGGCTAGCTATCCTCTCCACCACGCTTCCTCTATCTCAGCTACTTGCTTAATAGGTTGTGGGTGTGTGACCAAGTGCCCGCCCCTGTGTGTATTTTCTGTTATATGTTGCGTATGGTGTGTTAAATGTTGGTGTATAGGCATTGGTACACGGGATATAAACAGGCCTGTGTTTCACGTGTGTTTAAAAATGTATAATTGTATTTAGGTACGGGATTGTACATCACTTCACGTGCATTTAAAGTATTTAATATGTGCACACGAGGTTGCACATAATTAATTCACGTGCTGGGATTCAAGTGAATAATTAATTGGTAATTGAATCCCAGCACAACAGTATATATAGATGCGCATTTTACTCACTCGGGGTTGTTGGGTGTTCGGTGAGTAGGGAACGGGAGAGAGAGGAGGAGAGACCAAGTTGGAGTTTGATATCAATTGCTATTATGTGCTGGTGGGACCAGCACGATACTTGTTTATTTAAACTCACCGTGTTTGTTAGTGTGTCTATCTGCTCACCGTTTGTTAAGTGTTAGTTCGTTTTTCTATTTATTTTGGAGTAAAGTGCCGTGTCCTGTCTTCTGTTTGTTTAAACCTTTTATTTACAATAAACTGGTGCAAGCAAGTGTCTTCATCATTTCACCTTATCTGTCCTGTCTCTGTGTATTCATTTCCTGGTTCTGACGTCACCACTCAGCCGTCTTTGTGACACAGTGTCATTTCCTTAAGGCATGCAGATAAGGCGCACTGTATAGCTATATAACCAATACAGATAAGCAAAGAATACAATAGCCTTGAGAGATAAATAATGAAAAAGTTTGAATATCGCGTGCCTCTGGTCTAGAATAATGAGTAAGTGGTGAAGGGGTTTGGATAATAGCAACCCCTCACTTCCAAATATAGCACTGCACCCCTGTTCATAATAATAAAAATATTGATCAAATGCAAACATAAATATTTCACTGTTTAGTAAATGGAAAGAGGCTCAAGAATAAAAGCTGCATTAAAGAGCACATGTATAATACAAAACAAACACACACAGGAATCAAAGTTTGAACAAAAGGCAATTTGAAAATAGGAAGGAAGACAACAGAAGATGATATACCAACAATAAAGAAGGCTGTGGATTTAGGCAAGGTGTAATTTACTCCTCCAGCCACAAAATATAATTTTACATTCAGTGTTTGCTATGTAATTACTAATTAAAATTACGCAGATTATTAGCAAATGTCTATGACTTCGATTCATGCACACATATTTTAAAGGGCTATGGGCACATATTGCATTATTGCTTTAAAAACTTACATCGCTGTGACACTATACACATTAAGATTTTTTTTAAATATAATTTCCTAGAATTAAAAATGCTAACCATTGAATCTCCTTAAAATGCTGTTTTCACAAGGTCTGAAATATGTAATCCCATTCATTAGTCAAAAGACATGAATAATAACAAACATTGGAGTATTTTCAACTGACCCAAAACCCAAAACTCCACAGTACCAGCGTAGAACTCCTGCAAAATCTAATCTCAAACTAGTGTGAAAAATGACAATATTAGTATGAACAATAAAATACAGCAATGACTAAAAGCTCTGAGAGGTGGTGTTCAAAATATGCAAATTGTTTCAAATCTGCAATACAAAGTAAGTGTTTTGAATAGCCATGTTATTCCATTACTCTCTTTGTTAAAGTATTGCCCTCTCCACCCTAGCCTTTATATATATATTTAAAAAAAAAAAAAAAAAGTATGACTACTACCTACATAGCCTTAACAATTTCTGACAACACGACAGTGCATGTCAGTAAAATGTATGATTTTTGGTTAGGGTCTTGGACATGGGGACACGGGGTATTACTCTTTCATGTCTTGGAATCTCTGAATGTCTGTGTTTGAATCCAGTCATTGAAATGTAGTGTTTGTGTTCTTGTGTACACATTTGAGACCTATATAGTGAATGCATGTGCAGTGGAGAACATATGGAATTATTTGTTAACAACAATCCACTGTAAACAGCTTGGCACATTCTGATTGAGAAACAATTATATTTGGGAATGCAGGCTATATGTTATATTCCTTATATTAATATTGTTACATTTGTATCCCTGGTAAGCACAGCTGAAAAAGTAAGAACATTTAAAGTCAATAACCACATTGACAATTTAATTTTTAAGTACCTGGTAAGATAAGATAAAATGAGTTTTCATGAAAGTGCTAAACAAAGAAACAGGGATCAAGTGCATTCTGTGCTATTAAGGCTACAGACCCAAATGCAACTGACAAGGCTGGCTCGCCCTGCCTCTTCAGTTTATTTCTTGCTGTGTATTGACCAGTTCCTTCTCCAACTCCTCTTCCCCAAAACCTTTCTGCCCACACCTCCTGCTCCACTTTAATAGCATTTTGGTCTGACAAAGACAAACAAATCATAAAGCTGAACTGTCTAGCTGCTACTAACTCATATTGTATATGCAGCATGACATAGGCGAGGGAGGCATCAGGAACAGCTTACTTCACGCCTACCTAATAAGCTTGTAAGTGTAACCTGTGAAAACACTATTTTTGTACTTTTAAAGTGTGTTTCAGAATTTACAGTGCTCAGATATTCCAGTTTTTATTCACACAGTTTAACTCCTGAATATCACAGGAATCACACCTGAATATCTTATGCACTTCCACCCAGTTCTGAAGTATTTCATTTTGAATTCAGCCCTGTTAATTCCTATGGCTTGAATTATCCATATTAATTCCATGTTCCTTTGTAACAAATGATGTTGATTGCATTATAAGGGCCATATTTTCAAAACCTTTACTCCTGTCTTTAATTAACTTTTTTTTTTTACACAGATAAATAAATCAAATTAATGTTATCAAGTGAGAAACAAACCACTTGTGGTTGCTTAGGAGACTTTGTGCTACATTATATAATAGTTTGTTTCTAACTTTGTCATATTAACTGGTGTTTTTCTCCATGCAAAAAATAAGAGTTCATTAAAGACTGGATAAATGCTTTGAAAATATAGCCCATTGTTTCTTATAGTTTTGCCTTATACTTTATGATTGAGTGTTTGATGTCATTGGCATTTAATATTCCAAATTATGGACTATGACAATTCAACCCCCCACAAGCAACACAGTAAAATCTGTATAAAACAAAGGACATTTATCAAGCATAAGCAGCCCTTCTTTCCACTGATATTAGATCAACACATGCAAAATAATAGACAGATGCAACCCTCAGAATGAATCCATTACACCTGAGCTTACTATGCTCCATT
The DNA here is from genome assembly GCF_017654505.1 of Polyodon spathula. Classification (NCBI taxonomy): domain Eukaryota; kingdom Metazoa; phylum Chordata; class Actinopteri; order Acipenseriformes; family Polyodontidae; genus Polyodon; species Polyodon spathula. Next base: position 89,407,784 of record NC_054535.1, on the reverse strand, counting down.
TCTTTGTTGCTAGCAATAAAGCATACCCAGTAGCACCATCTGTGCCATATCAAACTGAATGGTCTATTAACATGAAGTAAAATGCAAATGTGAAAAGACTTTAGAGAATCATAGAATACACCTGTGTACTGAGTATGAAGGCAATCTTGAAGAGTTTTTCTTACAGAATATATACTTGTTGGCAAGCAATCAAAATTTGACCATGCTGTTTCTAAGCACAGACACAAGATATAAAATAAATATATTTGTAGCAGATAGTGTGGCTTCCAAAACCATTTTTTTCACAGCGTACGTGTTCAAGATTAAAGACATTGTCAATTCCCCTTGCACTCCCAATTTGAATGACAAGAAATCTCAACATGGCTTTTATTACAAAAAATAAACATGTAATTGTAGATTTTTAAAATAAAGATTCCACCTATGTTTTTGGGTCTTTTCAACACTTTACTTGATTACTACCAGATTTATTAACAACAGGTACAGTTTGCCATCTTTTATGTTCTCACTCCATTGCTCTTTTTTAAAACTTCTAAAATCCAAGCCTAAATTAATCAATCTCATATAATAACTAAGACATAGTTAGTCAAATAATATAGTTCTTAATGTCACACAGTTTTATAGTCTCTTATTTGGCTACAAATCTAGAGAAACACATATCTGGGTTAGACATTATTTAGAACAAGTTACCGAGAGTATCAGGATCTAACAGTATTTAAAAGGATCTGTTAGCCTGCCTGTCTTGAGTAACACTATGAAGTATTAGTTGCTCAATTCTAGGTAATCTGGGCCTATAATACTTGGGCTGTGTTGTGTGGAGAATTGATTATTCATTATTTAACGAAAACAAAGCATAATCTAGAGTTATGATATGACTTCACGTATACCAAGACAGTTTAAGACAGTTCAGGCTTTTCAACTCAACACATCACAATGCATTCTAGTATGTTTTACCTGTCTCAGGTACCTTTCACAACAGGACTACACTTACCAGAATCCATTGGGGTGTGAGTTGAAAAGCCTGAACGTCTTAATGTAAAGAGTTAGGTCTTTCTGACCCGGAAACCAAAAAGTCACATGACCCCAGTATGATGGCCATCATAGGTGAGAGGTCAACAACATGAAGGGTACCATAATCTTTATTTTTTATTTTTTTATTTTTTTATGGTTGCACTCATAATACATTTAAAACATAGATAGAACATTTATTCCTGTTTATATTGGGTTAAATTCTTTTTTTTTAATTTTGTTCTTTTACAGTGTTGGATTGTTTATTCTTATGGACATATTCTTATGATTGTCATAACAACTTTGTTGTGTAGAGTTGATTGCTTATTTTTTTTTTAGTGAAATATAAAGCTGATTAAATTTCTCATAGTCTCATAACCCCCCTGAGGATGAGGTATCTTCTGCAGGGATTCAAGGTAGAATTCTTAATGGAGGTTTGGGTCTTGAATTACTGAAGAAATGCAGTGCCAGGGTATTTTTTTTTCTTTTTATATATACTGTTAATAGTTTCAATTACAACGCCTAACCCCATTACCGGGGTCCATTATGGGACTCACTGTATTTTGTACAAAAATTCTATCTATGTGTGTGATTGTGAACCAAAAAAGCATTGTTGCATGAGGTTTGTCCTATTACATGGGTAATTTGTAGGTAGTTTTGCAGTACAAATGAAAATGCGTCGCTCTATTTAAAAAATGCACACTGTTCAGGAACAAGAATGTAAACACTCAAATATCAATAAAAAGGGAAGCTGTTGTTGCTAGAGAAATGTGTACAGTAAAACTAAAATAAACCCAGGCAAGTACATCTATATTATGCCTTCATCTGTATTACTGTTTAACACCTGTGAAGGTTATGAATAATTGTCTATTTGTCTTAGTTTTTCTTCAGTCCAAACTGAGTTTCTTTGGCTTGGAGTGCTTTGTTTCTTACTGTTTTGACACCATATGTGACCTCTGCTATTAGGTATAGAAGTCATTTACCTCTGTTGACCCATGGCAGTATTGTTTATATACAGGTCCAGTCATTGTGAAAACTGTGAAGACCTCTAGGGAATGGCCTACCAGTAGCCTTGTTGTTATCTGGCTTGTTTGATTTGTTGTCAAGGTCAATAGAAACGAATCTATCCTGAAGAGCAGATTCAAGTCAGTTCATGACGCGTTGTGGTTCTCATTGGCAATGTTTACAACTAAAACAGAAGTAGCCCGCTATTATAGCAGTGCTATTATTCCTACAAATTAAATCCACTTGGCCCAGCTCCCCCCCACCCCACCCTTTTTTTTTTATTTATTTTTTTTTATACCATGACACGGGTTTACGATTTCAGTGTCGTGCCAGTTGAAGTTATTGTATGAAAATGAAGGATGGCTATGCTAATATTTTGGATGTCACGCATGACTTACTATTAAACTTGCACCATTTTATGAATGGTTTTACAATGACGTTGTACGAGTTTAGAGTGATAAAGAGAAGCGTTCCGATTTCACTTACATCGATCATGGTCATCTGGGGTTATTGCAGCTGAACCGTTTCATTTGTCATCCTGTCTTTTTTTTTCTTTTTTCTGATAATGAGTATATTCTAAATAAAATACAGTCCACAATTTATATTTGGTATATAGGAGAGGTAAATAAAAATGCATACTAAATAAGAACTAAAAATAACATACATTTTCGGTATGTAAACCCCCCTTCTAGGGTTTCATTTCTTATTACAGAAAATGTGAGCACGTTTAAGTACTGCTACAAACATCACTCACACACGGGTCTGGGGTTATTTTTCAGGGACTCGGTTTATTTACCAAAAATGTGTTAGTAAGGAAGTGTTGGGGAGAGGTATACAAGGGAAAGGGGCACAGGGGAATAAAGCAGGTAAAAGATAGAAATACTGTATTTAGATGGGTGAATAATCTTATACAGAGCAGGGAGTGGTGGTGGCCTCTGTAACAGACAGACACACACACATTGCTGTGTGGTCCAGTAGTTAAAGCAAAGGGCTTGCAACCAGGAGGTCCCTGGTTCAAATGACTCACTGTGTGACCCTGAACAAGTCACTTTACCTCCTTGTGCTCTGTCTTTGGGGTGAGGCATTGTTGTAAGTGAGCAACTGATGTATAGTTCACACCCCCTAGCCTCTGTAAGTCTCCTTGGATAAAGGCGACAGCTAAATAAACAAATAACAATCAGGAAGTGTTTTCACCACATCCTGAAGTGTCACTGTCCCTGTGTCTCTCTCTTGCTGTCACTCCAGACATCTGAGAGTCCATATAAACATCCACTGCACTGGTCGCAGTAGTTTTACAAGAGAAAGGTTTACCCTCCTCCTCCTCCTCAGCCCACAATGTCGCTTCCTCTCATACTGCTAAGAAAGTCATTTGAGGCTTCTCGCTCACCATTCTTTTGAAGGCTTTTCTCAGGGACATATCTCTACTCCCCTCCACAAACTGGTCAGGTAAAATATTTTATTCAAACAGCTGTTCTGTCGAGCAACCTCTGTACACTACCAAACAGCTGTGATAGTACATGCAAATACTTGCGTATGGTTTCACTGGTTTCACTAATTTGTTAAATCGCCCTAATATAAACTAAATATTTAAATAAGCAATCAATCATTGGTTCACCAAATAGTATTCACTTAGTATAATAGTACATTCACAAGACATTGTTCCACATTTGATTCTGAGGCTTTACTGCAGCAACACTACATTTCATGGTTCAACTTGTTGAGATTCAAAAGACCTAATCTTTTAGTAAATTGTTTTCCTAAGATGTAATGGTAGGTTTTTTGGCTTTTTTTTTTGTTATCATAGGACATCCTCGCTGGTTAATTCAGGGCTGGGAGGGGTTTACTTTTTGTCTGTAGTCTCAAGTGAAACATGACTCCTCGTTGGGGGTACTGTAACAGTAAAAATGTTCAGTAAAACAGCCCTCTGCACACATTACATTATCTACTTTTATTTTTTAAACAAACAAAAAAGCAAGTAACATGTCTTCTTGCATTTGATTAATTTGCCTACCCATTCTATTACAAGACTCTACAACTTCATCTAGTGGGCTATGATGTAGACTATTTATGTTATAATCATCAATTAATGAGTTTTGCTGGGTTGTACTGAACTACTGAGGCTAGAAATAAACAGTTCAATGGCCAAGGCTGTGCACGGAAAGCCTATTACCCCTCTAGCTGGATGAGTAGTCAAGATAACCCTCCTCATACAGCCAAACATGTTGCTGTCCTCATTAAAGCAGTACACAACTACTCTGCATCAGTGTATGTCTGCAAAAAGCAAACAACTCAAGGGAGCAAGTCCAGGTAGTTTAAGAGTGGAAGGCGCTAACAAGAACGCAGAGGGCTAATTAACTAGTCTTTCATGCTTTTCAGCTCATGTTCAGACCCCCAGGGGAAACAAAACCAACACACAATGTATCAAAAGTCTCTATGTGAGAGGTCTAAATGGCAGCAGGTTTTTAGAATTCAATTGAGTGCATTCAGCTTTAACGGATTTTTTTTTCTTTGTGTTAGTCATTATCAGTTGATAACTCAGAGGGAGCGTAGTTTCGGTTTGTTTTAATCATGGGAACTAGCATGATGCCAAAAGCAAACAGGTACTTTTCTCTCCCTCAGATAGACAATTAAAGTGATACATTCAGTTAAATCAGTTCGGCAGTGTAGAAACACTCAAAGTCTGGAGCCAGTTAAAAATCAAAGAAAGTATTGCACCTGGAAATGAACAAAAAAAAAAGTGCTTTAAGGGATTTAAGCATCTGTAAATTATTCTGACATGCAAGGCAGTTCTGATAAGTGTTTCACTAAAGCTACATAACCAAAATTCGTGAGCGAGAATTTGTGAAAATAATGTCTGTCAGCGTTTGTCTATGTGCCTTGAAGCACTCCAGTAGTCTTAAGATTTCCATGGAGGTTTAAAATGCACTGCACCATATTCACATGTGACCCATCAGAACAAAATCAGTCACATATTGTCCAGTCCGAAATAGTGGAGATATTGGACTTAAAAGTTTGGAATGTACAAACTGGATTACTTTGGCAATCAAGAACCTTATTAACCCTGTATAGTCTGTCAGATTTGCTGTATTGCCCAGTGTGACAAATACTGACCTCCAGGTTTATATACTGTGGAAAACATGTTAGTGATGCAATTTGTATAACAAATGAATCAGTCCTGTGAGGGGCTGATCATTTACATAAAAAAGGTAAAACTATAAGAAGCAAGTCAAAAGGTCCCAGAGGGTCCAACCTGGTATAGGCATGGAGTGATGGTTTGTGTCCTTACTGTGCCAAGTTGTTGATCTTAGCTGGGTATCCCTAAGAGAGCATTATTAATGGCCTGGATTGGGGAGGTGAGATTAGTAGTGACTGTTTCACCTCAAAATTATACTGTAGCATCTACTGGCTAGGCACACAGTGACCTTGAGAGAACGTCTACAGGGCTGGCCTCTATCCTCCTGGGGTTTGTACGTCATCAGCATCAGCTCCTGGGTATAAGGTAGCAACTGGCTTTGTGGTGGAATTGGAAGACGACCACCGACTGTCAATTTTCCATAGCTAGATTCATTTGCATGAGACAGATGCAGAGTTAATGACCAAACAGTATATTTATTAGACTAGGGCAACTCAGCTTACAAAAACATAGTTCAGTGTGCAGAATAAAATTTCAGGTCTAATAATATGTTGTCTACCCTATAACAAGGGGAGCCACATGGTTCCCAATTCACTGGGACAGCTTGGAACTACTATTTAGCATTTTTTACACCCGCTGGTTAGTTTTTTCAATTTGTTACACTACTGTGGACTACTGGCCTGGTGAGCTCAAGCATATTGTACACCTGCAGGGCTGGCTTTTGTGCTCCAGAGGCCGGCAGCTCACTGACATCCTCTATCTCGAGTTCCAGGGTATAAGGAGGCGAATGGCTTGGTTGCGGGATCAGTGGATGTCCAGTGAGCTTCAGTTCTCCTGAGCCCTGTGGGGAATTGCTGTGTTGAGGGAAGATAATTGGACATTCTAAATTGAGGAAAAATAGGTATTAAAATATTTGAGCACTCTAAAAAAACTTTACTAAGTATTGTCTCCAAGTGAGATGTATTAATTGTTTCCCATTGGGTCCTGCTGTTAGCCAGCAGGACAAAATAGGATCAAATAGGATGTCCACAGTTGAGCAGCAACAGGAAGAACACTCGTCTTGGCTCATATTGCTTTTCTCTAATCTTGTTGTGGACCATGGGTTTTATTTTGGCAAAAGCATATGATTTAAAAGAGTTGGAAGAAATCTCTGGCAACCTATCTTAATCCCAGCAGGTAATTTGACCTTCTGTCTCCAAAGCCCCAGACATGCTCTTAAAAGACACAGCCACAAGATACAAAAACACAGTTCAACAAAATGCTATTAAGAAGCATAAGCCAAATAATTTACACTGAATTACAGTCAATTGTGCATGATCTGGCAAAAACTTGTAAGGTAAAACAGTTTCTCCAAGTTTGAGTTAATTATTTCAGTGGAATTGACCATACAGAGTGGATAGTTTGTCTGTAATCTTCAAGGAACACGAGTACCGTGTGCCTTTGCAGTCAGTCTCAGTTGAAAGAAACAGGATAATGCAACAAGGCTTGTTATTGAGTAATAAAGGTGCACAAAGAGATATAACTGGTTTTGTGCTGTATCATTTAAGAACCATTGTGATTAATACCAGCCACAGCCTGCCTAAAGGAGGTTCCCGTGAGACCAGTTCAGTCTTTGTGTACAGTTTAAGAGGTGTCAAACTGAAATAAAATCAGTGAGAAAACATGTGAGCAGAACTGCGGTAATTATATGTAGGCATGTCCATATTATCTTACAAAAACATTTGAGAATATCTGACTTTACTTAATGCAAACAGAAGCATGGGAAAGTAATTTACACTTAAGTCAGCAATATACAGTAAGCATATAATCAATTCCAATATTGCACCTACATTCATTAGGTCAATATGTACAGTATTTGCAGGGTGAAATTCTCCATAAAAATAATGTAAATCACCAAGCCCAGACCCCATTAAAAAAGACAAAAAAATACTCTGAGAACATGTAGTAAAATGCTGTAGGGTTTACAAAAAAACTAATTACATATTTTTGCTGCCTGCTGTGTTGTATGTATTGCTATCGTATCGTTTCGACACAATCAGGATTGTTTTGGTATTTGTATTTCCTGGGTGATAAATCAGTCTTGACCAGTTATATTAATTTCAGTTATACGAAACTGTCATGGATCTTCACAGAGTTTTTATTGGTTTGCCATCCATATACTTTACAACCTGAAAGGGGTATTCTAAAATCCACCACGTTGAAAACCGCAATGAGATGCTGAACCAGGCTCCTACCAGCGAAGAACAATAAACAATGTAAGAATACTATCTGCTAAGCCACACACACGCACACACTTTGATGACGGACATTATTAATACTGGAGTGCATTAACATCTCTGGACGGGATGAGGTCTGAGATGATATCATATTCATGACAAGACCCCAACTTCATATGAAAATAACTGCTCAAAACGGATTTAGGACTGAGAACATATAAAACAAATATTTAAAAAAAAAAAAAGTTTTTTTTTTGTAAAAGTGTTTTTTTGCATACTTTAAACAGAATTCAAGGTGGCCTTTCTTGAATAATGGCGTCCTTCTTGCCACACTACGATACACGCCAGATTTGTGGAGTGTTTGGGATATTGTTGTCACATGCACACTTTGACCAGTTTTGGCCATAAAAGCCTGTAGCTCTTGTAAAGTTGGCATTGGCCTCTTGGTAGCCTCTCTGATCAGTCTCCTTCTTGCTCAGTCAGTCAGTTTAGAGGGACGGCCTGATCTAGGCAGGGTCTTGGTGGTGCCATACACCTTCCACTTCTTAATAATTGTCTTGACCGTGCTCTGAGGGATATTCAAGGCCTTGGATATTTTTTTATACCCATCCCCTGATCTGTGCCTTTCAATAACTTTGTCCAGGAGTTCTTTTGAAAGCGCCTTGGTGCTCATGGTTTAGTCTTTGCTTTGAAATGCACTACCCAGCAGAGGGAACCTCCAGGAACTGCTGAATTTATCCTGAAATCATGTGAATCACTACAATTTAACACAGGTGGAGGCCACTTACCTTGGTGTGTGATTTTGAAGGCAATTGGTTACACCTGAGCTAATTTAGGATTGCTATTACAAAGGGGATGGACACTTATCCAACCAAGCTATTTCAGTTTTTATTTTTAATTAATGTTCTACTAATTTCTAGAATATTTTTTTCACTTGGAAGTTGTGGGGTATGATGTGTAGATAAATGAAAAAAAAAACTATTTTAATGCATTTTAATTCCATACTATAAGGCAACAAAAGGTAAAAATTTTGAAAGGGGGTATAGACTTTCTATAGGCACTGTACATGTCAACATATTTTTTTCAATGGCAATTCACTAAGCAACCTTTTTTAATACTCTTGCCAGGGGACCTGGATTGCATTGCACCAGCTATGTGTAAGTTCATTCCTAAGTTAGAACGTAAAGTCTCAACTAAGTCTACATAAAATAGCCCATTAAACACACAGTATGTCCTGAGGGCTTGGTTTGTCAAATCACTTGATTCATACTCTTCAAGTCTAATGAAAACCCGAACAATAAACAACTAAAGGCTACAATCTTTGTAGTACAAGTCCCTAAATGAGATGTATGAGCTGCTTATCTTTGGTTTGGTAGCTTTAGTGGGTGCATTCATTTCTGAAGAAATCATCCAATTGACAAACTGGAATAAAATTTAAGGTAATTTGTTCCAGTGGAATCGTTCATGCAGAGTGGATAGTTTGGCTGTATGCACAACGAGCAACTACAACCATAGCAGTTTAAACAGGAAGAGCTTCAGTTCAAAGGAACAGGATAATCCTACAGGCTTGTCATTAACAAAGGTGCACAAAGAGGTATAACTGGTTTTCTTTAGCTGTAACAGTGACCATGCCTGTGAGTGCTGTATCTGTTAAAACCACTGAGATCAGCACAGGCCATGAAACTGAGGTTCCCACAAGACCAATACAATCTTGAACAATACTGCCGATGCCCTAAGCCAATTTAAGACGTGTTAACTGAAATGAAATCAATGACAAAAAATGATTGTAAAACAAGACACCAATACTCAACCAGCCCAGACCCTGGGAATACGTTTAAAATAAAAAAAAAAAAAAAAAAAAAACGTACATCTCCAATGCATTTGCATTAGCCTACAATACAGTATAGGAATACTTAATCATGTAGTATATGAAAAGATAACCTATATCTTATGTTTTATACTCATACTTTTTTTTACTGTTTCCCCTTAACCCTGTAAGTTTTTTTCCTAATATGAATTATTATCACTTAAATTGCATACATTTTCCTATAAGAAAGATGGGAAACATTATGGTAAAAGTATATTTTTTGTAGCAATTACTGTAGGTTGTTAAACCACATATGATTTTTTTTTTTTTTAGTACTGTAATTTCCTAACAAAGTGACATGAACCGTTATAAAAGTTTACCACAATAAGTTTGCATGGTCATTTAGCAGTTTTCCCATCCATTGTCATAGTTTGCCATGCTTTTTAAAATGCTTTAACATACCTCTCTGTGATTTTCAATGCTTAACTTATGCTTTACCATGCTTTAGTATACTGCTGTGCTTTTACTATGCTTTATTACACTTTGCAATGTGTTTACTAAGGTAAACTTTTATAAGGCCAGGCATACAGTGACACACGAAAGCGATAGACATTATTCATAAGAAAAGTAAATCTATTTTTTTGTATTACTTAACATTTATTTGACATGTTCTTAGTTTAATATTATTTATTTATAAAGCCTCTGCCTTTAACAAAACAACTTTTATTACAATATGTAGATAACAATCTTTTTAAACTACTTCTTAAACTCATTTTTTCCATAGTTAGAAGTATTGCAGTCTTTTAACAGTTTGACAAAAGCATCAACACTTATTTTGTTGTAAATGTAGCCTGCCTATTATTTTACCTTGTCTACAGTATTTTTCCCATTTTAGCATTGAAGGCTGGTTTCACAGAACTAGGTTATCACTAATCTTGGTCTATGCTTTGCTCAACATTAGTGCTAATCTTGGTCTGTGAAACCAAGCACAAGCAAATTAACCAAGTTTATTCACTAGTCTCTATAATATCTTTTTGGGGGCCTTCTAGTATAACACATTGCTTCATTTTTAACAAAACAAAATAAAACATTAACTTACAGCAAACTGGGTCTCCAATCAGTGTCACATTTGAATGACAATTCTTCCGTCTAACCATTACCCCCTGGTCGCAAAAAAAAAAAAATCTAACTGGTAACAATCATAAAAAATAGAATATAAAATAAAGATATATTATAAATGCAGTTGCAGACAAAAATAGTTAACCTATGCTTTTTGTACCACAATTCAAGATAACAGTTTAAGGACAAGCATTTAGTAAACTTTAACCACTTTTAAATAAAACAAAAAGCAAAATACACAAGTTCTAATAATTGAACAAATAATCTTTATTAAAAACAAACACACATAATTAATTAAAAGTATTTGTTCATGACAAAAGTACTGGCCCTTGTATTAGTATTTTGTGTGTCCTCCTTTTGCTTATCCTCCATCTTGCTGGTGAAATCCGTCTTACATATTTTCTTCAGCTCACACATATTGTATACACAATGCTTGACTGCAGCTTTTTTTCAGATCTGTCAAAATCATTTCTATTGGATTGAGATCTTCAGGAACTTCAGAGTTAACTTAGCTGTACGCTTTGGGTCACTGGTGTGTTTTAAATTGCCAATCACCCGACTAGGAGATGGTATCATTGTACTTTGTAAAATCCTTTGATACATGGTTGCGTTCATTCCATCTTTAAATCGCATGAACGTCTCCAGTCCCCGAACTACTAAAACATATCATGATCAAACCATATTTAACGGTAGGTATAATGTTTCCTTCATTAAAGGCTATCCCTTTTCTTTCTAAACATACTGTGGTCCATTTTTGGAGGAAAAACTCTTGTGTTCAGGTCATTGTACAGTTCTTTTGTGCACTATATCCTGTTGCTTCGAACTGTTTCTTTAAACCCTTGGCTGTTAATCTAGGATTTTTTTTTATTTTTTATTTTTTTTACCTGCTTGGATACTGCTCCTACCTGCTATGCCAGTAACTGGATGCCCACTTTCGAGCGTTTCACTTGAATTTGTTTTGTGGTACTTCTTGATTATTGCTCGGATTGTGGATTTTGGTATTCCATGTTTCTTTGCTACTGCTTTGTAGCCGTTTCCTTTCTGGTAGTCTGCTGCAAGTGTTTTTTCCCCCTAACATGAATCCAGTTAAATACAATTTCAAAGTAGATTTTGTTTGAAACCATGTATTTGTGCATTTACGGCTTCTAGTTTTCAGTTTTTATTTTCCATCTCTCCCTTCCTTTAAACCTTAATTAATAGTTGTTAAGCCTTAACTGAATACCAGATTGTTTAAATTAGTGACACAGTGGAAATTAATAAACTTCATTTGGCAATTACAGCCAGAACGAAATGCAGGTTCAGATAAAATCAGGTACGATCAATGCACGTCGTTTGTTAACTCATTCAACATATGATGGTAAAAGTAAACAGCTTTCTTTGGGAATTAGTGTTTGATTAAGAAAGCGAATCAGCTCAAAATATTTTTAAAAGGGCTATCACGTGATCAAAAATAAAACCTGAAAACTAGAAGCCCTGCGCAATTCAATCAGTAAACGAGTAAAAACAACAAACAAACACTATGTGTCAGTGAGTTTGGTATAAACCGGCCTTCTTTCAGTTTCACTGTACCATTTCAAATAGCAATACTGTATTACGCGCTGATAGTTAGTTGTGTTGTCAGAACATAAGGACCTCACATTATCACATACTGTTATGCAAGTTTTTTTAATTTTTTTTTTTTATGGTAGGGGCAACTTTCTCTTTCAGGATTTGTTAAAAGCGTATTTCTGTTCCGAGTGGAATATCTTGCGTTTTCTGTTAATATCAGAAGTTATACTTAATTATACTTTATAAACACACACTGTATGTTTACTGGGACCAAATTCTTTGGGCGACAGTTATGGCTAAATGTTTTGCATCACCTAGAATTTTAGAAGAGACAATTTAAAAAATATATAAAAAAAATCACACACACACACACACACACACACACACAATGAACATAATTTAGTTATTTTATTTAACATTGTGTAATCAAAGAAACTACATAATGATATCGTAAAAGTCATGTCAGATTTTAAAATGTCACATTTCTCAATTTCTCAGTTTTGAGTTAAGTATATTGAAAACTACAAAGCGATATGCAATTCACTATGTTAACGTAGGTTTCATTTGACTTTAGAAGCAAAATTAGTTCATTTTATACAGTGATGCAAAACTGCTGCCCATAGCTGTAGTAGTGATGCTGTGGAAACTAGGAAAACAAATTCAATCATCAGATAAGAAAATAACACTTAAAAGGTTTTATGGTTTCACCCTGTAGAAAATACTGACTAGTGACAGACTGTGTTGGTTTAATCATTGTACAAAACAAAAACATACCTAGAATACATAGACCTAACTATAGCCTTGAGGAAGGCAGGCCTAATACTTGTGCTGGTTTGATTTTGTTTTGTGTTGAACATTGTTTAGCATGATCAGTATGTCATTTGTTTATACAGCTTTTTAAAAAAGTACATTTTACATTTTAGCTGTACACTACCACTTATACCTGTCTCCCCCCCCCAACTCACAAACTTGAACTCTATAAAATGTTTACAAACAGAAATGACCAGCATCAAATATGCTGCAACACAAAGGAGAACACCTTCAAATTTCTATTACTCACCCACTGTTTATATCTGCTGTACGAAATTAAAAATATTAAAAATTGACACATCAAAAACGTCAACAGCTGTTCTAAAGTAGTAAACAAAATCCAAACAAACAAATTGCACCAAAAAAATAAAATACATAAAAAATAAGAATGACTTCAATAAAGCTTTATTTTTTTTCTGTAATAACACAGTTTCCAGCTGTGGCTTATGCATTCAGCTTTAGAACAGAATATAGAACAGTCAAGAATTCATATCTACAAAACAATAATTTCATGAAAAAAACACAATGAAGTTCGTCCAGCATTTGTTTTTGTTTATACACTGCTCGGCAAAAAAAATAAATAAAAAAAAGCTGCCTACACAACAGCACGTTAGGGTTCACTTGAGCAGTGACTGCAATGGTATCAACCAAACTTCATGAATACACTGTAAAGAAAGTATCCACAACTATACATATTTGACAAGACTTTTTTTTAAAGAAAGGTGGATCACAACTAGACATTTTGTTGTTGTTTGCTTTCATAATCAGTTCAGTCCACTTCATCTTGATATTATCCTATTCGGTGAGAACAGCCACAAGATTGAGAACACTGAAGCCATTATTCACATTCGTAGCGGCCCTTCAAACCAATTAAATGTGTTTCATAAGGCTTGGTCCATAGATAGACTAGCAACTATAGCCTAGCCACCTGCATGTGCACATTATACTGGAGTTAAAATGGTAAGAACAACTTTTTAAATCTACAGTTTTATATATACAGTGTATTCATGTTCTAAGGATTAAAAACAACCTGCAAAAATGCACACATTTTTACACATTTATTCATAAACTCACACCTTACATGAGAACCTTCTCCTTAAACTAAGTGTTGCTTTGATTGGGTTGTTTATTTTGAAACTGAAGGCGGCTTGCTTCATTTGAAAGCGGATTGCACAAAACGAATTCAGAGTGTGTAACTCAAGCTCAACAGGTTCGATAGTCTAAGTTATTCTAGAATGTGCATGCACTGAATGCTTGTACAGCTACTTGACACTTCAGGTAATTATCAAGTCTTTAAAAACATAGTTAATTGTTAAATACTGTAGGACCAATATTTTCAGAATGCTGCAAAAGGCTCCAGTCTTACCCCCAACCTTGTTCACCCTAGTATACATAATGTATAAAAGAAAAACAAAAAAAGTCCAGTTCCCCACTGTATAACATTACAATCTTTTCAGCCATCAATAAAACACACAAAACATGTGTCGCAGGAGAAAACAGGAGGTTTACAGTGTTCCTATTACCCCCACCCCCCTTCCCCCTCCCACCATCACAAGGTGGAATACAAAACTGTACTCAGTACTAAGACTATTCACAAAGGTGGCAAGTAACAGCAGACTTGATTTGATCGTCAATAATGCAAGAGTTGTGTAATGGCGAGAAAGTACCCACCATCCAAAGTGTACTATTATGGCGTCTATTACGGTATGTATTTCAAATCTTACTTTAAATTAAACAGCTAGTCAATATTTACTCATTTACATGCAATATTACATTCATTTGAAGTCTTCCTGAACTACAGTATATTTTTGTATGAAAGTACTGAAATGATTTCCTAAAATGAAATGTCACGTATCAAAACAGGTTTCATTCAGAGCCTTTCTTGTTTATATATCTATAATTAGCCAAAGCTATAACACAGCAAGTAACTAACTGTGGACAGCAAAGAGCCAATGATCGGCTGTTTGCCATTTTCTTTATTTCTGTGTTTTTATCCCAGCCATCGACTCGGGGTTCATTATTTTGAATGACATTAAAAGAACCTTACTAATAATCCCCACAAGATACTTCAAAAAGACAACCAAACACAGAAACAGATTTGTTTTCCTGAAAAGTTTGACTGCTTGGAAAATCCCAATATACATATGAACCCATCAACACCCCTGCCCCCAGGCCTAAAACTAATTTATTAAGATTAGGAACTTGGGGGGAGGGGATTGTGTACCTGGTTTACTATACAGCAACCTGCTTACACAATTAAGTCAGAAATATACAAAATGTGAAAGCTTAGCATCAACCACTCTTCCCAATTAATCAATTAAGACCGCCAATCTTCCACTGTTTTAATTCCAGTATTAGGGGCTTATCAACGGATACTTTTCTGATGTTGCTGCCCAAGCCAATATTGGAACTAGGACGGCCCTACTACTTTATGTGGAATGAGATCCCTTTTATATATTTACATGTCAACATTTCTTCAAACTTCTTAAATCGGATTTCTTTTTTTTTTCCTTCAGATAACACTATTCTGAAAGGGTGAAATAAAACAAATCAATAAAACACCAGTTTGAACCCCTCTAGGTTATAATGGACACACACAAGCTTCTCAGCTCACAGTAAAGGCCAAAATGGCTCAAACTGCAATTCATGTGGAATTTTAAAATGCGCCCCTTTCGTTTAGATCCTGTCTGAGGCATAACCTAATTAAAACAACTTAACAGGATTGAAGAAATTTGGAAGGAACAGACACATGGAAAAGAATCTGAAAGCCCCTGTAGGCCACAGGTATTGTAAGTGCCCCACTCCCTAATTTAGACTGAATTTTGTATAATATTAAATAGCTCCTCAAAAAGAAGCCTCTGTAAAATGTATAATTTCAGTGTACTTGACTCTTACAAAGCCAAGTATTGCCTGCAGATATATGTAAATCTACTCCCCCCCCCTCCAAAGTTCCTTTTTCCTTGGTTGTCCTGTCCCCCCCACCTACCTTTTCAGGGGTGATGAAACTACATTTACAGTCTTAAAAAAGCTAGCTGCAAGTGCCACACAAACAAGTAATAAACACTTTTTACACACACAAGTAAAAACTGTCAAAGGTTGAATTCTTTAAAAGTTTCCAGGGTCCGTCCCCCCCCCCCCCCCCCCCCCCCATCATACAAACATAATGTATATTTTTTTGCATTTGTTGCATTTTTTTCTTTTTTCTTTTACATAGTCCCAGGTTTTTATTGCAGTTATACGTCAAGGATTTCCTCGGCTGTGCCTCCACAGCGTAACCTGTAGCGCCCCGTCCTCCAGCTGATTGTAGGGTCCCACAAGGCTGACAAAAAGATGTGTATCGTCATGGATTCTCTGATGAACCACGCCACGGCATAGTCAAGTTTGGAAAAGCACGGAGATCCCCCCTATAGAAGAAATAAGGAACAATGGGTTATCATCAACAAAATAGGCTAATGCCAACTTAAGGATACAACATTGACTTAATTCCTGGAAACCACCTCATTGAGCTGTACAAGTTAAATCCTAATAAAATGCATTGTAAAATGGGCTGAGGTTCCATAAAAATATTAAGACACAGCAATCCTTGTTCAATCAAAGTTTGAACATTTTGTATAATACTTTTTATTTCATCATTTAAAATAAAATACTGTACAGACAATTTTATATAAGCATTTAATTTCTCTCATAGTGTTTTAATAGTTTCACAAAATCAACGGATGTATGTCCAATAGATAACATATTGCTTCTGTTCAAATCTAGTAATTATGCTTGACCACAAAGTTGACTCAAAGATATTTTATTAATTACACAACACGATTTTTTCTAATCCGCCAATACCTTAGTGGCTATGGCGTTTTGTTGTTGTGGTAAGTTTACTAGATTGTAAATTTAAATGTCAGGTTCATGCATTAACAAAGCAGCATCCCTTATTTGCTAATTTACAAAAAACATAAATACCATAAATTTAAACGATTAGTCTGTGCATTGCCACAGTCTCTCTTGGCAGCCATTTTTGGGTTTCTTTGTAACCGACAAAAGATCTGCTTTTCCCATAGCTAGCTAATCAGCCGTGATAGGGGTGGGCCATAAACACTTTATAAAATGTTGTGTGTAGGTGATAGACTTCTGGAAATTAGTTTTCAGAAACTTGCGTGGCTCTAAAAACATACGCAGAGTGTCTTTCTATGAACAAAACTATCATAGAAAAATAAATAAAAACTACTTGTCCGACGGGCAAGTAGTTTAAACGGCAAAACTTGTTGTCCCTCCCAAAAATCTTGTTGTCCTGGACGTTGGGCGAAACAAATTGCATACCCCTGCATCCTATTTACAAGAAGCTAGATTTTTTTTCTCCAAAATACAAAAATGACTACAAAAGATTTAGATTTAGTAAATACAGTATAAATCGTAAATCTCGAAAAACTACTCACTTCTAAATCTTTTGTAGTCATTTTTGTATTACTTTAGTATAAATGCACGTTAATTTGGATTCATATGTTGTTTTTTTCTGACTTTATGTGAACGAAAAGACACACATTTGCCTGTTTTCCCATTGGAAATAGTGATATTTTGAAATATCACTGTCCTGGTCACAAAAGCAAAGTTTGTGGGGAATAATAGCCATGTTCTATACTTTTGAGGCATAAGCAATTAGGAAATAACACTTACTACCCAGGAACAAAAAAAATAATAATAATTTAGCAATATCATTTATGTAATGGAGAGGCACTAGAACATTAGAAAATTACAGTGTGTGCATTGAAGCCTATTTTAAAGGTAGTAGGGGGCTCTATAACAGAAAGGCCTGTCATCCACAGTTTTCTGAAATTACTGTAAGGGTCAAATGATCTACAGTACCTGAACATAAGCAGAATGATAATAATATTAGTAAAAGGGAAGACACAGATTTTAAAATCCTTGTTTAAGATAAAAGGGGGTTAAACTATCTACTGTACTAGTCTAGTTTCAGAGTCACAGAATGAGAATGTTAGGAATACAATTAAGTGTTCCCTACAGAACTATAGTGAAAAGCACCAAGTCCAGTGTCAGCATTAATACATTTTGCTGAGGAGTGTCTTGTTCGCAGTTAGACTGGAAGCACAAGCCAGGCACTGCCAAGCTTAATAATGAAGCTGTTGTAATTACATTAGGTTTTCTTACCTGGACTCCTCTGAGTTGGATGTAATCTGATATAAACCAGGCTAGGCAATGACACATGAAAAACACCATGATGTCCCATCTGAAAATATAATGAGCTGCCCAGCCGATTATTAGGCTAGCCACAAAACACTCCGAGATTGGCTCGCAGACAATCGTGGCTGGAAGCATGTTAATTCGTAGTTTGGCCCACCTAAAACCAAAAGAAAAAACAGTCCGTTTGGAAAAGGCAACAAGCACAGTGAACTCATTCTGTCATACTGATGTTTCCTTTAGACAACCACTTTACAAAAACACATACCTTGTAATGGTGTCAGATAAACATGGAAATGAAAATGGATATACAGGTGTGTGGACAAAATGTTACACAGCTGACAGGATTTATTTATGTAACCAAGTTGCATATGGACTGTGCTTCAATATTCAGTTGCAGCAGACACGAGCTACCAAAAAATTTGAAAGTTGCATTTTTTTTTTTTTTTTTTTTTACTGGAGGCTTTAAACCACTGTATATAGATTTTTGGATTGTACATTCAATGTTTTACTTATCTAAATGTATTTACTTTTAATCCAGGAGGCTTTACAAAATGTGTACTTTTTTATTATGGTCACCTTTTATTAAAATCATGGCAGAAATAATATACACTTGTTTTCAACATAAAATGCATGGTTTTATTCACGTACAAAAATATTGCATAAAAGCAAAACGATAATTACTATTATTTATTTTTTAGCAGACACCCTTATCCAGGACGACCTACAATTGTTAAAAAATGTACCTGATCATTCGTGACTGGAACTGAGAAACTGAGTAGGAACCAGAATTCTGCATTGCTACTTGTGTTGCCATGGAAAACTTCCACCCCCTAGAAGTGAACAGAAAAAAAAAAAAAAATCATTCAATCATTCACTTTGGAATCAGACAGATGCAGCTTTAATATATACTGTTTGGCTAATCAGGGACTGGAAAAAACATTTTCAGCTATTCCAGAATACTGTCTTAAGTGCCTAAGTGTTTTCAAAGAACACTGATGCTAGACTGAACACCTCAGGTATAATAACAGAGCTCAAACTACTTCAAACTGTACAGCACAGTATTTTTAGTCCATGTGTATTTATTATGCAAAATATTGCAAAAGATATCCATACTAAAAGTGTTTAGTAGCTTTAGTACTTTTTGCATCCTTTGAACTGATCCAACCTTTTTTTAAAATAGTTATATTTTAATGTATCTTTGATGAGGGTCACTAAGCAGCTGGTACAAAAAAGATAACAGGTCAAAAAAGGTTATTGTGTTACATTTTAAATAGGGGTAATTAACTACTAGTTAACAACCAATGCTCCACCATAGACACACCTATCACTAAGGCTGTAAGCAAATCGCGGGCCGTGAATTTGTTGCGGAAACCGCAACTTTTACAACAACTTTTTACAGTTGCCGCAACTTTTAAATGTGACTACAATGTTTCTATTATTTATATGGAATTTCGTAAAATGCTGAAAACTAAACTGAAACAGGAAAGGAATAGTCACTCTCACGTTATCTTCTGCTAGTGGGGGATTGGTATGCCTTGTCATCCTCTCTAGCCAATCAGTGATCTTCTTTCCCGTTGCTATGGTTAGCAACGGTAAAAAAAAGACTATCGGCAGTGATGCAAGTACTGTACTTACTGTAAAGTTTTGTGAGTGGAGGTTTATCGCTGTTTTGCAAATACTGTAGTGGCTGTTAAGTTTTTTGAGTCAGCTTTTACTGTTATGCAAGTACTGTATGTGATGCGTCATTATAGTTAGCTACAACTCTTCACTTGTAATGAAACAACACATAAAATGCTTTATTTCAAATGGTGATAAAGAGGGAGTCTTAAGAACTTATGTAACTTCTATTTATTTATTTTTCTTCTTGCTTTTGAACAAATGAACAAAAATCCATCTTGAAAGCAAGTACGTTATATACACAAGCACACTGTTTATATTTATGACTGCGCCATAACTAACACACAGTGCCGCAACTTGATTAAAAAAAAAAAAAAATTATTTTCTTACAGCCTTACCAATAACTTATTTACAGAACACCAGAAAAAACTAGATGCATGTAAAAATGTGTGACATACAGACAGTCAAACAAACTGTCAGACAACCTCCATATAAATCAGAGATTATGATTTAAAAATAAAATAAATAAATAATGGTGTTTAAGATTCTAGCAAGTTTCACCATAATTAGATGCAAAACACAGCACGGGATAAAAAAAAAAAAAGTTTGCTAAAAAGTTAACGGGGTTCAATTAGCCACTCGCTCCTTGGGTGGAATTGGGTGGCACGAGAAAGTCTTGTTTCTATGGATGGTTTTAGGTACCAGTAAATGAAAAAAAAAAGACATTTAGAATGAAGATTATTTATTGTTAGATTTGTAAGAGAACCACTTATGGTTATGTGCCTTTATTGCAGCAGCCTTGTCTCTCTTGGTGATTACACAAGTACACGTTTTAAAAGGCCAGAGTCCTCTTATTTAATTCCAATCTGTACAAATGCTAAGCATGCTTGATCTGGATTATTCAGACAATTTAAAAGTTCCATTTGAAGTTTTTGCACATTGCTTCATAAGTGACCTCTCAAACGTTAACCTTTGAATAACAGTAACACATCATTGTGCATAGCTGAGTGGAACCATAAGGAGTTCTACTAAAGGGATTTAAAATAATAACATTGCCGTTAAACTCTTCCTACCTGTCAGCAATGGCTTTGGCCATAAAATAATCTTCTGCGATATACTGTGCGAAAGCAATGAGTCCCCCTGCTTGATCGAGCACATCCTTCCTCATTAAGCAGGACATTCCGGTTACACACTTAATGCCAGTAACATTAGCTGAGATATAGGAACGTGGGTGAGATGTGCCAAAATAAACCTGGAACAAAGAAAACTGCTTTAGTTTTTTCATTTCAACCATAGCTACCCATTTTTAGTCACTTCAATGCTCCAGGTGAATGTAAAGAAGATGCAATAGCCATATTTATAAAAAATTGGCATGCCAGTGTTTTTTTTTTTTTTTTAATATAGCAAAAAAGAATCTTGTTGAAGGTCCCAGAGAGAGAGGGAGAGAGAGCAAGAGCGATTCTATTTTGGTATTATCTACAATAAAATCTAAGTCATCAGAATTATTGGCTTGCAAACCTCTTGGCAGGGATCCTGGAAACTACATTAATAGAGAAGGCTGGATATTAATTGATCAACTCTCTATTATTACACTGTGTAACACAATTTTTGTTCCTGGGTAGTAAGTGTTATTTCCCAATTGCTTATGCCTCAAAAGTATAGAAAATGGCTATCATTCCCCACAAACTTTGCTTTTGTGACCAGGACAGTGATATTTCAAAATATCACTATTTCCAATGGGAAAACGGGCAAATGTGTGTCTTTTCGTTCACATAAAGTCAGAAAAAAACATATGAATCCAAATTAACATGTATTTATACTAAAGTAATACAAAAATGACTACAAAAGATTTAGAAGTGAGTAGTTTTTCGAGATTTACGATTATACTCTAAATACAGTATAATTGTAAATCTCGAAAAACTACTCACTTCTAAATCTTTTGTAGTCATTTTTGTATTACTTTAGTATAAATACATGTTAATTTGGATTCATACGTTGTTTTTTTCTGACTATGTGAACAAAGAGACACACATTTGCCCGTTTTCCCATTGGAAATAGTGATATTTTGAAATATCACTGTCCTGGTCACAAAAGCAAAGTTTGTGGGGAATGATAGCCATTTTCTATACTTTTGAGGTATAAGCAATTAGGAAATAACACTTACTACCCAGGAACAAAAAAAAAAAAAAAATTGTTACACTGTGTTATTAATCATTTTGCAGACCCTTTTATCCAAAGCGACTTACAAAGACTAGGGTGGGTGAACTATGAATCGAACAACTGCTGCTGCAGTCACAACAGGACCTCGGTTTTACGTCTCTATAAGCAATAATCTTCGTTATATACAGTATGTTTAATACATTACTTAACAGCAATTAAGTCAATTAATTTGTAAAGGAATTTGCAAAATGCCCTGGCTACAACCAGGAAACACTTAGGGACAGGGTCTACATTTCAGGGACATGGTTATGAATGACACCCCTCCTCTGCAAAAAGTATGTGTATAATGTAAGCCTTTGTGTTAAAGTGAAATTGACCAAACAAGTCAATTAATAAAAATCTTGGAACAGTTAGCATGGACAAACCCTGTGTGTGTAATGCTGTGGAAACAGAGGTAGGTTTTTAATTTGTGAAAGACAACATTTTATTGATTGTCACAGAAACAATGAGAACATTCAACTTCTGCATTATTGCTTTGTGGCCTTATTTTTATTATTCCTACTGTACATGGATTCAAAGTAACAGGGAAACACCTGCATATTCAGTTCTCTCTAATGAATTTCAAAATAATGCATGTATAACCTCAAATAAACCTTTGAAATACAGGCATGCTAAATGCTTCTTGGTTGCCTTGTGGCTACCTGGAACGGCTAAACTTGATCTAAAACCACCATTACCTGTTCTAAAGTGGCTGCAAAGCCTTGTCTGTCTGCTACATATGGGAGCCCGTGGACTAGACCCACTTTTTCTGTCATCTGATTGGCCATGTCTGTCAAAGTATCTGGTTTCACTGCAAAATAGTAAAAACAACAAGACTGCTTTTAAAAATGCTGTTTGTAAGTACAGATTAAACACTGAATACAGCTGGATACCCTGTTGCAGCAGTTTGATCTATTCCAGTTTTCACTAAAATTGCAAGCAATTGGAGTCATATTTCCAGCCCTATTCATACACCCCCTTCTGCATTTGCAAAGGCAAGACTTATCGGAAATATATATTTTTTTCCCATTACTCAGAAGACTAACACTCCTCTTGATGAGCTAAAAAAAAACAAAAGTACTATTTTCTTCATTTTTTATATTTAATTTGTTTACAAGAAATAGATTTTAACCACTAAAAAACATTTATTAAAACATTATTATCAGTCTTACCTCGAATACCACTGTCACAGATCCAAACAAGGTCATACTTGGCTACTTCATATCCTGGCATTAAGTTGTTTATTTTTGGGTTAATGCCAACTTTTTTACCACCTGTAAAATAAAACCTGAGGTTACTACTGGCCACGACAAAGATCAATACATATTTATTGACAGCAGGTTTCTATCCTTTATAAAAAGAATGCACAGGTCATGCAGAACATAACCACAACACAATTATATGATGGACTGTAAAAAGACAACGAGGGTTTAATTATTAGTCATCAGAATGCAAATTGATTTTCAATACTTTGCAAACTGGATTAAAACAGAAATGTTTTTTACTTTCCTATAATGGAAGGCTGGGTGCTGTGTTTATAGACCTTCATGTTTAATTCAGCATTATATAGAGCCGTGCAATGCTTGGCCTTATGAAGTAGCAACTGAATTTCAACCCTATGTTATCTTTTCTTTTAACAGCAGATAGGCAAGAGCACTTGTGCCGTTTACCATTAATTGCTTAATTAAATTAAATGTTAACATTCATTAAGTTCAAACAATTAGATTGAATGTGGTTTCAAATAATCTTGATAGCTCTGAAAAATATAAGGTTTGTATAGTGGTGAGGTAGTTTTTTTGTTTGTTTAATTTACTATACTTTTTACAACAGAAGATGTTTTTACGTTTAGATTTTACAAGCACATACTATAGCTTCTGTTCCCGATTACTGCCTGTGGTAAAGGCATTCTTCCATTGAATGACCAAGAGCTTAAAAAGAGTAAGTAGTGGGGTTCTGAAAAATATAGCATTATATGTCCCCACGTGTTGCTAAAACTGTTTAAATAATGTACCTCCAATTTTCCTTTTCATTGTTAACATCCTGACAACTTTTTACAATTAACTAAAACAGTTGTAGCAACAAATGGGGACGTTCAACACCATATTTTTTGGAACCCTGACACTTACTCTTAGTTACATGGTTCCAAGTTAGAGAATGGATTTAAAAGCACTGGCTATCACTCTTAATACATTTCCTCCCCAAGCTTGAATCTGTTTAAGGAGTTACGCTAAATAACATTCCAGTTTGTGACAGATTACCAACAGGAAAGGAGGTATTATTTAGAGTATGTGGTTTTGCCTGACTTAAACCATGTGTGTCATGTACTAATCCTAACCTGTCTTGTAACAGTGAACATTTAGAATTAGAAATTAAAAGCTTAACAGTAGTCTGGCATGTAAAATAAAAATAGGGGTGTTTACTCTACCAAGTCTTCCAGCTAGTGAATAACACTACACACTCACTACACCACATACATGTGCACTGTTCAGCACAGAAAGCAAGAAGGACAAATTCCACCAAGTTGTTACCTATAAATAGCCTGGCATCCACATCTGGGTATTTGCCCAGCAGCTTTTTACAGACATCGATGGCTGGATCATCATGGTCTTGGACACAAAGGAGCACTTCATACTGGTAAAAACAAAACAAGAAAGCCAGCTATTAATCTCAGAAAGAAACAAGAAGCCTAGCATAGTAGACAGAGTTTGACAGCCCGCAACTTGCAGATGAGAAAATACAAATCTGTTTTCTGCAGACCAAGCATATTGGACTGTCTTCTTTGAAAACTGAGCCCCTTCAATCTTACGTATCAGTCAGAGAACTACAAATGAAAATGTAAATCTTAAAAGGTTTATCTTCAATTACCATAGCATTCTGACCAAGTCCCTTCATTTTGGAAGTTTTCCAAACCATCACATTTGGCAAACATCACATACAGTAGTTCTGTACACTGTATACTGTGTACTGTAAAACCCTACGGCTTACATAATGACAAAATATTGACAATGTGTTTTTGGTGTTTTGCCCAAACGTGTTATTGACAATTAAGTTTGTTTTTTCACAAAATACATTTCTAATTACAACTTGGTTTGATCTACAGTACCAAACGCAGTTTTCAAAAGTTACATGCATTACTGTACAGGTATGTCATTTAAATAACATCCCTGTGTTTACCTGTCGTCACTGAGTCATATTCCTGGCAAGCAATGCTTCTGTACTGTACCCAGGAAGTGCAATGTTCAAATCTGTTGAAATTGCTGAAAAGGTGCGTTTGCTGCCAAGGTCAAACCAGCAATGTGATAGCAATCTACAAGATCAGCTGTTGGGTAGTTTCACAGCTTTATTCCAGATAATGGATGACCTCTGTATTTCAAGGAAAAACTTAATCACGTTTTTCCAACAGTATGTTGGAAACACAAATCATTGGTCTCCTTTGTCAGAGGTGCGAACCCACTATATAACAATAAAGCATTTTACGGAATGTTATTTTCTTGTTCTACTGCACTATTCAAGCTGGAGGCTGTGGGTGTCCGCCTATGGTCAGGAAGTTTGTTTAAACTCACTACTGTAATAGCAAAAGCGTCAAACAATCAAGTACAGTATGAACCACCTTCGCTGTTGGAAGCCTGTGTTATGAGTCCAACCAGGGCCAAAAAATTCTTCAGAAAGCTTTTCCAGAGAATGGACACATCAGTGCTTTGATGGAAACTTTGCTGATCAGACGCTGCCATTTTTAAAACCATTTATAACCTTCCTGTAAAACTGCAGCACTGTAGATACTGCATTACTGAAGGCTTGTATGCATGTTCTAAAATAACTCTTTCATCAAGCACCAGATTGCTAGCCCTAGGAAATTAAATTACAGAACAGGAGTGTAATAGGCAGGCCTTGAAATATTTAGTAATTCCTCTATGTTCACAGTAACAGCTGCCGCTTGCACAGAAACAGGAACTGTGACAAACATGGCCAGGCAAACCTGCTGTCTGTAGTGATCACAAGTCTTTGCTTAAGACACACCAGATAATATACACAATGCTTGCTTTTTCTTTTTTCTGAGCATTGATACAACTAACTAGCTACAAGTTTGTCAGGGCTGGAAGCCAAAAACAGCCTAGAGTCTCAAGTCCCACAAAGCTGGTTATGCTTTATATTCGCCTTTGTTCACTCCGGGATTACTGACTCGCATTTATGTTGTAAGAGGAAGCAAACAAACAAAGATGGGCCTTTCCTGAACTGAATTGCTTTGTTATTTTCCCCTAAAACAACATCCGTTCAGTTTGAATGTAAAATCATCTACAGTACTAGAATTAAGTACTAGAATAAGGTAATATCAAATACGCGTAGGCGGCATCCGCATTTTAGTTTACAAAAAAAATATTACTACAACATGGCATAGAAAGTTTAAAGAAATGTATGTACGTCACTGTGATTTTTACAATTTCTTGTTCTTTGTAATCAACTGCAGAAAGTGAATATACTGTATCTGAAATAATACAAATGCAGCAATTTCAGCACATATAAATTGTTTTATTGGATTCTTATACATCGTGTGCTTACTGTGCTTACCCACCCCCCAGCCTGTTACAGAAAGCCATCATCAGCACAAGCAACAGAACTAAAACCTATCAAGCACTTCTCAATGAAAACCATCATTCTTGTCAGATCCCAGTTATTCGGCTGGGACCTGCTCTGAACCTCTGAAGGGTAAAACAATGAGAAACACTGTCATTCCAATTGTTTCAGTCTCACTGTGGGTTAGCAAGCAGAGAGGCTCGTCATGAAAATAATACACTTGGAGATGTAATACCCTCAACGTAATAAGCTTAAAAGCAGCTTCAAAACTGGTTAATCAAATTAGGGGCTATTAGTGTCACAAATGATAGAAGGCAGATGTCAAAGTAAGCTGCTCATATCTTTTTTTATAGAAACTGCAATGTACTACATAGAGGGCTAAAAAAAAAACTACTAGTGTACATGATGTCCTTACTTTATTTATGTAACCAGATAATCAGGATGTCTCCTTTATCCAGACCTTTGTGCAGTAACAGCTTCACAAATGAACCTCAATCCTCATCTGTCATTGGTTAGTGTTATAAGGAGGGGGATATTAATGACAATTAAAAAAAAAAAAAAAAAAAAAAAAAAAAAAGTTGAAAGACTGTACTGTTGTCACACCTTTTTAATAAACTATGAACCGGTCTACCCCCTCCCGTACATCTTTCCTCCCTTATCACCGTGCCATTCAATACTGCCAATTGTGATGCAATTTGGTGCGTTTTTGTACGTTAGAAAAACATAGTAAAAGACATACACACACGTACGTGTTGGTGTTCACACCTCCTTTTAAGGATTTAAACAATGGCTGTATGTAGCTCTGACACCACTTAGATCAGTGGTTCTCAATCTCTCCACCCCCTTGCAACCCACTACACCTCCCTGCTCCAAGACTACTGTAGCTGTACAAATAAAAAGACAGGGCAGTGTGTTTTATATATCAAATAATGAAAAATAGATTAACCAAATTGCAAATTAGCAAATACACAGAACTGCAGAAACAAGTCAGTCATTGAAATGTGCAGTCAAATCAGTGGGAAAGTTGTGTTAGCTTACGTTTCACCAGTTCTCTTAATAGACTCCACGTGCTCAGACTTTCTTCCTAGTACCATTTTTGCTTTCTCACTCCTCCTCCATCTCCTTCTCACTTTCTGTGCAGGTCCCCTCAGAGAACTGAAATGTGTTGCTAATACCAGCATCTCTCTCAGCATGTACTCAACCATAACCTCTAGTTCTACTGAAAAACTCACAACAGAACAGGAGAGATCTGTTTTATAAAAGAGGGTTAGGAAGATCAAAATACAACTGTACAATCTATTGACTGCCACACAGGTAAAACACTCCTGCTGTGCCAAGGTGGACATGGCAATGGTACATTATTAATTAAGCCCCACTTCCTTTTAAAATGTTTCAAAGAAATGTTTTAAATGTTTTAAAACCACTGACGCCACATTGGCTTTGGCACTCCCGGGGATGGGGAGGTGGGATCCAGTTAGACTGTTTCTCGTCACCACTCTGTAGCGACCTTGACAGGGCAGGTGCCGAGTGAGCTTGGGGGCGGAGATTTGCAGGGCTGGTCTTTGTCCTCCAGAAGCCGATAGCCTGCGGACATCCGCGCTCGAGTTCCTGGGTGTAAAAAAAGACGCCGATTGGCCCGTGGGATCGGAGGACGTCTGCCGAGCCTCGGGTCCCTGAACTGTGGGGAATCGCAGCGGTGATGGAGAAAAATAATACTAATTGGACATTCCTAATTGAAAGAAAAATTACAAATAATTGGATATTCTAAATTTAAAAATGAATAAATAAATACATTGTTATTGTCAAATCAAACTTAATTAAAAAAGGACAAAATAGAAAAAAAAAAAAAAAAAAAAAAAACTTTCCGTAATGTACAGACATTTCTGGAAAATCACATTTACAGACACATAGGTGAAAGTGGCCAATGATGATTTTGCACATGCTCTCTGCCATTTGGACCACTTTCAGAAGCAAATTTGACTTTGTAGAAAAATAAATAAATAAAATCAGAAATTACATCAACCTGGTAAATCACACATGAGGCTAGTTAACAAAAACATAAGATTTTAAAATGTTACTCAAACCTTTTACATGTATGCCCAATTCACATAATATTACATTTTATAATACCTCAGCTACAATAATTATATACAATCTCTGCTTAACTCTGATTTCATAAATACAGGGTTCATACAGTTTTTGCAATACAAATTTCAAGGTCTTTTCAAGGACCATTTCGACATAATTGAAGGAGTCTGACAATTTAACGTTAATAAGCAAAAAACGGTTTATTTAACTGTATAATAACAAAAACCTAAATTACACTCACATTGAGTATAGATAAGCTCTGGACCAGTACACTTTCTTATTCAGTCTCAATCATAGGCTTTGGTAGTTGTTAGTTTAGTTTGTTAAAGTTTAACTTTGTTAAAAAGTGGGGGCAAACCGAAGGACTAACTGCCGAGTATAGAGAGGCAAATGTACTTTTAAAAATATTTATTTATTTACAATTAAGAAGCTATACGAAACCAAGCAAACCTTGCTGGTGTGAAGTTACGGTTTTAGTAATTGCAAGCCAACAAAATTGGGCAGATATTTCAGCATAACAACATTTTCAATATGTTCTTACTGAGCATGCATTAATTACAAATACACGCAAGTAGCACCAAATGACAAAACAGGTACCAATGGCATCTCTGCACAGTGCTGCACCTAGAACTCCCACATGTAGTTTATTAAAGGAAAGTGTTAAACAAAGAAAAGTAGTGTTCTTTTGAAAGTAGGTATTCCCTAAGTAAGGCAGTTCAAAATACTTGCCATGTCAGAAGTAAGAGTTTACTATATACATAAAAAACTCTGATGCAAATGCACAAGATTTTTTTTTTTTTTTTTTTTGCTGAATAAAACAATTGCAACAGTATATATTTAACAGTATAAAACTTAGTTGCAGGAAGGATGAGTCAAGAGTTGTTTCTTGTTTTATACCATTAAAATGGTCAGAACAGAAAACAGGAGGCACTTTTTTACACAGAGAATTGTGAGGGTCTGGAATCAACTCCCCAGTAATGTTGTTGAAGCTGACACCCTGGGATCCTTCAAGAAGCTGTTTGATGAGATTCTGGGATCAATAAGCTACTAACAACCAAACTAGCAAGATGGGCCGAATGGCTTCCTCTCGTTTGTAAACTCTTATGTTCTTATGTTGTAAATATGTATATATATAATAAAGTTTGCTTATAATAAAATAACTTAACAGTAGTATAGCTGCTGCTACTGCAACAAAATAATTTCTTGCTAGTTTTTAAAAATGTATATATTTTTACTTTAAATACTGGGGCACGTTTTGCACTTGCTTAGGACTGGGTACATTATTTTATCTATTTAACAAGGGCTGACAGTGCGCAGAACGACAGGGCGAGTAATATAAGCAAAAATATTTTAATTACCTTTCGATTTCAGCTAACGTGCCTTTAAAGTAAGATGACACTGACTGTGGAAGGACTGCGACTTCTGTCGTTTTTATATACACATATAAGCTTACTTGACTTGAAAAACATCTTAAACGATGCAAGCGAATTCCTGCTTGGTCTGACTGAATGAGTAGTACACAAAAAGCTTAAATGTGAAAGCTGAAAATACATTTAAAAAAAAAAGAACTTTTTTTTTAATGAAAAAAAACTAGTCTACTTCATTAAACTAAACACGGTTTTGTGTTATTCTGAAATACCACTGCTTCAAATTATTACTAGTGCTTTATAACAGTAACAACGTTTTATTTAGAATTGGTGTTGAACTTAAACCTGTTCGTGGGCCCTGCGGTAACATGACTCTACTAACTTCCTTATTAAAAAAAATAACAACTAACCGTCTGGTTCTCTTCCATATTTCTCTTTATTTTTCTTATCATATAACTTAACAGAACAGCTCACATGACACTACCAGCAATGGCATCACACGGAGCACATACAACACATTGAATGAAAACTTTGGCAGGATCTACAATTTCTGAACTAATGTTCTCTGTTCAATAATAAACTAACGTTGCTGACGAGATTGATGAAGGCAGACAAACGATTAGGGAGCATACGTGACAGGCGGATACACGACAGATTGCTGCTGTGTAGTTTCACCGGTTACAGTACATCAAAATGTAGAAATATTAGTTAAGGCTGACTTAGTATAACATTTATACACAGTTACCATGGTTTACAATGAGTCGCGAGAACAACAAACAGTACCCTTAAATTGCCGTACAAATTGCAAGAGTGAATTTTAATAAATAATTTGAACAATGTGTTTGGCATGAATAGATCACAAGACTTAGGAAAATCTAAATGGTCATTGCCTACAACAGACACAGTACAATTTTTAAGATGCATTTTGCATATAGGAAGCCACCTGACTGCAGATTAATTGCTTTTCTATTGTGCATATGAATTACTGACTCAGTGAATTTACAGTGACATTGTGAGCTTGGGTCTGAATGTACAGTATGTCAGATACAGTGTAAAATGATACTGAAATTGACTTGAGCCAAGAAATGTTGCAAGACATTTGCAGATTTGAAACAGTCAGATGGAAGGACAAGGAAAACTTCCTCACAAAATCCAGAGTTTCTGACATAGTACAGTCATTACCCTACCTGTGCAAGCTTCCAAGCTCCGTCACAATTGGCAAGTAGTTCTCTAGATACAGTATGCAAAACTCTAACATTTGTTTAATCAGATTGACCATCGTATGACAAGAGGTGTTATACTGCAGAATTTCACTTTGAGTATTACTACTGTAAACTGCAAGGGTTTCCTTTCCCTTTTTGTTACTGCGTTCTACAGTAGTACATCACACATTAACTGCAACATGACAACTCTTCTGAATATCAGCACACAGCTACCAAAATAAACTTTAAATAATGTAGCAGTGTACAATCAGATGTTGGCACAAGTTCCTTTTGAGTTTCCTTAATTAAAATAAACACAGATGCTATCAGCACCATTACACTAAGCATGATACTGTGGAAGAGGAAAGCTAGTTCAAGTAAAAAATGCACTTAAAAAAAGAAATTTGTAATTTACTGGTACACCTTTGGTAAGTTTTGCAGGTTGATTCTGGGAAACGAGGAGATTTATGAAATTGTGTTTGTGTTGAGCGTTTCAGGGAAATACCGTTCAGTCAATTCAATTTAAACATCCCAAAGATGATGCAAAAATAAGGTTGTACTGCTTTGGATATAATTCCAAAACCCATCTACAGTACCTCTGACTGTCTAAATATGAAAAGGTATATTTTATTAAAAACAATTATTTGTGAAACAGATCCCCAGCCATGACTGTAATAAAATTAGATCAGTATCATGAAACCAATAAACCAAACAGTGACCTACTGCACATGTAAAAATGCAACATAGAGAAAAGGACCAATGCCTCGTAACTTAAAATCACTATTATAATAGCTTCTCTGGATATGTCTAAAAGACCTGTACTTTCACACCCCATATCCTGACACTATCATTAATTTAACAAGTTCCATCACAAGTGGAAAAGCTGCAGCTCTAAAGTGTGACATACAGCCACCACTATATCCCTGTCACCAAGGAGAAGCATTCCCAGAGGACACAACAACCACTGTACTTGGCCCTGGGAGTAAAAGAATGCATTTAAAATAAATAAATCATCAGGCATTATTTATTAATTTCTGCCAAAACTATGTTCACAGGGCATCTCATCTCTTGGACTTCAAATACTGTACTATGTATGTACTGTTTACTACTTTTCACATTCACTCCTCCACAGGTCAGCAGTGAAAACAGGGAGTTCAGGAAATGCTTTCGGCCTTCTTATCCAAATGGCGGCCAGCTAAATTGCCGTCTACTTTGCCAGATGAGTCGCCTAAAATAGTTATTTTGTTGTTGGTGAGAAGGCCAAACTGTACAATCATATACTGTACCTGAGTCAGTAACTTATGAAATTGTATACCTTTTTTTTGAAAAAAAAACAAAAACAACCTACATTTTCTGTGTAAGATTGTCACATTCAGCAAAATTGAGCTACAACAGTATTGTGTTGAAAATCTTAAATAGAGTGTATGCAATCTACATTAATAACTTTTATCCTTGTCAGGGGTACTACATAAACACCAATGTGATTTCTAGTGAGCCATGTATTGTATGTATTGTAGTGTTTTGTGGCAGACTGCAAGCACCAGTCAAAAAGGGAAGCTGCTCCAGATTTTCTACAGTAGCTCATGCTAATCTCCTAAGGAAAAGGTATGTCAGTTTGTGCTAATCTGTACTAATAAAATGAATAAGAAATATTCAACACTATGTGCATATGTAATTTGTACAAAGTGTTTTTCCATTTCAACATTACTGTTTTTCATTTGAAGAAGTTTCCATGTTTTTCAATTTCATATACCTATAACTTGATATTTATGTACATGACTTTTACTTTCAAGCTACACTGTTCAAGTAAAGGCCAATAAATTCTTGTTATTTGTATTTATTTTAATTCAAGCAACAGTTTTAAAAAACTGCTTAAAAACAATAATATTGAAAATGAAAGAAAAAATGCATTGTTTACAGAAAATGCAACAGAAATGAAGTTCTGAAAATTGTAAAATTAACAGTGTTCGAAATTCTTTATTAATGCACTTGCGTATTCTCGGACTCGGTACTTGATGAGAAACGGCGTCATGGGAATATGTATACTCAGAATCTTGGAAGACTAAAAATAAATGTAAGGACTGGTTGGTTCCATTCACATTTTTAGAAACTTAAAATGTGAGTTTTTGTTTCGTTTTTTTTTTGTATAAAATGCAAAAGAAAATGGAATTCATGAAAAAATAGAACACAAAATACAGCTTATTTACTTAGCTTTTCTGTGTTCAAATTTACTACCAATTAATACTGATTCTTATGTCTAATTTAGAAATTGCTTCACATTTTTCTCTTCTGTCTAACTTGGTATTATGGTATCTATATTACTGTGACTGTTTTTGGGCCTCAAATATAGTTTGTTTCAATGGTGCCTTGTTCTGATGATAAATTATTGCAAAACCAGACAGACAGTTTGCTTACTTTAAAATTCAAATATATCGGTGGGGTGGGGGGTAGGGGGGTTTGCCACCAGCACCGGCAGTGGGGGAGGACCCCCATACCCTCCTTGCCTTCTACTTAAGATTTCTAGCCTCCTACTTTAAATGAAAAGACTGGCTTTAAATTTAACATCCTCTGTCACTGGAGTACTACAGCACATTAGCAGCTGCAGATCCTAAAGAACTTAATTAACCCTGAAACTAAAGCTAGAATCAATCTCCTGGCTCCAAAAGGGAAAGAGTTGAAAAGTGCTGTGCTGGCCTGTGGTTGATGGGTGGAAAGAGCTTTTACTGCCACATGCTTGGATTTGATGCAAACACAAAGAACAAGTC
Organism: Polyodon spathula; assembly: GCF_017654505.1. NCBI lineage: Eukaryota > Metazoa > Chordata > Actinopteri > Acipenseriformes > Polyodontidae > Polyodon > Polyodon spathula. The sequence continues at coordinate 89,374,138 of NC_054535.1, read as the reverse complement.
TCAGTCTGAATGTCTTATTTCAAGCTTTATCCCTCTCAGGGAGCTAACCAGTTATGTTTCTGGACTGTAAGCTTGCTAATATAAGAGTAAGAGAAGAGCATACAGTAACTGTAGCCAGAATCATTTTAATTGAATTCCACATTTCTACCAACAGAAGAGAGATTAGTGCCATTAATAACTCATTTTGGGGAGCACACCCTAACCTAACAAGCTATAGATTACAGCAAAATCGACAGAATATATTGTAGGAACCGGGGCATGGATTAGCATTACTAGATCTGTGCATGGATTATATCCAACTCTCCTCGGTACAGTATAGAACACACATACTGCACAGTACATTAAAATAGCATAAAGATAATAATATATATATATATATATATATATATATATATATATATATATATATATATATATATATATATATATACACACACACACACACACACAGCTCTGGAAAAAATTGTCATTTTCTGCAAATAAATGCTCTAAATGACAATATTTTTATTTGGAATTTGGGAGAAATGTTGTCAGTAGTTTATAGAGTAAAACAGAAATGTTCATTTTACCCAAACACATACCTATAAATAGTAAAACCAGAGAAACTGATAATTTTGCAGTGGTCTCTTAGTTTTTTCCGACCTGTGTGTGTGTGTGTGTGTGTATATAATCAGTTAAATATATGGTATTTTACCCTACTGCGCTGTATACCGAGATCAGCCTGCAGTATTATCTGCAGCTAAATAAAACGCATAAAGAGAGCAGCAAATCAGTTTCTCCAAAAACAATGCTAAATTTTGAAGTAAAAAACTATTTACATTAAAATGGTGTAACTTATTTGACCAAAACTAGCACAGACTATTTTACTAAAAGGATGTGTTTGTTGGATGTGAAGGCAATGTGTTTAGTATATTGTACAGTATGCTTATTCAGCAACAGCAAGTGATAACAAAACGCATCACTGGTTATAGTGGTAAAAAGCAAAGTTCCTGCGAGGCTGATAAAACACAGCTCTGTATTCAAAAACCAAAGCCAAGTCTCAGACATCTACAGTTCCACAGCAGGAGAACGTGCTGCATATTTTAAAACATGTCCAGTGAAAATGCACTCAGTTACAGCAGAACATTCTGTAATGTTTCAAAAAAGTTAGAGAAATAAAAATCTTCTCATATTCACTAGACCATTTAAAATGTGGGCTTCATTTTAGTTTATTTGCTTTGTGTCTCATATTTGCCACTATATAGAGAATTAGACCACTTGCAGATTTGTCAGGTAGTGTACAGTAAGCCAAAAAAGCAACACAGTGGCTTTAAAAAAAAAAAAAAAAAAAAAAAAAACACCACAATTAATAGAAAACGTAGGAATGAAAAAAACAGAAGACAGATGAGATACATACTCTGGGATAATCCAACTCGAAGAAGGTTTCTAGATTGCTGATGAGGTTGGGGTCCACTCCTTTCAAGGGCTTCAGCAATGAGACGCCTGTAAGCTTGCTGTAGGGCTGTTTGTCAGAGGCTTTCTTGTTGAGATGAAGACGTCTGCAAAGAGGTTGGTACACCACAGCTTTAACAAACTGCACAACAGTAGACAGTCACATAGGCTTGTCTGCAATGCTTTTCAAATCAGAAAACGAAATTAAAAGAATCATTCCAACAAAACGCAATTCATGCCAATACAAAAAATAAAAAAACATGTTTCTAATGAGAAAAACACTGTAAACACTATTAAAGAAGATTAGCTTGTAATAATTCCTATTTTGATGAACATAACCTTAATATAATTTCAAAGCTTGTTGCAAGATTTTAGTATTTACCTTCAATGTTTCTCATTTGTACAATTTTCTATAGTTTACAGTAATACCAATCCTACATACTGCAAACATTGATCTACGAGAAGAGTACAGCAGAGCACCGATAAATAAGTCACTGTAGATAAGGAGTTACTCCAACAATGGCCAATACCATTAAACACACTTAATCTAAAATCATTTTTTATTAGCTTAGGCAAACTTCCAATGAGAAATATTTTGGTTTGTTTATTTTGTATAATACTTCTTACGGAAGCATGTCTAATTTTTAATCTCCTGTAAAAAAATACTGTTTGTTTTTTTTTTTTTTTTTTTTTTACAATGTTTCACATTTCTGTTCAACTATTTAATGTGGCATTAAAGCAAATAGAAAAAAATGGAACTTACTAGAATACTACAAAAATGTTTTAAATATTAACCATTATACCCATATCCTCCGCTGTATGTAGAAAATGACTGGACACCAAAAACTTCAATAAAGTTTTAAGTTATATTTTAAAACATTAGTTACAATGTGGTCAATTCAAAGCAAAGACACAGTGAAAACAGGAAGGAACTTGCTGATTCAGTACTGCTATTTTTGATAAAGTCAGTGAGGTTAACTTGTCAGTGTGTTGCGGACAGTTTCAGATAGTGCAGAGCATGAGGGCGGATTCACAGAACAGCTGAAAAGTACTGCACAGTATTCAGGGCTGTGCAATTTTTGAAAGAAACTTGCTTGTCCAAGGGACAAAATGCTAGGGGGAAAAAAAAAAAAAAAAAAAAAAACTATCTGCCCACTCCCCATTGTACAAAACACACACAAAAAAGTAGACTATAACTTGTAGGATTCTGGTTTTATTTAACAGTGAACACAATCAATTAGTGACTAACAGGGGCAGGTCTAGTCTTGTAGACTGACGGGTTCACTAAATTCTTCAAGACACACAAAAATGTTCCGAGACCCCGCCTCACCTCCACAAATATATAACATACTTTAAGGTCATTATGCTGCTTTGTGGAATTCTGATTTTTCTTGACATTCTTTCAGTTTTGTAAGAACCCCAGATTTTTAAAAGGACTTGTGTATAACCTGTCAAGTTTCTCTGCATTTTATACTGGTTTCCTACCAAAATGCATGTAACATTTATAGTAGGCTCCATTCTGCAAAAGACAAAATGTTTTCTTTTGTTTTTCTTTCATATACTTTGTTTTATATACAGTCTAAAACATCTTATTTTTCCTCATCTAACATCTTGTCCCATGATAATTAACTTGAACACTGCAGCAGCTGGGTGACCCTGGTTTTGTACATGTGACTTGATGGTTGGGGGGGGGGGGGGGGGGGGGGGGGGGGGGGGCAACATTCTTTCCCTGCCCTACTCTCACTGAAACTAAATGATTTCATACATAAACACACTGCCATGAGACTTAGTCTGTATTTTAAAATAATAATACAATATTGTACAGATAATCTCATATATAAGCATTTCATTTCTATCATTACACATATATCAATCTTCATGTTTTAATAGTTTCACAAATCAATGTATTGTGCATGTCCAATATTTAACTAATATCGCTTCTGTTTAAATCTAGTAAATTATTTTTAATATAGCGTTTAAAATTTAAAAAAAAAATTGTAAATACCTTAAGTTTAAAAGATTAGTCTACGCCTTACTAGTGGCTCTCAGGCAGCCATTTCTGGGTTTCTTTGTAACCAATAGAAGTGACAGGGGTGGGATTTAAATACTTCTTAAAATATTTGTATAGGACTAGACTTTCGCAATTTAGTTTTCAGAAACTGGCGTGGCTCTCTAGAAATATACCCAGAGTGTCTTTCTGGCAACAGAACATACATATGAAAAATAAATAAATAAAAATAACTTGTCTGACGGGCAAAGTATAACAGCAAAACTTGTTGTCCCTCACACAAACCTTTCCTCCTGTTCCTTCTTTCATATACTGTAGGGAGGAATGGGAGCTTAATTTTAAAGCATTCTCGCAGCCCTGATACAGTACACCCTGGCTATAACGCCTTTCATTATGGAACCTTCGGCTATAACAAACCTGCCAAACTCCATGGCCGAACATGTATGTAAGAAAAATACAAACGTGCTCAGTTCTCCTCACTGCTGTGAAACAGCGGGCTGGAAATGTCCGCTCCACGCCAGCAACTACCCCTCTCTGCTCACACGCTGTCCCCAAAGTAGGGCCAGATTAACCAATATGTCAGGGATCGGCAAAGTGGCCGTGGTAAAAAGTTTGAGGTCCGTGGTAATTTATTTAAAAAAAAGTACGATTTACAATCTGTTGAAAAAAGACATGATTTATATATGTACATATTGCAATTGCGATGCGAACAGGCTAGATTTGGTCTCTGCTTCTCCCTGTAAACTGACAATGACAATATTCTACCGTAACTATGGCTATTGAAGAATCTTGATGACACTGAACCGCCTACTGAAGCCTTGTTACACAATCCGATTAAGCGTTAGTTACGTTCACGTTGTGCACTGTTTTCTTTTTCTTAACATTGAAAAAAAAACATGGCATTTAAAATTTAAAAAAAAGATCGTTCAACCCAGCTTGGGAAAGAGAATATTTCATTTTTGAAAGACCCACAGATTATTTGATGGAGTGCCCAAGATGTGGCCAAGTAAAGAAACAACTCAAGTCAACAGTAGCTCGCGACTATGCTGAAAAATAGTGCAAAAGAATACATAAGACTTCAAACATGTCGAGTGTAGAGAAGGACAGATTCATCAAGGAAGCCAAAGCCAACAGAGGAAGCCAGGTAAAGTAAATGACCGACTTTGTTAACTGCAATCTCAAAGATGCACAGAATGATCTTTGCCTTGCCTACAGTTTAGCAAAAGCCAAACTGCCATTTACAGCAGGTGTCGTTTTCAAAGAAATGGCTGAAAAATTGACCCAAACTCTGCTCCTTTTCAAAGACTGCATTACTGTTCAAGCAGCAGTAGATGCACCGTTTGTAAATGTAATGTGCGACGAGAGCACTGACCACACTGACAAGAGTCAAATAATAATTTATCAGTTTTGTGAATGTTGACGCTCTGAGTTTTTCAGCTTAATTAAAATAACCAAGCGTTGTAATGCACAAAATCTGAGGGAAGCCATCGTTGGTTGTTTGGAAAATGACTGAAACAAGTACCCTGTAGAGAAAATTGTGGGATTTACATCGGACGGGGCATCTGTAATGCTAGCCCAACATGACAGTGTTTCAAGGCGATCAAAAGATCGCTATGGCAATTTATTTGTCCAGCACTGTATGACTCATCGTCAAGTCTTAATGGCTAAAGACGCTGAATCAGTCATACCTGATTTTGTGGAAGACACGATCAAAGTGACAAAGACATTTCAGTGAGGCTGCAAGAAAAAAGGAGTTTAGACAGATCTGTGAGCTGAATGAAGAGGAATACTCAAACCTGGTTAACTACAAAAAATTCGCTGGTTAAGTTTGGCTGCCTGCGTTGAGAGGTTTGAATTACTGCGGGATTCTCTAGTGCAGTACTTTGAGAGAGAGGCATTTGGGAATGGGTCACCGAGTTATAGAACAAGTTGCCAGAATATCCATGACATGCTACAATCTCCTAAATTCATTCTATATCTAAGTTTCTTGAATTGGGTTTTGCCACTTCTTGCATCAATGAATCTAGCGCTGCAGAAAGAGAATTCAAATCTATACAACGCATACTGTTCTCTGGAGAAATACTGCAAAGTAATTTTGAAGCCGTTTAAACAGCCTTCAATTGAGGATTCTACACGGGAATCTTTCATAACTCCATACGACCTGTCTATCCCTAGTGCCAAGGTCACATAGATACTGAGGGAGTGTGAGGAGCAGCACTACTTGCCAGAAACGGAGATTGCTAAGGTAAAAACAAAGTTAATTGAATATGCAAAAAAACTTGAACAGGCATTCAAGTCCAGGTTTCCTGAAAAAGAGCTGGTGAAATGCATGCTTTATTTGGACCCCTGCAACCAAAAGCCACCAGTCTCAGAAATTCAAAAACCTGCTGCAAGATTTATAAAGCACATTAACTCCAGCAAAGTTGAAATGCAATATACGTTGTGCTGCGAGGATGAGGCTGTGAAGACAATTTTCAACTCAGACTGCTGTGGCAGTGACGTTACCAAATTATGGTGTATTTTGTTTAAGTGAAGTGGTGAGGATGAATACAGTGAACTAGCAAGGCTATCACTTCTTTTACCGACACTGAGCCCTGACACCTGTTGCTGCGAACGAGGCTTCAGCCACATGAACTCAATTAAAACATCCACAAGGAATCGCCTTGAGAACTGTCGTGTTGCTGCATGTCTACGTATTGCAACTGCAACAACAAGCACAAAGGACTTCAATGTAGCTGCGGCGGCGGCAAGGTACATTCAAAAACATTAAGTGCGTTGAATTTATTATTATTATTATTATTATTCCTAGATAACTACTGTAGCTATATACAGTTGTGCTGCTCTTCATTGATATTCGTGTACTTAGCTCCTCTACATATACGGGAGAATGTGCTTTAAATCGGACTGTGCTCTGCTATTTGCTATACACCCCCCATGTCCGTCACTGAGTCCGGTAATTTTGTTAAGTGTCCGTCGCACAACTTGGTGGTGCCGACCCCTGCAATATGCCAAGAACACCATTCGCTATAATATGCATAGGGCCCCCAGAATATGGATTATCCAGCCCTGCTCAAGGTGGTTTTAGCCAAGAGGTTTCTTCCTGTAGTCTGGGTGAGGCTATTCAAATTACAGCAGGATCATGTTGCTCACCAATGTCATAACAGTAATATTTCAGCTGCCCACTGACATCACCAAATAAGAGACACAGCGATGTACTGGTCAGGCATGTGGAACAAAGAGTGCACAATGTAAAGTACACACTGTATTATACATTGAGTGATTATTGTTATATTCTTCTAACTTCTCTGTTGCAGTGCACTGCACTTACAGTGCATGTACTGTACAGGTATGTAACCTGCATGGGTTCACAAATTAACCAAATATACATTCACTACAAAATGACACAATTTAAATTAGGTAGCTTTGATTCTAAAAAGAATAGATTGCAGTGTTCATCGATAAAAATAAAGCAACCATTAACTTTGAACATATTCAGGCGCTTCTGAATAAGTAAGGCTTCTGAGTATTAGAATAGACACACCACCACCACAAAAAAAAAAAAAAAATACCTTTACCATTTGTCTGATTCCCACAGCAAAGTAGTTCAACTCATTTCAGGATTTTTAGGCTAAAACATTCTAATTAAAAAAAAAAAAAAAAAAAAAACACCTAAAAAAAAAAAAATAGGATGGACTAAAGTGATTTAACATTTAGTAATGAGTCTGAAGAGCAGTTCATTGGCAAAAGTAAAATGCCGACTCTTCAGTTCCAGGCTGTCCGAGTTCAGGTCAGCAGTGCTGTAACTGATAGTCATCCATCTGATTGTTTCTGGCTTTAGCTTCATATACAGCTGTACTGTACAGAACCTACTTTAGTAAGCAGGCAAAAGAACCACCATCACAATCTGGACATGAATTACTGGAGTAATGAGAAAACATTTTGGGCATGTAAAGTCCTACTTTCATCTAGCTGGTCCTGGAATCTCCTCAAATTCAAATGTACTGCAATTCAATTTGACAGCATGTTTAAAATGCAATCTTAATTTTTTACATTCCTAAAAGCCATTTCATTTATTGCAGAACAACATTTAGTACTGTACATTAGCAAACAATCAAGATTTCACAAGTTTGCTTCTGAAACAATCAAAACCGAAGTTCCTGTCAGAAGCCGATTTGCAGACTATACAAAGAAATCAGCAAGCTTAAATGAACATTTTCATTGCCAAGGAAAAGTAGACTTGATTTACTGTAATATTATTTAGTCACCCACTAAACTACATTGACATAGTAATTTCAACTGTGTACATTGATTTTGTATATACAGTATTCAATTACTGTACAATGGGTTACACATCAAGATATTATAAAATGAACATAAGAATACATAAGAAAAATTTGCGTTTGAAGGACCATGTGCGATTCAGGCAGATTGTGCTTTGGTTTAGCATCAGTGTCTCTTGTTAAGCCACACTTGTGAAAATGCAGACTGCAATGCAACAGAATTCTTCACTTTTGGTTTTCACTTATTCATATTACTGACTTGCGGACTATTGCACATTGGCAATAGCAATGGGCCTGATCATCCTTGTTTATCTCTTGTAACCAAACACACCTCTTGATAAACAAGGATGATCCAGACAATGGCTATTTTTCCAGCAGACCCGACATCCGAGGCAGAAACAACCTTCTCCCTCATCCCAGTAGGTTACCGGGAAAGGTAATATGGCACACCACACCATGCAGTCCTCAATTACCTTAACATTCACAACCACCAGCAAAAGTACAGAATCCCAATACTAGCCCAGGGGATATAACATATGTCCTTCAAAGCACTCACAGTAGATAGGAGAGGCTTCATACACATGCCCTAGATTGTCTATAGAACAAGGGTTACATCACATAAGTAAGTCCTTTCAATACTGCACAGGCAGCTAAAACAATCATTTGTGACACTGGAGAAAGTGACAGTTTGTAAATCTATATAAAGAACGTTCTTCTGCTACAACAAAGTTATAGAAATGTTGCTGTAGTAGTAGCAAACCACACAGCTACTCCCCCCCCCCCCCCCCCCATTGTATCCTGCTTCGTACACCACTAGTCAAGAATCACAACTAAAAGGAGAGCTGAAATGAGTGCTGGGGTTGCGAGTTGAGTTCAAACACACAGTCCCAGTGCATTGTTCAAATGCCAAGGTAACAGGTGGATCTTTAATGTTTCTGTAATTTGGGCTACTGTGTCTGTGCTGTAGCGTGTGGGAACAAGTATGGGCTTGATCCATCATAATGCAAGCATTGCTGTTCCAAGAACACCCAGGAGAATGTTCCAAAGGACCTGCTGATCAATCGATCATGCCTCCAAATCTCAAGAGATCCTTTCCAGTTTAAATGTAGTTATAATGGATCATATGACTTGGAAATGAGCACTTACTGTACATCTGCATGCAGTACATTGTAAAAATATCCTATTCTCTAGTTTTACTATTTAGTGTAGCTTAGACCCTTAATCCTAACAACCCAATAAACATTCAAAGGGAAATACAAATGCTGTTCAGCTTTAAGCTTGTTGAGTAGCCAGTGTAATCTTAAAAATTGCATTTCATTATCAGTCCAGGGTAAGACAATACAAGCACACTCACTCTCACTGGACACAGTGTGTGTAATTGAAGGGAAGGCTTTGGGTGTCGCGGTCCATATAATCCCATCTCATTTAAAAGGCATTTAAAAAGCTTTCACTCTGGTAATAAATTCTGCACTACTACCCAATAGGAGTAATAAAATTAAATGCTGAAACAATGCTGAAACAGAAATGTATGTGTTTGTGAGGCTTCTGTCCAGTATATGGTACAGCGTGGTTGGTTTCAAACCAGTTTGATGCAGATGGTTGAGAATCCAAATTCCAATGAGCTAAAGGCACTTTCCTGTTGTGTCAATGCGTGTGGTTACCTCACAGGAGCCAACATCCCGTTGTGCCTTAATGCTAAATACTGCAAACTGATGGTAAAGTTGGCATGGTCCGACTCACTATGGTACAGAAAGTTTGAGGTGGCAGTACTGCAACAGGTGTCTGTTCAACTATAACTAAGTACGTGACTGCCCACAATTGTTTATCGAACCCATGTCCAAAAGCTCCTCTGAAATGAATTAGCACACTTCCAACAAGAGCAGTGGTCGAAAGAAGCTGTTAAAAAAAACAAACTTGAAACACAACCCTAAGACTGGTCAAATAAATATATACTGCACTGTGAGCAAAAATAACTTTTAAAAATCTATTACATTTGATGTTACAGTTTGGATTCAAAAAGCCTACATCACCTTACTCAGAGGTCATAAAAGTAAAATACAAACCAAGAGTTCAGTGTGCTATGGTTTTTCACCTGTACTGCAATACAAACAATTGACATTTACAATAGGAAGCAAGCAACAGCTGATTTAAATAAATTAGTTTATCATGAAGTACACAAAGATGAATTGTTATTACAGGTTGTAGGCACTGCTCAGTCCAGTCAGACACATTTTAAAGGAACTTGGATACTTTTGGGAGTGGCCTATATTCACCTTAAAATTATTGTTATCTTTAATTTTAAATTGATTATTATTCATGCTATAACAACATGGAGAAACAAATCTTCTAGCCCTTAAAGTAATATCCATTTTAACTGACTGACAGTTCTTCAGCAGTCAAATAGCTCACTAAAGAAACCCACAACTTAAATAAGGATTACATATTTATTAGATAAATTATTATGTTCACTTAAACTTCATAAGCATCTTCCCTGATACTGTATTAGTGACTTAAATTGTGTTGAGCGGAAACGAAAATGGTCGTTTGACGCATTTTTTTTTTTTAGAAACCTTTCGAAATCTTCTTGGGAACCGGTGAAGCGATTGATCTGACAATAGGCATATATCATCAGCATCCAAACCCGCATCAAATTTGCGAAGCACAAGTTTCTGCGATACATTTTAATGTCAAAATGGCTGCCACAAATCTTATTGAAACACGCCCTTAACAGCAAACTGCTGCTATTTGAACACCGTTTGACCAACAAACTCCAAACTAGTTATTGTCCCAGTAACAATGGAATACAAATATGTCAAAATGGTTATGTTTTATAAAACAAGGCGGCCGCCAGGTGTATGTTTACGTCTGAAATTTAAAATTTGACAAATGGTTGGTTTACTTGACTAACTCGAAACTTCACAAGCATCATCCTTGGCACTGTATCAATACAACTGACTTAAGAAACTTGCGTTAACAAGATGGCTGCCTGACGCATTTTTGAAAAAAAAAAAAAAAAAAAAAAAAAAAAAACTTTAAAAATCTTCTTCTGTGGAACAGTTGAAATTGCTGATTTTAAACTTGGCACATTGAGAACTAAACACGCTTAGACGGGTACTGATAGTGGGGATTGGGAGCCATAAAACTGCCTGGCAGTTCTAGTTTTTATTTAATTTTAGTTTTATTTATTATATACACTACCAGTCAAAAGTTTTAGAACACCCTCATTTTTCCAGTTTTTATTGAAAATTTAAGCAGTTCAAGTCCAGTGAATAACCTGAAATGGTGACAAAGGTAAGAGGTAAACTGCCAGAGGTTAAAAAAACAAGTTTAGGGTACCAAAAACTGAAAAATAATGTACATTTCAGAGTTATACAAAAAGGCCTTTTTCAGGGAACAAGTAATGGGTTAACAACCTACAGCTGTTCTGCAGCAATGGAAGTAAATTAAGCCTTGAAAGTTGATGCTAACAATTCCTACAGGTGTCCCAACTTTTGTTGATTACTTACAAACCCTCTGTCTGTATAAAAGCAGTGTTGGAACAGACTGTGTTACTACACCCTCTTAAGCATTACTTGGACAGTATTGTACTGCAGGAACTAGTATATTGCTATCATAATGGCGAGAAAAAGGCAAAGGAAGACAGACGGACCATTATAACCCCTAAAAGTGTAGGTCTTTCCCTTAGAAAAATTGCAAAGAAAGCAAAGGTGTCAGTAAGTACAGTTTCCTACACTATCAAAAGGCACTTGGAAACTGGAGGAAACTCTGACAGGAAGAGGTCTGGCAGACCCAAAGCCACAACAGAATCAGAAGACAAGTTTCTGAGAGTCAACAGCTTGCGCGATAGGAGGCTCACAGGACAACAGCTTCAAGCACAGCTTAACACTGGTCGAAGTAAGCAAGTTTCAGTTTCAACTGTGAAGAGAAGACTTCGAGCTGCAAGTTTGACAGGTCGAGTGGCAATAAGAAAGCCATTGCTAAGATGGCAAAATAAGAAAAAGAGGCTTGTCTGGGCCATGAAGCACCGCCAGTGGACTACTGAAGACTGGAAGAAGGTCTTATGGACCGATTAATCAAAATTTGAAATCTTCGGTTCATCACACAGGGTTTTTGTACGCCGTCGAGTAGGCGAAAGGATGGTTTCACCAACTGTGACATCAACTGTCAAACATGGAGGAAGAAGCATGATGGTCTGGGGCTCTTTTGCTGGATCCAGAGTGGGTGACTTGCACAGGGTGAGTGGCACCCTGAACCAAAACGGCTACCACAGCATTCTGCAGCGCCATGCAATACCCTCTGATATACGCCTAGTTGGTCAGGGGTTCATCCTACAGCAAGATAATGACCCAAAACATACCTCCAGGCTATGTCAGAACTACCTTAGAAGAAAAGAACAAGACTGTAGGCTTCAAATCATGGAATGGCCAGCACAGTCTCCAGACTTAAACCCCATCGAGCTGGTTTGGGATGAACTGGACAGAAGGGTGAAGGCAAAGCAACCTACAAGTGCAACACATTTGTGGGAACTTCTGCAACAGTGTTGGGAAGAACTTTCCGAACAATATTTGATTTCCATTGTAGAAAGAATGCTGAATAACACAGCAATACACACTTCATATTTTCACAGGCATCAAACAAGTTAAAATAAAAATGCAAACAAATGTAACCCCTTCCCTATATGACAGCAGGGGACCACAATGTTACATTTCACATTGTTAGTCTTCTGTGCAGTGCTCTACAGAAAGCAGAACAACCGAGTTTAACAATTCCATAAAGGATGTTTTAGCTTCCTCCTCTTTGAACCGTTTACCATGTTGCTCTGTAAGGCACACACCATAATCAAGCATGATTCTGTAATTCTAAAGGGGAATTTGAAGAAAAGATATGATAAAAATGCTGCATCGTGTTTAGATCAGACGTGTTTAGATCAGATTAAATGAAAACAGCCTATAGTATTGTGTTTTTTCTCTCATCTCACAGTATTTCCCACACTTTAGCGCCCCTTAGGCACCAATTAATGCTTCATAACATAAAAGCACAAGATATGTCTTGTTATATCAGAGTAGTATTAGTAGTAGTCCTAGTAGTAAGTACAGCACCTAAAAAAAGAAACAGCCAATTCACCTACTGTATTTATTTACTGCTGGCTGAAGCAGTACCTTATAGAAAGCAGTCTCCAAGAGGGCTACGTGGCTAAACTGTTTTTACCGTGGGTATAAACTATATAAATCATGCTAAAACAGATAAGCATGTTCCTAATTCCACCGTTTAGGATTTGTGACAGAGGGGGGAAAAAAAAAAAAAAATCTGGTTAACCTATAACTGCTGTACTGCAAGTGACCGGTCTATCACCAGCAGACAGAAAACAAACAAACACAAAAATAGGTAATAATGAGAACACGCACTGGGACACATCCATTTATAGTAAACAACTACAGTATTAAGCAGCTACAGCAAATCGGCCAATACATAAATAATAAAAAAAAAAAAAAAAAAAATGTGAATCGTGTTAAAACACCCACTTGGGTCAAACACTGGATTCTATCTAACATTAAAATGTGTGGACCGTTATGATCATGTTGGTGCCTGTGCTCCTAACTATTCATTGTTACATTAATTAAAGCGCTGATTTATTCAGTCACGATCTTGTTATGTGACTGATCCCTGTACAACATTCTCTGGGCACTGCACGCAAAATCCCGATGAGCAACGATGGTGTTTCCTGGGGACTTTACAATAGCAGCGACAATTTAGCTCGCTAGCAGTACTGTATTCTCAGTCGCACTTTGTTACTAATATGTTTGTTATCTGGAAACGGCAATAATTGTCCCCACCTAAACAAAATTACTAAAAACGAAATGTTTGCACTTGATAATTCGGCAGCTAAATACCGACTACTAATACTGTCATATTATAACGTATCAATTGTCACAATTTATTTTCAGGCAGTGGAGTATGCACATATTCTGAATAGCTGTATTTCATTAGTATTATTATTATTATTATTATTATTATTATTATTATAAAGCATTCCTCATTGTTTTTTTATTCCAACAGGACCGCACGGCATTAGTATGGCAGCTCACTGAGGTGCAGGCACACAATGACAATGAAAATAACTCGGTTTTCTTATTGAAATTAAATTACAGCAATATTTTCGTAGTTCAAACATATATGATAGGGTACTGTCCTTGTTTCCGCGATGGAAAAATGGAGTCCGGTGTTTACTTAAAAAAAAAAAAAAAAAAGATTTGTATTGTATGAGAAAAAACAAACAAAAACACACACATACGAATCACAATCTTTGGTAAAAAACCATTTACTGTTAACATTTAAAATGTTTTTTTTTGTTTTTTTTTTCCATCAAACTAACAATAAACAACAAAAACTACCGGTACACAGTGTACCAAGATACACATTACAGTCCATCTACGACTAGTACAAAATACTGTATTCTGAATACGGATTAAAAACAGACAGCCCTCATCGGATGTTTTTCTGCAGCATGGTCCCTGTTCATTATTTTATTGTGTGTCTATATATATATATATATTATACTTTTTTTCGTCTTACTGTATTTTTCATTAACATTCTGGCTACTAAAGTGGGCATAAATCATATCGTACTGATGTGTGACATCTAGGCCTAACGTAAACGGGCTCTATTTTCACTTGCCAACGCTTTACAATGGCAAATTCGAGTGACCGACTACAGGCGGAAAGCACAACAAGCAGAAAATACAATGTTAAAGAAAGGCTCTGACTTACACATAGATGATGGACATGAAGTGCATAAACCACAGGACGAGAAAAAGGATGAATCCGAAGATGGCGAGCCCCTGCAAGGCAAGTTCTAGCAGGGCCATGTCTGTTGGGTAAGCACTGCGATCACTACTTTCTAAAGGAACGCTGTGAAGCGACTGAAAAAACAGACCATTCAGCAGAAACACAGCGCCCAACAAAACGCATAACACTGGGCGGGGCGGCCTTTGAATAGGGGACGGACCAACGCGATTACGTTCCTTTTTTTTTTTTTTTTTTTACCAATGAAGCAAGTTCAAATCAGGCATCCAGCGAGAGAAATGCTACAAATACCGCACCGCTTGTCATAAATACTATGTGTAACCGTAGTGGAGTGTTGGGTGACAGTGTGAATTGCAATATTTAGCATTAATGAAAATGACGACGGAGGCAAATAACACATGACACGAGTTTCCGTGATTGCTGTAAATACTAGTACTTAACATGCCATAGTTACATTGCTGGTGCATTTTTACTTTATTCTTTAAATCTGTCTCTGCGGCGACATAACTGGAACTGCAGTATTATGTCCGCATAGAGTCTGCAGCAACAGAATATTGCAGACCCTAACTGAAGAATTACATAAAAGAAAAAGTCAAATTATGAAACCCAGTTGAAGTTAGACACAGTTAGATATTCGAATGTGACTGAAACGTGAAGTTAGATGTATTCATTATTTAGTGTTTATTGTTTATTTTAGCAACCGCCATTCGAAATGTGTTTATTACAGTAGATATATAATTATTGTACAAAATGGATACATTTTAAAATAACACTTACTGAAAACCTGAAACTCAGAGTACACTATGTGTGGTAATTCTATTTGACAATAGAAAAGCATTGATACAATACCAATATTTATAGGCTAGAAGGACATGTGGATTTTCAACAGACTTTGTAATATAAAGCAGTACATTGGGAAACAATGTTTTTCAAACAGACAACTTTGCAACTGACATTTAAGTTCATGTTTTTATTCAGAAACCATACTAAATTCACAACTTCAATCATTCACACAATCTGTGAAAAAATAAAACAAAATATTAAACAAACATCCTTGTCACAATGCCCTATGCTAGTTCCACAATAGTATATATTTCATTTTTGGCCATCAATTGTAGGCAGAATTCACATTTTAAAAACCCTTTTGCTTTGGTATAATGTTTTGAGATGATCAAATTCATTTCACCTGAATAGATTCCTTACTGTCTGTGTTCCTATACTGTACTAGCTGTTCATGTTCAAGAACATACATCACTGTCATCACAGGACCAGAAAGATGGGCCTCGGTGCATTTTGGACCCTGAAGCATGTGTTGTAATACTAAATGAAAGAAATGTTTAATTAGAACGCTTTCTGAGTGTCTTTGGAAGCACCTGTCGGTAGAGCCACTAATCTGCTCCTTATCAAAGTATGTTGGATCTTCTTTCCAGGTTACTGCGTGTTTAAAATGTGTGTGTGACAGGGCAAAAGCTGCACAATTAAAAATAAATAAATAAATAAATAAATACTTACATTTTGTTTCAGTCTTCAGGGGTTGGGTTAAAACACATCCCTGAAGAAATACATGAGCAGAATGTGGCCAGTTTGACAAATGATAAAGTGAGGCCGCAAGCACAACCCAGAGTGATTCTTTAAGATTCCTAGATGCTGGTGTCCAAATTCAATCTAACTATTGTAAGTCATTTCAAGGTCAGGAGAGAGTTTTTCTTTGTTCATAGAAATGAACAGCAGCGTATGACAACTGGAACTGTCAGTTGCAAATAACATCGAGAAAGCCCCCTGAATTATTCAATAAACTTGGAAGGAAACTCAAATAGTGTTTAAAGGACTATAAATGAGCTCCATTAAGTGGATTGCCATTTGAAGAAACAAAAAAATAACAAGAATTAAGTAATAGACTGGGCTAACTGGGAAAGGATAGTTCTACAGGAAAAAAGGTCTCCAGCAAAGACAATTCTTCTCATGGAATAAGCCTGTACAATGGACCATGCCCTTGCCCTGCTACAGCATCAACTCAGCGAAATACATGGAATATTCCCAATTAAACTAAACAATAGAAAGATTTACAGAAACTGTATGGGAAATTAAATAAATGTATATTTGCAGGAAAGTTGATAGTTGTAAAATGTAAGAGGTGTGGACAAGAGTGCTTTTCTAACAAAAGGAGCTAGTTTAACATTTGATGAGAGCAATTTAATAACTAAATAGAAAGAGAATAATATATAATATGAGCTATTGAATTGCAGAAGAGATGCTGGATTTTTCTTGAACAAACAAATAGGTGTTAAATATATTTGTGCCGTGGTTTAATTAAAGGATATAGCATTTTAACAACAGATCCACAATTCACTGAATTGATAGTCATTTATTCACTAACTGATTAACTTACTAACTTACTAACTTGCATATTCATATCATTAGTTCTGCTGACATAAGAGTATTATTGGTTCTTGTAGAAAGGCAAATTATAGACAATTAATGTATTCTATCTTTTACATGTAATTGATATGTACACTGAGACAGGTATTACCTGACTACGATTGCATACTAAGATTAATGTGCTGATTTATGCTATTTTAATATTAACCTTTTCTACTTTTGGACAGTATTTTATTGACAAACTTTTGATAACATTTATAAAATATTTTATTGTGTGATAGTTTCCATTGCGAAATGAAAGACCAGGCTGACTGAGGACAGAATAAGTCAAATTACTTTCAACTCATCTGTAGAAAAAAAATGCAATTTAATAGTATGATACCTAAATGAAAACATAGAAAAAATCCTACCCTATGGTATGTTTAAAAATGAATATACATTTTGGAACTTAGTTCATGAAAAATGAGAAAAAAAACAAACCACAAACTTGATTTAATGAATTTAATAAGATTTTTTTTTTAAAACAGCCCTAAGCAAAATATCTGTTTGTGAATTGTCTTTCATATAAAATAGGCCTTATTATTATTATTATTATTATTATTATTATTATTATTATTATTATTATTATTATTATTATTATTATGCAATACCTAGTGCTAATGTTCTCTAATGCCAATCATTTCAGGACTATTATCAATCTTTCAACTGTTATTTTCAAATCCATGTAAATCATCTACTGGTAGGTCCTCTACTGTAAAAGCCAACCGAAGTGGTCTATGCAAGTGGTCGTCACTGAAAATGTGTGGAGGAATTACAAAATCATTGGTCATACTATAATCACAGTTATTGTCCAAAGTACAAGAGTCTTGAACTGGAAGCGAGCGGTGATCAGAAGCCAGTGGAGTAGCGTGGGAGAAGCGAGTCAGAGAGAATACCAGGTGAGCAGTGGAGTTCTGGATGAGCTGGAGCAGATGGGTGGCAGACGGTGAGCCCAGTGAGTGGGTGTAGAGAGAGAACAGTAGAGGAGCCAAGACTAATTCTTGGGGGGCTCCGGTTGAACTGCGCCAGGCTACGTGGCAGGTGCGGTAGGAGAGGTAGGAGGAAAACCAGGCCAGAACAGTGCCCGAGATTCCCAGGTCAGGGAGAGAAGATAGGAGAATAAAGTGATCGACAGCGTCTAAGGCAGCAGAGAAATGGAGGAGAATGAGGACAGAGGAGAGAGAGGCAGCACAGGCAGAGTTTAGCGAGTTAGTGATAGATAGGAGAGCAGTTTCAGTGGAGTGAGCAGAGAAGAAACCACATTGGAAAGGGTCAGGCAGAGAGTCTCTAGGGTTTTAGAGAGAAAGGGTAAGAAGGAGACATGATGATAGTTCTGGAGGGAGGTGGGGTCGAGGGTAGGTTTTTTGAGGAGGGGGGTGATAGAGGCTTGTTTGAAGGCAGAGGGAAAGGGGCCAGAGAGGAGAGAGGTGTTGACAAGGGAGGAGATGAAGGGGAGTAGAGCAGGAGCAGCAGCTTCAAAGAGGTGAGTCGGGAGGGAGTCCAGGGTGTACATGGTGGGTTTGTGGCCCTGGATAATCATATACCATTTTCTTGAATACTCTGTTACAGAATTAAACAGTTCTATATGATTCTATAAATGTTTTACATTTTCTGCATTATAAAATGTAATTCCTATTTTCCAAAGAAAAAGCAATATTTCATGAAAACTACTGGAATTACTTCCACACTGACTGACAAATCCCATCAACGACTCATCAAATGTATTGCACTTCTAATGTTACAGGAAAACTTGAATCCATAAAGTTAGCCATCTGGGCGTGAGTAGGACCTCCCTGGTGATGTTTAATTGAGTCTAACAGTGAAACACACCTAGGTGTTCCTTGCAATATCAAAATGACCAAACACAATTATTATTAAACCTATTTTTGTCTAATCAGGTCTTAATTTCAGTAAAAACTAGGTGGATTTGAGTACTTGATGTGTGAACAAGTAAATCAAGTATTATCAGTGGTATCAGAGTTCTGATAGTAAACTGCAATTACTGTACAATACCAAATGGTTTAAAGGTAAAGTCATTAAACAATATGCCTACTCTGCAGTGTATGTACATGGCGTTTTTGAAAAGCGCTGTTTGGTTAGTTGTTAAATAAATATATAGTTTTCAGAAAACTGATATGGGCTTGGGTACTTTGTAGGGTGGCAGGTTTGTTTCACTGCTATTTGCTAGCATTTCCCTTTACCTGTGAAACCTGCACTTTCCCTTACCTGTGCCCTTATTTATTTGTATATTTCTATACTGTATACCTCAAGTACAGCAAACTCCATACGCTCAGTATAAACTCCAGCTCACCAATAAGACCCTTGCCTGTTAGTTCCTTGCAATGTGAAGAGAATTTGAAGAACTTTAGTTAAGATATTTACAATCTCTTGGATTTCTTAATGCAGTTATTGAACCACAAATACTGTGCTCACAGATGTGTGGGAGTAAGCTTTGACAATAACATGTTGACATTGGCAGCATGCTGTTGCCAAATATCTGTCAAACATTTTATTTTTTTTTACCACTAAATTGAAAGCTGGCACTTAACAACCACCTCCATAGCTGCCGATTATTGAGGTGAACAATTAAAGAACATTTCATTTTGGGGTGTCATTATGAAAAACACATTACACGGCTTAAATTCTGTTGAAAGGGTCTGGTGCTCCATGTGGTTTCATTATTATAATTTTTTTTTTCACATTTTACATTAGCATGCTATACATTTTGTTCTGAAACACTGAAGCGTGTAGGATAAATCAGAGTAAAGCATATTTAAAACACATACTGTACAAGTATGGCAAATCAGAGAAATATAATAAAGAATTGTAAAAACTTAGCTAAGTATGATACATTGTATAGCATAGACATGGGTAAAGGAAATTCCTGTGTAAATATACCGTGGTCAACATTTACACTGTAGCTTTAAATATCTTCCCTAGATTTCAGACCATTCACTGGTGACCAGTTTGTTTCACTCAATACAGGTGAGATGGTTTGGAGTGGTGTTCACTGATTTGACTCAATAAAGCATGACTAAATCCTTTGATTTGTCAAGCATGACTTGCTGACGTCTAAGCTGGCTGTTCTTGGTTTTTAAAACAATGAATTCCTACCAACTTTAAAGATCTAAAAACACAGGGTGCTTCTGTATCCAATATACACAAATTCTACCTGGAGAAACGCAATTTAATTATTGTACACAATGGCAGTACATGAAGGATGCATTGCATAGGAGTGTTACTTTATTGACATACATTATGAATGTGAATAAGAATGTCTCATGGCTTGCTTGAACAATGAAATGCAAAACTGTAAATGTTTATGTCACTGGGTAGATAATTTGACAGTATATGTTTTTCTATTTTTTATCCAGCCACTGTACATCAGATAACAATAGAAAGACAAATGATTTGAAGCAAAATGCTGCACTACACAGTAAGAGTAAGATTAACTGATATTGCCTTTCTTAGACGGAGTTGCTGATTCTAATGATTTCAAGTTGAAATTTCCCTGTTAGGAAATAAATGTTGCTATGGTCACATCATTCTGTGAGCACCAATTAAAGCTAATACACCTGTATGTTGGATTAAGGTCAGTAGTCTCCAATGTATTTGTTTCTTATAAGAGGACCCATGAGAGCGTGAGCCTGACCTGTTTGTTAAAAACATACTCATAATGCATGATAACAACATATGTTTCATTAAAACTCTTGGGAACATGACAGTTTCTGACATTTTGCTGTACAGTTTGAAAACAACAGCTGGAGATTTGAGACCAACGGCTATTAGTATAGGTTTACATTGTATGTTTCATGCTTACCATATATTCCAACTGACAAGGTCTTGTGTGACAGAGCTGTATCAACAGTGGGTTACTATAGGGTTGAAGGAACTCATGTGATTTTATTTTGAGTAATGTGAAAATCTCTTAAAGTGAAACTTGGCATGAGTATGAAATATCATAGTTATCTTAGTTATTTTTTTACCGATGTGTTTCTTAAATAGACTAGGGGCAGAGTGTTGCAGGGAGACATGCTAATGGTTAAAATCTGGTGTTCTAGATGAACTTAGAGAGAACCTAGAGGGAAGAGAGCACTTTTCAGGCTCAGTTTAATAAGATGTGACAGAGACAAAATGATTCTTGGTGATACATCTCCCTCCCGACCTGTGAGGGTGCTGTGTAAAGGGAACAGAGTGCCCTGGACTGGATGGCCAGACAATTCATTCCCAGGGGGAGCGAGGTGAAGCACACTGGTAACCACTTTGCCACATAAGAAAATCAGATTTTGTTGCCCTTTTAGTATATACTAAAGAGGATTCTCCAAAAAAAACATATAATAGCACCAATTGACTACACAACATACCAGACCTTAAAATATAATTTATAGCTTTTTAGTTAGTAATTTTAAAATATATTCTTGATACTAAAATCTTACCTACAGTCTTGTGTGGTACGATATTAATGTCACAAGATAATTGTGGCATGTGATTGGAAGAGATTAAGTACATTCCTTGTTTCGTAATCTTAGAATACATACTGTAAAAAGCAAACAGTTTCAAGGACGACTTGCAAAAGAAAATGTTAGTTTATGTGCCCTTGATTACAAAATTATAAGCATCATAGTCATAAGACTAATAGTTAAAAGTGCTAATTTCTATATCCCAAAATAGTTATGCATTTTATGTGTAATTATTTTACACTTACTGTAGTTTTCTTAAAATGCCTGCTCATTTTAGACAAAATAAGATAAATAAGATGAATGGGTATCGTAAATGTTTGTTTCAATGAGTCCAAAACCAATCTGAAGGGAATGAAACTCCATTGGTAGAATGAATTGATTGCTAATTTAACCCAGACGCATGGATGTGCGAAAGAGCTTCAGGGGGAGAATTTGGTAATTCTTGTATTCTTGTAAATTAATTTTGGTAATTTGGTAACCCACAGCTGTGGGCTCAGATTGAATTGCGGTAAAGCCTATGTATGTGGCCTCACGGTGGTCTTCAAAGCTGTGCTGTGGGCAAATGTGTTCCCATGATAACATCTAAGAGATGGAATCCTGCTGAGAGAACTATAGGCATTACAATCTATTGTTTCATGTTCTAACACTCTGCTTTTATGCCATTTGATTAACCTGTATTCTAATGCGATTTTATTTTACATTTTGGAATAAGTAGTTAGTTCTAAATATACAAAATAAGAGAAATGGTCATGCCTACCCTTATGTGAAATATACAAATGTGCATGTGGCCTCAACAGGTCATACCTTATGTTTATTGAACATTAGGAGGGTCAGTGTACCACAGAATGCCCTTTTAAGGAAAAAAAACTATGTGAAACAAATTTTTCTAAAGCATTATTAAATGGAAGCTTAACCCTCATTTACGTATTATTATGGACAATTGTTGTTTATTTATTGTCCACAATATATAAAGAAAGTTTCTCAACTGAAACAGGTATTAATTATTTTTATTTTTTTTTAATATGAATGAAAATTAATTGATAATGCACTTCAAGTTACTATAAATCTAGTTTTCCTTTTAATTAGTTTTTAGAGAGTACAGCAATACGCTTCTTAAAAATGAATATAGGCCTAAATAGAAAAATCCTGACAGAGCTGGGATAACAAATAAAAAAAACATTTATGCCTAAATGCTTAACTCTAAACTAGGCCAAAACAAAAACACTAAACTTGTTTTAGAACATATTTGACAGGCATACACTTTTAGTTTGACAACTGTGCTATAAACCTTTAGGTCTATTAAAGCAAAATCAATTCTCACTGATAATAAACTTCAAATTAGTGTACACAGTTCCAATGCTTTTCCTTTTCAGGTACTTTATACAACAAACCACACAAACTTTTTGTACCACTAATGTGGGGTGACTTCATAACTCCTTTAATGTCACAATGCTCCACCTTATCAAGCCACTTCCAAATCCCCCCCCCATCATATTCTACAGTTACATGGTAAGTTACATTGTGTGATGAAGGGTTCTCCTTTTTCTTTCCTGGAAGGTTTAGAGTTTCTTCTTCAAAATCCAATCTTGATGTTTCACTGTACAAGGAAAGTGTTAATTGTTTACATTTTTTGATGCGTTTCTTTGTGCTGCTCTTGCTCTTTTTCCCTTTTCTTGAGCTTTCTTTTCATGAAATTCTTTCAGGACCTTTTGTAATTTTCTTTTTTGTACTGCTCTACCTTCTTTATTTTTAGGCTAACACAAAGGTTCAGCCAATACACGATGGGAGATTTTGCATATTTTCTGTAGTGGTCTGTGGCAGGATAGCATCACGGCCCAAGCTGTTACTGGCAGGAAGGAAACTCAGAGTGAAGAATCTGCAGTTTAGTGCTGTTGCACAGATCTGTTAAAAACAAAAACAGGAACACACAAAACAGGCAAAAGGGCCGATATAAAAGGGTAAACAAAACAAAATAATACTCTCTCTCTCTCTCTCTCTCTCTCTCTCTGTGTACAGTTTCCCCTAATGTAAACCCATTTAAACCCATTTTTAATTGTTTCCTCTTTGAAAGCACTTTGAAAAGCAAAGTTAACTGGCAGTAGAAAGGGATGATATTTGTGAGCAGCCAGTTTCATCAAAAACGGTCTGCCAAGAACTCCACAGAGCGGCATACCATAGTCGGGTTGCAGTGCATAAACCGCTCATCACACCTGGCAATGCACATTTGCGAGTCCAGTGGTGCAAAGAGCACAGGCAATGGACTACCAAGCAGTGGAGAAATGTGATATGGTCAGATGAATTATCCTTCACCATGTTCTCGACAAATGGACAAGTGCACGTGTGGTGCCAACCTAAAGAACTCTACAGCCTTGAATTCTTGGTTCCAACAGTGAAAGGTTTTGGTGGTTCCGTAATGTTGTGGGGTGTATTTTACTGGCATGGTTTGGGAGCAATCATTCCCTTAAAAGGCAAGGTCAATGCTAATCGCTTCTTAATGGTACTGAGTGATCATCTTCATGTTGCAGCATTTCTTTCCTGGGGGTACTGAGTGGGGGGGGGGTGGGGGGTGGGGGGGGGGGGGGGGGGGGGGGGGGGGGGGGGGGGGGGGGGGGGGGGGGGGGGGGGGGGGGGGGGGGGGGGGGGGGGGGGGGGGGGGGGGGGGGGTGGGGGGGGGGGGGGGGGGGGGGGGGGAGGGGGGGGGGGGGGGGGGAGGGGGGGGGTGGGGGGGGGGGGGCGGGGGGGGTGTTGGGGGGGGGGGGGGGGGGGGGGGTGGGGTGGGGGGGGGGGGGGGGGGGGGGGGGGCATTTCTTTCCTGCAGGGGGGGGGGGGGGGGGGGGGGGGGGGATATCTTCCAGGATGACAATGCCCCCATCCACAGAGCACGTTTGGTCGCCCAGTGGTTTGATGAGCATGACACTGATGTTATCCATTTGTCATGGCCTTCTCAGTCACCAGATCTGAACCCAATCGAGCATTTATATGATTCTGAAACGCTGGTAGCCTCTGTGCCACGGAGGATGTGGAGGCCCACCGCCCTACCAAGTGACTTTACATAGATGTTTCCATTTTTTTTGACCACTGTGTGTGTGTGTGTATGTATATATATATATATATATATATATATATATATATATATATATATACAGATACACACACCCACACACTGTATATATGTATATAAACAGTGTAAATAAAATAAAAAAATACCAAAAAACACAATTAGTTATTTCACTGCCTTGGTTTATAGATTTTTATATTTATGGCTATCATAATGCACCAGCTCACCGAAAAATGTATTAAGCCAGTGTATTCTTGTTTGAAAACTTTTGAAATACTCTAAATCACTATTAAATTCATGTTTATTTGAAATGTTTACGGTATCTTGTCAAAGCAAGTTGGTTACATGTTTTGAAATTATTAGGCAGCATTTATATGTTTTGTCTGGTCAATTAGCAGGAACGCTGGAAAACTGTATCCCAAACTCATTTGAAATATAATGTGCAAAGTAATGGGTCACATAATTGGAGGACTACACAATAAAGAATTAAAGGCACAGGTAATGATTTAATTTTAAAATGCAGGTTTAATTACGAATGATTTAAGATTTTTGCATTTTTTCTAAGTTAGGTGTCAATTTAGTTTGTATCAACAAAATTCAGTAAGTGTATATAAGTGTAGAATATACAAATACGGGATTGTATAAAAATGTATATACTGCCTTTATTCAGGAAATTGAAATATTTATTAGAGGACACTAAACTATACCATAGTAAATACTCCAGAATACTAACAGAAATATGAACATATTGTAGCATGCACGGAGGAAGTTAACAGCACATACGAAGGCATAAGGCCGATAGACTCTCCTTTTGTACAGCGGAATCGGCGCCATGCTTTAGTTCGAGATGCTTCTTTCGCGCCCGCCCTCGCCCTGTGTGATGCGCCTGCCTGAGGGAACCGAGATCGCTACATTATTGGACTGTCACTGCTAAACTAGAAGGTTGTAAATAGACACCAAAATTCATTATTGATTTGGATCGCAATCCTATAGATTCTAAATATTTAAATGCAGCACACATAAGCGATATTGAACAAATATAGCCAGATCAATAGATCGTCAGGAAATTACCAGTTTTCGTTATGTGCGAGAAAACAACGGGCAGGAAAAAGGAACTAATATTAAGCGGTATAAATTGATTTATGTAAAGTACTTTACATATAACTTACGTTTAAAAAATAGTATTCATATGGTTGTATAAAATATAACGGGAAGTTTTTTTGTAATAAAAGTGGGCAGTTCGCTAACCCTTTTTCTCGTCAGTCGGTGTACTCTCGGTATGGCAGCCCACCTAAGTGTTCAAACACAGTGTAGTTTACAGCAAGTAGTTTACTGAATCAGTAAGCACCAGTCTGTAAAAAGAGAAAGCTGAATACGAATTTTAAAGACTCCATTCGTTTCTTTTTGACACAGCATTGTGTCAAATAAATACTGGCATCTTCGATTGCAAGGTTTTGCTATCGGTTTGTTCTCTTCCCGTATGTACGGCCTACACATGCATTGAACTTGGAGTAATTCGGTAATAAATTCCGGAGAGCAGTTTATGAATCCTGGAAAGAAGACCTTATTGAGACCATCGATAATCTGGGGAACATATGTGGAAATGCTCAACCTCCTCTATTACATTTACATGTTCTTATTTTATTGAAAATGAAAATGCGTGTGTAATCGACGTCAGCGCATTATACCACCCATGGATAAATTCACGTGATATTATTCTTCCGCCATGCAAAATAATATTGAACGTTAAACAACAGAGTAACTACTAGTTATTTATTTCACGCTTAATACAAAAACGTATGTGCTTCTTTTTGATTGTTGCACCTTAACAAACCACCTGCTAGTGAAAACTTTACAAAAATAGACAATATGTTTGCATGAAACAAACATGGATCTACGATACGACTTCAATTTCAGGCAATTTTATTAATTCATTTATTTAATTTTACCAGGAATGCATGCTTAATTTTTTAACGGGGGATATGTATGCTATGAGATTTAATTTGTTCTTTTTGCAGGTCATTTCTGTTTATAGGATTCCTAGTGATAAGAGGAAAGGAATGTTTTCAGCATTGAAATACCATGCAATAGACTATGTATATGAGGTAGGTAAAATATCAAGTACCTTTACATATTAACTCTATGGGGGTTATACTTAATAGTATTGTAGCTGGTTCCACAATGTAACACTATTTTTGTTCCTGGTTAGTAAGTGTTATTTCCTAATTGCTTATGCCTCAAAAGTATAGAAAATGGCTATTATTCCCCACAAACTTTGCTTTTGTGACCAGGACAGTGATATTTCAAAATATCACTATTTCCAATGGGAAAACGGGCGAATGTGTGTCTTTTCGTTCACATAAAGTCCGTATAGTATAATTATTTAGTAATTGTTACAGGGTGTTATCACTGTTTTAGAGTGTAGAAAGGCAAAACAAGCTTACAGGCATTTCAACCAAACTTAATGGGTTTTCCACTTAAAAATACCAATACAATCTGTTTTTTTATGTTACGGGTATCATTTGAATACAGTTTTGTAGATAAAAGACCTGAAACAGAAATGAATGTGACTACATTAGAATGACTTGCCATTTATTGATGGCTCAAGCAAGAGTGTGTTTTACCTCTGTATTAGGTTGTATGCTGTGTGATTGCGCTAGGGACAATCATTACTCATAGAATTATGAAATATTGTGAGTAGTTTACAACCAAATTACATTAGATTTAAGAAAAAAAAGCTTTCAAAAAGCATATGTTGATCATTAATTAGTATTTATGCTTGTAGGCCTTGGCCAGGCAGAAACTGACGATCAGTTGGTTATTGGTACCAGTGCCTCATCATCTGGACCAATCAGAACGATATTGTTATAAAGGTAGCATTTCTGATGATACCTACAGGAAACCATGGACCAGAGGTACTGTACAGTCACTCAAATGCATTTGATTTAAATTTAAAATAACTATATAACACTAATTTTAATCCTGAGGTTGTACAATACTTAATAATCTTTAAGTTCTATCTAGACTGAAATATCCACCGCACATTTAAATGTATTGTGCCAGTGACAACATTTCAGTGCAAGACATCCATTAGTTTGTTTTACACAGAAGTCTACCAGACTCCTTGTCCACATAGATTCTTTTAAATGATGTATCTCTCAGCTTGTTTAGGGAATCGGGCTGATACAGTTCTGCCTGAGCTGATACATTCCCAGGAACTGGAAACTGCTCTAAATTGCAAAAAGATGATATAACTTATATTTGTCATTCATTTGCTGCTATGTAACATGCTGCACTCCTCTCCTGTGTAAAGCTGTGTAAAAATGGCCCTTGATTTAAAGGATTTAAATACTTCATTGACTTTATTGTTAACTTTTTTTTTTCACCAGATGCTTTTACATTTGTTTTAGTTTAGTCAGTCAGATAGTTCTCTAGATTTCACTTGCCATTAATCTTTGCTTATCACAGTTGGAACCATAGGTCCTACCAGACAAAAATTAATGTAACCAGGCAGACCTTTTTTTTTAACTCTTGTAAACAACTTGTGTTTGGAAATCTTGGTAAACTGAAGATAAGTTATGTGCCAGAACACTTTGACCCGTTACAAATAATAACACATTTTTTTTGTGCGTTCTTAGGTTGTGTGGTCTCCACTTGCAAGTTAGTTATCAGTGGCTCAATTCTGAACGACTGGAAGAAGCATGGCTGCCCAGATGACTTTCAAGAAAAGTAAAATATATGATGGCGTTTTTTACATTTTGACCACTTTTTTAAAACTTCTAAATTGCATTCCCTGCCTCAAGGTGGCTTCCCATGTACCTGCATGGACCTGTCAGAACTACATTTCCCATCATCCTCCTGCTCACTGGTAAATCCATCTCAGTTACATATGTGAGCAGGAGGATGATTGGAAATGTAGTTCTGAGAAGTCCATGCAGGTACATGGGAAGCTATCTTGAGGCAGGGAATGCAATTTAAAAGTTTTACAAAAGTGGTCAATGTAAAAAAAAATGTTTGGTAATGCTGTGGTCTTAATGGTTCTATTAAGGGTTCATCAGAGTAATGCACTAATAATGGTATCCCAATGGTATACAAGGAAGGCATCTTTTTATCATTGAACTACACAGTGTATGCGATGTATCAACCTTCAATTTACAGCTATGGCCAAAAGTTTTGCATCACCCTATAGAATTAACTAACTAGAATTAAAGTCGAATGAAACCTGCTGAATAATGTTATGTCAACATATTGAATTACATACAGCTTTGTAATTTTCTATATATTGTCAGGAAATGTAGTTTATTACATTTTCAAAAAACTTTTAATTGTTGGTCATAGCTTACTGGTGGATCACAGTGTTTGGTGTATTAGTTCCTCTTTCAATAAAGGCAAATTGCTTTTCTAGCCTGTTACATGTATAGCAGGCAGCTAGAACTGAAGAGCAGCAGCTGATCTCAGGTGAAAACACACTTATCAAAAACAAAAAAAAAAAGAAACTCAGTATAGGTGAGTAATTGCTATGAGAACCACTCAGAATGATTATAAATATAATAAAAAGGAAAGGAGACAGTCAAAAAATAAGAAAATAAAATGTAATGCTGCTGTACTTTTCAAAGAATGATTATTTTAATGGATTAAATTACATTTGATATTCATGAAACTGTTCTGGCCTGTTTTTAGTTTCTTGTTTTTGTCCTTTGAGTGATCTGTATTTCCATACATATCTTCAAGTGCACCGTTCAAAGCATCCATTTTTGAAGAGTCACCTATTATGTTTTGTGTTTTCGCCCATTTTGAAATTGGTTATGCCCAATGATAGCGTTTTACTGAACTGCTGAATTTCAGAAGTGATCGTACCTTTTTTAATATTCTATTAAGGTTTATTGTGAAGCCTGGTATTTGTTTGAGGCGAACACCCCGGAAGTGCTAGATCAATTCTAACATCAAAAAAAATCTGAGGACCTCTGAGACAGTTATGTGGGATAAAAGGAAATGGGCAGTTTGCACGGGACTAAATTTCACCGTTGTCTGTAAAAATTATGAAAGCATCTGTTTGTGGTGATTTGCAGTCTCGTGAATCGGGCTTTAGTAAAAGTTTTGTGAACAGGGCCAGTTGTTCTGTTGTATTCAGGGAAGATGGGAGGAAAAGTAGGTTGCTCATCATAGCTTATCATTTTTTATATCTGATCAAACTTGAATTTGCTATTTTAGGATCAGCGTATCCTGTACCTCAGTGCAGGTTAAGAGTGACACAGTGGAGGTTGTGCCCAGCTCAAACCCCTACTCTCAAGCTGATGTGGAGGAAGTCGCGTTGCTTCAGATGAGAAGAGAACTGGCCGAAATGGAAGAACTGTTGCTGCAGGATGAAGGTACATATACCCCAGTGATGACACTATATTAAGTTAGAAAGAATGTGTATTTACAAACAATAGTTGATATAAAGAGTTACTTTTTTATTATTTTCCTAAGCATTCCTTTAGTATTAAGCACATCCAAATGTATGAACTTTAAGATTTTGGGAATAATTTTAACCAATCAGAAAAGCCATCATAAGAATCCCACAAAATTTTTTTATATGAAGCAATATTGATGAAATAAGTTGGTCTTCATTCTACGCTAATATAAACCCCTAAATTTGGCCTGCATATTTTTGACGATGGTTAAATGTTTAGGTAAAATTCTATGTGTTTAATACTTGGCTAATATTTAAAACTCACAATATTATGCAGCGGAAGTCCTGTCTTTTGTGATTGTAAAAAAAAAAAAAAACTTTTCTCCATTGTGATTTTCTCATTAATTAGTTTCCCTGAGAGAAACAAAACATTCGTTTAGATCAGCATGGCAGAGCAAAGATTTTCGTTTTGAATGATTATTTAGGGGAGATTTAATTAAGAATTAGAGCAACAGCGTTATTTTCCATGTTCTATAGCAACTTTCAGTCAAATTTTCCAAAGGCACAGTTTATGCACTGGTGGTCAAAATGATGTGCCATCAGCCTTGAAACAAACAGAATGACTGGAAGAGGGGCGTTTATTTCTCCTTGTTTCCCATTTAGACACCTTACTAAAATACCGTCTTTAGCACAAGTAACTGTTTTCTGAAACTGCAAATTGAAAACAAATTAGAAAGAATGTAATGCTACATACAAGCTCCTAAATTAAAAGTCAGTCATTTAATTCTGATTTGATAACTTTATTCAGTGTAGTTTATTGTTGTTCGTGTGTTGAATTGTATTACATTTTGGATGTGATTTGCCTTTCTGAAGAAATTGCAATGATTATTTGGAGTAAAGCCAATGTAACATGAGGCAACTTTTCCTGGCAAATGTTGCATCAAAAGAATTTCAACCAGATTGCTTCTACTTCTATTTTGCAACTTTTTCAGGAAACTTAAAAGATAAACCAATAATATTTAAGGTGAGTTTGGAGTTACTAAATCTGTTTTACAGTTACAGTTGTCATGAACACTTTTAAACTTAAACAGTAGGTAAAAGTAGAAATGGAAGAAAAAAGAAAAGGTTTGGGCAAGAAATTGGCTACTTCGTCGTGAAAACCGTGTTTGCTTTAATACATTTCTAAAAGAGCTTGCCACAGAAGACAGATGGCTTCAAATCCATGCTTCGAATGGATAAATACACTTATCATGCTCTTCTCTCCATTGTTGAAGATAAAATTAAAAAAAGATACAGTAATGCGAGCAGCAATAACAGCAAGTGAGAATCTAGCAATAACACTGAGATTTCTTGCAACAGGTGAAACATTCCAGTCTCAGGAATACTTGTTCCATGTCAGCCAAAAATATGTCAGCTAGGCTGTTTTGGAAACATGTACAGTGGGCTTAGAGAAGAATACCTCAGAACTCCACAAACTCAACAAGAGTGGGTGTCTATATGCTCAAGATTTAAGGACATGTGGAACTTTCCACAGTGCATTGGGGCCTTGGTTGGAAAACATGTAATTATTGAGCCCCCACCACATTCACTTCAATTACAAAGGCTCACATTCAGGCTCTCACTACTTCAAGGGCTCACATTCAGTTGTTCTCATGGCCCTCGTGGATGCTAAGCTAAAATTTTCATACATAGATGTTGAGACAAATGGGAGAATGAGTGATGGTGGGGTTTGGGCCAAATGTGGTCTCAGTTCAGCTCTTGAGAGCAATCAGTTAAAAAAACTTCTGCCTCCATAATGCCTGCCAGAGCAGAAGAGTAAGGTGCCATACGTGGTGGTGGCAGATAAGGCCTTTGCACTTAAACCTTACCTGATGAAGCCCTACTTGCGAGCAAACCTACCGTCTCTCTAGGGCAACGTGCTGCGTGGAGAATGCCTTTTGAATACTGGCAAGCCGCTGGCGGATTTTCCGGAGACCAACTGGACTTGCTCCAGAAAAAGTAGAAATATTAACACTGGCTGCATGTGCTTGAGCAACTCCACCAGAAGTGTGCTTTACACTCCACCTGGAAGCACTGACCAAGAAGATGTAGGGACAGGTCAAATAATTTCAGGTCATGCAAAGGAAGTTAGAGAAAAATACAAACATTATTTCAGTTCTACTGGAGCTGTGAGCTGGCTGCTTAGAGCAATCACTTAAGTTATTATGATTAGGTGTATTATTTTGTTGTAAATATACACACCTTCAAAAGAAAACTTCAACCAACTGCCTTGTGTATAATAGATATTTATTACTAATCAGTCAATTAAAAAAAAAAAAAAAAAAACAGAAAATGCTTTTATTTATAATTAAATGCAA
This sequence comes from Polyodon spathula, assembly GCF_017654505.1. Lineage (NCBI taxonomy): Eukaryota > Metazoa > Chordata > Actinopteri > Acipenseriformes > Polyodontidae > Polyodon > Polyodon spathula. The sequence continues at coordinate 89,341,931 of NC_054535.1, read as the reverse complement.
TACATTTATAAACTAAATAGAAACATTTTAAGTGAGATACAATATATTAATTTAAAGACTAAATAGATTAATTTGATTAAATACAATATATTAATTAATAGAATACATGTATTACAGTTGTCGTAATAATATTAAATATTAATAGCACTGTGTAACAAATTTTTTTATTTTTTTTTTGTTCCTGGGTAGTAAGTGTTATTTCCTAATTGCTTATGCCTCAGTGGCACTGTATTTACAGTATAATCGTAAATCTTGAAAAACTACTCGCTTCTAAATCTTTTGTAGTCATTTTTGTATTACTTTAGTATAAATACATGTTAATTTGGATTCATATGTTGTTTTTTTCTGACTTTATGTGAACGAAAAGACACACATTTGCCCGTTTTCCTATTGGAAATAGTGATATTTTGAACTATCACTGTCCTGGTCACAAAAGCAAAGTTTGTGGGGAATAATAGCCATTTTCTATACTTTTGAGGCATAAGCAATTAGGAAATAACACTTACTACCCAGGAACAAAAATTGTGTTACATAGTGTAGTCAAAGTTGATTTTTTTTTTTTTATTGAAGAAACAAATAAAAATTAAAAAGTGATAGTAGTGTTTTGTGTTTTTTTTATATAGATTTTTTTACTCCTACTGTGTAGCACATTACACAACTGAAATCGAGCCTCTGCCCGTTTTTCAGCTGGCAGTTCTTTTAGTGCTGATGTTACATATTTTCCAAATGTTTCATCTGGATCCAGTTCTTTTGCCGTTTCTCCTTCATGAAGGTACGTCATGGCCGCTTTCAAAAGATCATCTACGCTGTTGTCTTTCCCGATTTTGAATCTTTTTGTCTGCCCGCTCTTGCCGAGCTCCGAAGGTGGTGAAAGAGAAAGCTGGCTGTCAGATGTAGCAGGAAAGACAGATTCAAGAAGAAAAGACGGGGATTCAGGTGGAAGGTTGCACACCGACATTTGCAACAAGTCAGGCACCTGTGAAACAAAAGGATGTTTCTTCAGAATATCACTGACAAAAACATTCATCCATACGTACACTACATTAATGAGTTAATATTAAATAGAGCTTTGTAATTCAGTAACCATATGTCCAAAATCTATGAAAATAAACCATAATGCATTCTAGTCTAAATACTGTACAGGTAAATACTAAACGTGTTACACAAACAGAGTGTTAAATTACCTAAAAATACACAGTTGTTATCAAAATATTACATATATCAATGTACCATACATTGGGGTCTGTAAACTGTTGATGACAACTGCACATACGGTGTTTAAGTAGCTCATTTATAGCTATGGAATAGTGTATGCATGTAATATTACCATGGGTAGGCTGAGGCTGTCTTTTAATAATAATAACAATAATAATAATTAAATGTTTAGTTTTTTTATAATGGCTGCATACACAGTAATGTATACAGTTTAATGTACTATAATCAGGGCTTCTGGTTTTAGGTATTTTTGTGGTGTTTCCCTACTCACCTTCTATCTAGTTTTCTTCATTCAAATTGAGAAATGTGTAAATATTAATTGTGAAATGAGTTAAATTAGCAGCTGGTGTGATTCTTATTGTGGATTGGTCTGGTGGAGTGGCAGTTTAAATAAGGTTTGCCTTAGCTTATTTATTTTAAACTAGATGTCAGTCATTGAAAAGAAGTACTACACTGTTTTCACAGGTGATAAACAGACAAAAGTGGGGGAGTTTAAAGGATTATTTAGTAATGTTAAATAAAAAAAAAGACTGTAAACAAAATGTACAAATAACACATGTTTTTATTGTAATTAATCACAAGTCAGGTGAAACACCGAAAACCAGAAACCCTAACTGTTAATCGTCGTCATTTTTAAGTCGTCACGTAAGGCAACTTTAAAAACCTGTAATTGTTTTGTAGTTATTTAGTAATTTAGCAGACACATTTTTAAATGCAGCAGTTTACATGGTTTGTAAAACATAAGAATACATTTCATAAAAAACTTTACGTGTAACATTGTACACATTCAACTAGGTGACAAGAGTTGCCCCTCAGTTGTACCCGCTTCACTCTTCGCTAATACGGGGTTCCACACATACTATACCCCCAGGCTCCAGAGTATATACTAGGCCTTACCATTTTTTTTTTTTTTAAGTCTGTGAAATAATTTAACTAAGCTATAACCTAAATAACCTGATTTAATATTACAAATATTCAAAAATGTATGTAACTTACTGTGACGAAGTGCCCGCCCCTGTGTGTATTTTCTGGTTTATGTTGTGTGTGATGTGTTAAATGTTGGTGTATAGTCATTGGTACACAGGATATAAACGGGTCTGTGTAACACGAGTGTTTAAAATGTATATTTGTATTTAGGCACGAGGACTACACAGCACTTCATGTGCAAGTAAAAAGTAATAATATGTGAACACGGGGAATTGCACTTTATTAATTCACGTGCAGTTGTACCGAGACTCCAATTGAATGATTGATTAGCAGTGGAGTCTCAGTACAGCTGCATAAAAGCAGCATGTTTTCACTCACTCGGGGTTGTTTGTTCGGTGAGTGGAGAACGGGATTGGAGATAGAGGTAAAAATAATCATAAGAATAATAATAATCGTTAAAAAGAAGCTCACCGTGTTTTGTCTGTATAGTCAGTTTTGTTTGTCTGTTAATTTTGGCTACCAGTGTCGTGCCCTGTGTTCTTGTATGTTACAACATTTTTTATTTTGCTGTTCTGTTTATTTATTAAATGCTGAGCGAGACCATTCACTCAGCTCCACCAAACTCCACCTCTCTTGTTTATTTCATGGCTCTGGTCTGACGCCACCCACTCCGGCCATCTTTGTGACACTTACTTTCAAACCATTCGATCAGTGTGATCTCTTAGTTTGTCCCTCACTGTGGTCTCTTCTTTTTTTTTTCCAGTCGACATCTAGATGTCACATGACTTTGTTTCACTGAAGTTGCAAGGAAAGTTGCAACAAAATCAAAATGATCTAGCTTTGAGAAACTTACCGGAAAGTGGTTGACAATGTCGCAAGCAACTAGTCGCTGCAGCCGTTGCCTGAAACAGTTACATTGGCTTAACTATTACCCTGGGTACCTACTCCTATAGTAAAAAATATATTCTTGTAGGTGACCTCTTGCAGGTGACCTCTTTGTGACTAAAGATTTAAAACATTCCATTCGCTTCCATTTAGCATCATGTTGAAACTATAACCATGTGACCAACATTACATGGTGTGGTTAGGTACCAGGGAGCAACTGCAACCTTTGCATGATACATAACAAAACCTTCAAAGCTTAATTTAAATAAATGGACAAAGCCAGTAAACCACACAGGACATGGAAAGTAATAACCTTGCTAGCACCAAGAGGTGGACCATTGAGACCTTTATGTTGGTTTTCCATTTTAATACTTGATAGTTTATCTTACTATGCTGTACCCTGTTATTAGGAATACACTGAGTTGTGAGTGATTTGTGTGCCAGTTCCATAGCTCTCCATTACACAGACATTAATAATAAACTTCAATTTCCAAGCAGCTGAGAAAAGTGTCTTGTTTACCCAGCCAGCAAGATTATAGATACAAGTTTTGCAGTAGGTAGGGAGACCAAGACCAAGCTGTAGGATTACAAGTACCAGAATACATTGCGATGTTAATTTAAAAAAAATACTGGTGTCCCATACTGTCCTGATGAACATGGAAAAAGATGATGTGGGTACAACAGACTTCTGGAAACTTTGCTACCAATTCAGGTGGTAACTTACTTTATAATGAAAATACGCATTTGTCTTGAGGTTTTTGTATGTGAAAATGCTAGACTGAGTCCACACTATTAATTGCTTTGAGGTAAGAAATAATGCATATTTTGATGATCTAAACCAAGGTGGACATTCTTTAGCTCTATGCTGTGGTTTTCTACCAGGGTAGATTTATTGAAACCCCAATTAACGTCACTAAATGCAATAAAAATACAGTGAAAAGAGCTCCGTAGCAAAGCAGGTTTAAAAACGTTATTGAGATCAAATAGATATAGATGTTAAATGCTAGGAATAATTACTGTACAAAATCCCTGAATTCTGTCAAATTTGAAAAAAGCAAGGGAAGTTAACTAGAAATGCATATTTTTATAAATATTCTTGTAAATATTTTCTTTGATTCATGGAAAATGACTCAGGCTTTGTATCCTATAATAATACAGACACTTTAATCCGCTGAGAGAGATTGTGCAGTGAGTGGGAGTTGTGGGTTGTCTCTTTGGCTAATTCATATGCAGTTGTAAACCGTCAGTAGTAATTGTTGTGCATTGTGGAAAGGTGTGATTGTGGTTAAGGGAGTATTGCCTTACCCTAACTTGTTCAATCACCACACACAAGCAGTTTTTGGCTGACACTGTTGTGTTTTGGTTGTAAATGGTCCTAATTTGCTTACCCCCTAGTCTTAAAAACTGTTTGAATGGAGTCGCCCAAATGTGTTGTTTGTCTGTCTTTTATAAAAGGATTGGCAGATGTGCTGGTAAAAATGATTCAGAGGTTGTGAAACAATAGTCAGACTCCCATGGTTTATTTCCAAAAATTACAGATATTTTACTGCATAGTGTAAGCTTTTGGATCGACAAAAGAGTGCAAGTGCCTGTGCTACCACCAGTGGTAAACATGGCGCACTTGAGCTTCAAACACAAAAATAGACAAAAGAAAAATACTTTTTAATAATCCTACCAAAACACTGGTTGCTTTCCAATGATGGAGTCCAGAATTCAGGAACACTACACTCACGAGTTACAATAGTAAGGGTCATAAACCCAGTTTTTTTCATCTTTTGTTTTTACCTCTGGTGAGATTCACTTTCCTATTTATCCTGGTATGAACCTTATTTGGCTGATCAAGGATTGAAACTTTTTTTTATTTTCAATCATCTACCCACTTACTTTTAAAAGGCAGTCATCACTGATGCGCTCACTAGCTGGTTGAGAATCCGCTGCACCAATCCACAGCCTCCATTCTTTACATTCTCATGCATGTTGTGGCTCGACACAAGCAAAGTGCCTGATTCTATACAAAAAAAAGTCCTGGTTGCAGAACTGTTCAAAGATGATGTGTGACACCAGCTTAACTGTGCTTGGAACATCCATTGATGTTTTATGTCAGGCCCCAGTTGGAGAATCTTAAACTCTTTGTTTGAAAGATACCAAAGTTCTCTAAATCCCCACCTTTTCTCCGCCCTCTTTCTGATTAATCTGCAGTAGATGGGCAGGTGATGGCATTGTAAAATTTAATTGAAATTATTTGGCTCCACATCTTGTTTTTGAGACTAGGGTTGGTTTGAACAACTTCTACCCTGATAAGGATACGTTTCATTGGGTTTTTATGGAACTTGGCAGATCGCCCTGGATTGCATCAGCTACCAATTTCTAGGTGGTATCCTGAGATTAGGTAAGTAGTTGATGCAATTCTTTTGCTGTAAAATCCGGCTATGTCTTATCCTGATGGGATAAAAGTTGATCAAATTGATTTCAGCAATCACTGGAACAGTGAGTCCTAAAATGGCAAAAGATTTCTGTGCAAAATGTTGAAGATGAGCTTTATTGTGTTGTAACTTTGTTTAAGCCTGAGCTGTAAAAACTGATAACAAAATATAAGTGTACAAACATTCACGCATCCCTGAACTTCTAATTTATAGAGGCTTTAATGTTTCCATATGCCCCCTTTTCGGGTGAAATTGCTTGTAATTTGCTACTACCAAAGAATGTAATTTTATTAACCTTGCCTTTTTATATGTAATAAAAAAATTGTGAAATTCAGTATCAAAAGTTTTTTAAATCCCATTTTAAATAGAAAACCACAACTGAATACTGAGAAAAAGGCAAATTGAAAACAAGAAAGGTGCATTGTACTGTAATGTAGATATTTAAGTATAATATTGTCTATTAAGAGGCTCGTCTGTCAATGACCAAAGATGTAGTAGTATCTACATATGTATGGAAGGTGTGTAGATAAGTGAAAAAAAATCCTCATTTAAATGCATGAAACTCTGAGGCACTGACACAACAATGTGAAAAATGTTCAAGGGGGTGTAGACTTTCTGTAGGCACTGTGTGTGTGTGTGTATAATGAATAAACACTGACCTTTTAAACAGTACATTGTAACTAAGCAGTTTTCTTACACATGCATAAGTTTAAGTTATGTGGAATGTACTAATTTAAAGGTGTGTTGTAATTTAATCCCGTCAGTACATAATATCTTGGCAAAAGAGGATGTAAACGAGAAATATGTTCCTGTGCTGTTTCGTAACAATGCTTGTGATAAAATCATACTGCTGCCATGTAGTTCTGTCATCCCTCTCACATGAGAAGGACATAATGAGTCACCTTTGTATGTACCAAACCCAATTCAGGTTTGCAGTACTGTTGTGTGGGGGTTGTGTTAGAACTTGCAGACTGGATTAAGTACAGCATTGAAGAAATGTAATACATCACCACAACCTGTCCTAGAGATCTCTGTGATCTTGTGATGTTTCAAATTTTATTGAGGTAGTAGTTTCAGATGTCATTTATATATATATATATATATATATATATATATATATATATATATATATATATATATATATATATATATATATATATATAAAATGTCACATTTTGTTGAATTACAAATAATGTATGCACAGTTTTTCAAACAAACGTTTATTCAAAGCTGTAGTTGTTAAACTGAACACTTTTATATGAGGAGTTTAATTGTCTGCAAAACTTACAAAGAAAACGTACAAACTTAAATTTACTGGTTGCATAAGTATTCAGACCCTTAAGTCAGTACCTGGTGGAAGCACCTTTTGCAGCAATTACTGTTATGAGTCTTTTTGGATGGGTCTCTACTAGCTTTGCACAGTAGAGTGGTGACATTTTTGCCCATTCTTCATGGGAAAATTGCTCCAGTTCTGATAAGTTTGTTGGGGATCGTCGATGAACTGCAATTTTCAAGTCTCGCTATAAATTTTTGATTGGATTTGGATTGGATTTTTGATCAAGTCAGGACTTTGACTGGGCCACTCAAGAACATGAATTATTTTCTTGTTCAACCACTCCAGTGTGGCATTGGCTTTGTGCTTCGGGTTATTGTCCTGCTGAAGTGTGAATTTCCTCCCCAGTCTTGGCTTACTCAAACAGGTTTTCCTCAAGGATTCGTCTGTACTTTGCAGCATCCATTCTCCCCTCTATCCTGACAAGCTTCTCAGTCCCTGCTGAAGAGAAGCATCCCATAAGAGGATGCTGCAACCACCATGCTTAATAGTTGGGATGGTGATGACAAGATGATGTGCAGTGTTGGGCTTGCGCCAGACGTAACACTTGGAATTAAGACCGAAAAGTTCAATTTATGTCTCGTGTAACCACAAAACCTTTTTCCACATGTCTGCAGTATCATCTACGTGCTTTTTCACAAACTCCATACATGCTTTAAGATGAGGCGTTTTGAGTTATGGCTTCTTTCTTGCCACCCGTACTTACAGGACAGCTTTGTGTAGGGACCGGCTTATTGTTCATGTGTGAATACTGACTCCCATCTCAGACACAGAACTTTGCAGATCTCTCAAGGTCACTGTTGGCTTCAGAGTGACATCCCAAACCAGTTTCCTGCTTGCCCTGCTGCTGAGTTTGGGAGGGCGACCTGATCTGGGTAGTGTCTGGGTGGTATGATGCATCTTCTACTTAATGGTGGACTTCACTTTGCTGAGAGGGATACTCGGCACCTTTGACATTTTCTTGTACCCTTCTGCTCTGTGCCTCTCTACCACTTTATCCCTCAAGTTGCAGCTTGAAAGTCTTATATACCTGGGGGAAACTATCTACAAGATAAACCACTTTGAGTACACAGGCTGAAACCATTTCACTAATTTTGTGGCCTTTCAAACAAATCATTTGCACCTGATCTGATTTAAGGCTGCAGTAGCAAGGGGTTGAACTTATGCAACTGAGATTAATCTGTTTTTCTCTGTAAATCGTACTTATTTATATTCTATGTTCTGTTTTTTTACTTTATCATTGTGGAGTAGTTTGTGTAGATTATACTTGTAAAGTCTAATTTCAAAAACGTGGAGTACGCTCAGGTACCAACAAAATGTGAAAACTTTGCAGGGGGTGAATACTTTTGCAAACCACTATATATAGTTTACCCTATAGTTAATTTGTCCTCATATTTTGAATGCTAATATTGATTTCCTCATTCTGATAAATCATCTGACACTGACCTTTTGTCAGTGTCCCAAGTCACTAACTAAAGGTTAGTTCAGTTATCAAACAGCAGTGCCTGCTGCAGAGGATATTAATGTAACAGGAACAGAATATGTGGTGTTGAGGTAACTAGTCAGCCCACCCTTTCGGAAACATACTCGTTTTAGCATGTTAGCTTATTAGATTTAGCAGGAGCCGTCTGGTGATAACTGTAGTGTACAGTTATTGGTCTCATGGGTGCCTTATCCAACAAGGGAAACCTTGTAAATAAGTTCCTGTATGATTTAATCAGTAGAAAAAGAGAAAAAAAAAGGATAAAATTGAACACACAACAATTTTTATTCCAATATTTGTGCTGTTTACAGTGATGTAAAGGTAGGCACACGTGATAGATAGATACACACCCTTGTAGTGACATAATTTATGACCCCTCCTTCCTCTAAGTTCAACATGGCACTATCTATTCTGCGTATCAACACAGCTAAACCTGCACAAAGACATTCATTTGCTTTATAGAGGCCCTCATATTCCTGAGCTCAAGTACACCAACCAGCTCCTCAGTTTTATCTGTTGCAGAAAATAACATTTAAAAAAATTATTCTAATATGAAAAAAATTAACAAAATTCCTGTACAGCTTAGATGGAAAATGGGGAATTAATGTATTGCCTGAAGCTGAATCTGACTCAAACCCAAAGGAAAGAACATTACAAGCTGCTAAATATATTTAACAAGGACTGCAAACACACATTTTGTATGCACATGTGTTGAAACCCTACTACGGTACAATGTTAACTGACAGGGATATAGTCAATGAAAACAACCGAGCTGAAATTAATTTCATGTTTGTGTTCTTGTCCAAGATCTGCTTTTGCAGGAGGAGGTCATTTTCACTGACTATCTGTCAGAGTTTCGCCGACAGATGCCAACGCTGTTTTCCCTTCTTGGCAGACTGAGGACTTTCTCTGTCAAAGATCCACTTCTGAATTCAAGAGGAGAACTATTTACAGATGAGATCTTTTTCAGGTATTACATAAAGGTGACACCATATAAATCTAAAGCCGGTTAACACTTATGTGTACATTTTCAAATATACACCTGCCAACAAAAATTGGGAAAAATTAATAATGCTGACTGGGGTATTTGTTGTCTGTTTTGCCTCATGCAGACTATTTACTTACTAAATATCTTGGTATCCCTAAATATGCTTTTGCAAAATATATTGTTACTGTTGAGAATGGCGCAACATTCAGTGTGCAATTGCAATTAATAGACCCATTTGTGGTAAAATAAATAAGTACGCTACCCAGCCCTCCAATGTTTTTTATATTTACAGGGCCACCACATTGGACAGTTATTTATTTAGGGAAACCAAGATATTTATTAAGAAATGGGTCTGACTGGTGTATAACTAAGGCCCTGTGAAAATCGCAGAAATGTTTTTTAAAATTCATGGCAGTGTCACGGGTACAGTATCATTTTTCGCGGAATGTGCACAGAACTAGTGTTTAAATGACGTGTACATATTAGTACTATTTTTTTAAACAGCAAATATAGAAATAAATGCACTGACATCATCAAAATCAGTGTAAAAGTTATTCAAGTACTTTACAGTAGCTTGTGAAACGGTGTTATAATTAACAGCCTGTAGGTAAAGTGTTTCTGCAAGGACAGCTTTCAGTTCCAGTACATCAGATGCATGTTCACCATTTAGGTCTGGCAAAACAAGTACAATGTGTAACCCATCTTGGGCATCAGTCTACTCATCACTTGTTTTACCAATTCCATAATCTCCTGCTTGTGATACTCGGCAGCTTTAGGTAAGTATTCATGTCTCAGCTGGGCTAACGAAGGAATCACTCCACCATTTGCTACACTCGGTCTGAAGAATTTACGTAACTTTTATTTGTCCAATTTTTCAAGAGGGATATTTGCAAACAAGTGCCTCTGTCAGGTCAAAATGTAATGTGTTTCGTGCTTTGCGGTTTTCAGTGTACTTTTGGAACATGGAAGTCACTGTTTTTTGTTTCTTTGCAAGTTAAGCAGTCTCAGTACTGCTCTGGATTTCTGCCTTTCTCTTTCGGTGAATACTTGAATCTAAATGCCTGTAAACAGCCGATTTTTGGTAGTGATCTACAATAATTTTGCTGAAAGCTCAGAAGAGCTTACCTCTGTCGCTGTGTAAAACTCCTGCTGTTTTAGCCTTTTTAGAGACATCCATTTTCTTGTTTACAGTAGTGATTTTTTAATTTTTTTGTATGAAATACAAATAGTAATTATAAAATTTATTTTTATTTCTTAAGAATATTGTAAAAATCGCGTTATTGGGCTAATTTCACGATTTCCGTGCAGCCGATAGAATCGCGATTTACACAAGGCCTTGTGTATAACACATGTCCTTACCTCAAGTAATTCTGCGTGACTTCATGATCATGTTTGTATTCATTCTATTACAGACTATCAATGTATCAGAAAGATATTATGTAAAAAAAAAAAATGCATCAATGACATCTGAAGAAAATAACATACATTCTACTGTACCAAGGTTCTGCTGACATTTCTTTAAGGCTGAGGGTTGTCAGACCTTCGGAAACCAAATGTTTAAGATCTCTGAGACACCAGGGTGACCTCGTATTAGTTGTTCAATCTTTGGCTGGTTTTGTAATTTAAAAAATAAATAAATAAATAATCTGTGGCTTGAACTGTCCAATTCATACAAGCTTCTTGATTAATGGCAGGTCTTGATGTTGACTGTGGTGTTGCTTAGCTTAACAAGGTTCTGTCATCTACAGACATAGTATGACATTTGACAGTGCAATGACTGGGGCTATAGTGGAACAAGGAGCAGACCTGAGGAGTGAGAATTACAGTAAAATGTCAGCACTAAATGAAGAGGTACGCCTAAAATAACCGCAACAAATTAGACAGACTAATGCTGTGTTTTAAAATGTAACCAGCATTGTCCAACTAAAATAGTGTCTAAAGATGTTTAAAGGTATTCAAAAGTATTTTAGTATTTTTTTATTTAAAAATAAAACTTTATTAAATTGATTTCAAATGGTTTACTTCAATGGCAGATAGAAACAAGGCATAACAGTGAATAGGAGCATATGATGTGTACTTCTGTCTTTTAAAAGAACAATATTAAATGTTGTTTTGAATGATTAAACAAGTGGCCACTATTTATACCAATTGAATAGGTCACTGATGATGGTAATGAGCCCAGGTTAAACTAGTGCACTGCAGCTTCCAAACACTAGGAGAAGGAGATAATCATTTAAACAGTGAAACTATGGGACTATGCAAGTAAAAACAGCAGATTGATTGATTTTACTGTATATTTATTTGCAGTCTTTGATGTTGCCATTTTATTTGGAATCCCACTCCCACAATGAAAAGAGCGGCACTCCCACTGCCTGGGAACTCAGAGATTTGTTGCGAATTGCACCCGAGTCGATGTTGGAAGGAGATACCACATGGAAAGAGGCATTTCAGAGAGGTAGCAATTTAATTTTCTGTAGATGAAATGTTTGAATATTATATGTATAATAACCATTTGGCTAATGACTATTTATGAATACAGATTAGGCAGCCACTCCTCTTTCAATTCATTAGGCAGCTGAACATTTACAACAAGTGCTTACTCACCTTTTTGGTGGTCTTTTGAGTAAATAATTATATTATCTTACACACAAAGACATTTACAGTATTTTCTTGCAAATGCGAACCAGCTCATACAAGTGATTTGTTTAGCACTGAGCGTAATCTGCACCATACAAAAATGCCTTCACTAGTCATTTGTTTTATTTGTAATCATTAATAACGCACAAGTGCAAATGTTTTACATGCAGAGTTATGATACTGAAGTTGAGAAGTTAATGATTTTGTTAGTGCCAAGATGTAATAAATACACAAAGGCACTTTTCATTGAAACGTTCGTGCAGTCTCATCACTTAAGTTTCTTTTTAGTATTATCAGTACTGATTAATTTGGAGGGTCCTGGGTGTTTAATTCATTAATGTTAATGCAGTGCTACTGTATATTTCTTCTGAGTTTAAAAGTGTTCAAGGACAACATGTTGTTTCACCTGAAGCAGGTCTATTTGCTTTGAGAAATAGATTTTTTTTCTGATTGAAGCTCTTCACACTGGTGAGCTGAATTCCACTGTGTCTTATCTTTAGCCTGCTAATGGGAACTGCAAAGCAATTCACCACCAGTGAATATGCTGGTTTGAATGCAATCAAGAAACCTAAATGTTAAGCTGTGTTCTCATTTGGTAAAGAAATATGTAGAAATGTATTCAAATTTAACAGTGATCTGGAGCAGCAAATCTCTTCAGCAGAAGTTAGAAGATTACCTATTACCAGTTTAAATGGACAGCCACCATACTATTGTATATATTACATAATTTTTGAGTTGTGCTTAGTGTAATATTTGTTTGTATGTATTTATTTATTTTCTCAGTTGTGATTTCTGGTGTCACACAAGCAGTGGAGATTTCCGAATATTGTCCCTCTTGCAGTGAGATTTCAGATGAGAGTTACAGAGAAAGGACAAAGAACATACTTGATCATACAAATCCAGGTAATTTGTTGCCTAACATATTGTGCCTATATAATTTTTACGAAAACTGACTTCTAAAAAAATTACAGTAATAGTTTAAAAAGTAGATAAACACATTTGAGTGGATTCAGGTATATAGTGTGTAGTGCTAAAGTTGAATTGGTTGTTGCTTGTCACGATGTGTTGCACACGTCTGCAGGCTCAGTCATGACTAGTTTACAAAACCTTAGTTGTACTTTCCAGTCGTGGTTTTCTGCAAAAGTTAGAGGCTGCCTTGATGGACGTGTTGGTCAATGCACCCACTATCAGTCGTTGCAGAATAGTTGCACACAGCTCACACACAACTTACGCAGGGTGAACATACAAAATGTCATATATATATATATATATATATTCTAATAAGCTAAAATGTTAAAATGTGTACATTTCATTGCTTCTTTGGTTTCTAATGATTGCTTCTCTATAGCGATACATTATTGTAGTTTCTGCCCTGCTATACCATGGCTGTCTTAAACTATTAAAGATTGCCATCTGCTGGCTGAAACTCAAAGATGCAACTTGAACTTATCTTTTTTTTTCTTTCTTTCAATATTTAAAATAATGTTTTTTTTGATGACTATATGGAGAATACATTTGAAAATAGATTTACAACATTCTAAAAAGTTAAAACTGCATATAATACACCAAAACAGACTCATAAAGACATTCCTTCAATAAACATTTGTTGTGGATAGGACACATTAATTTCAAATAGTCACATCCCTGTTGGACCATATAGATAATTATAGACAGTAGCCTTGTGAATTACATACTTGAATTGTTAGTATTTTTAATTGTTGTAATTAGTGTTTGATATTATAGTTTAATTGTTACTTGTTTTGTAAAGCACTTTGGGATGGCTTGGCATGAAAGGCACTGTGAAAATAAATTCATTGTTCTGATTATGTTTAATCTGCCATTTATTTTTGGGTCGAATGCATTTGTCTTTAGATGATTCTAATTACTACTAGAAATGTAGAAAAAGTGCTATTTGTATTAAAAAAAAAATTTGAGTCTGTCTCAACATGTGTAATATTATGTCGTAGGAGCTACGTAAAGGTTATTTAACATGGGCTGTGCTATGCCACAGTGTTTCGTTTTGTTTTACCCGCGGGAGGTATGATATACCACATTTTGAATCCCCCAACCTCTCTTATCAGTTAGTTCCAGGTTGTACACCCATATGGAAGCAGACCCTCCTTTCACACCTCCTCACCAGCCCCTGCAGACTAGAGACCGTTTATCATGCAAGGAGTTCAGCCCTGAACAGCTGTCCCCAATTTATGTAAAGTAAGTTGAAGTGCACAGCAACAGTGGGATTTAGAGTATGTTTGGTAAGTTAAGAATTAATTTGATTATCATGTTCTTGAAAAGAAAATGCCATAGGACACTTTCTTTTCTTTAGTGTAAGGATATAATGATCCAAAAATGTTTTACATTAACTGAATGAAAAAGTTTGTTGAAGGAATACAGCTTGGAAACTAGGGGTATAGAGGTGTTGCAGTCACGTGATCTAGGGAGTCATGTGTGCCATAGTGATGGTCTAACATTGCCGCAAAAGCTGTCAAAACTACCATACAAGTTCAGTATGAATACGAATTTAAAGAAAATAATCCAATTAAACAAGGCCAGTTCACACACATTTTAAATATTACAACTCTTACCCTGGGAGTAATTAAAAATACCATCATATATATATATATATATATATATATATATATATATATATATATATATATATATATATATATATATATATATATATATTTCTGTGCAGAAGTTTTAGGGAGGTGTGAAAAAATGCTGTAAAGTAGGAATGCTTTCAAAAATAGACATGTTAATAGTTTATATTTATCAATGAACTAAATGCAAAGTGAGTGAACAGAAGAAAACTCTACATCAAATCCGTATTTGGTGTGACCACCCTTTGCTTTCAAAACAGCATCAATTCTTCTAGGTACACTTGCACAAAGTCAGGGATTTTGTAGGCATATAGTCAGGTGTATGATTAAACAATTATACCAAACAGATGCTAATGATCATCAATTCAATATGTAGGTTGAAACACAGTCATTAACTGAAACAGAAACAGCTGTGTAGGAGGAATAAAACTGGGTGAGGAACAGCCAAACTCAGCTAACAAGGTGAGGTTTCTGAAAACAGTTTACTTTCAAAAGTCATATACCATGGCAAGACTGAGCACAGCAACAAGACACAAGGTAGTTATACTGCATCAGCAAGGTCTCTCCCAGGCAGAAATTTCAAGGCAGGGTTTCCAGATGTGCTGTTCAAGCTCTTTTGAAGAAGCACAAAGAAACGGGCAACGTTGAGGACCATAGACGCAGTGGTCGGCCAAGGAAACTTACTGCAGCAGATGAAAGACACATCATGCTTACTTCCCTTCGCAATCGGAAGATGTCCACCAATGTCATCAGCTCAGAATTAGCAGAAAACAGTGGGACCCTGGTACACCCATCTACTGTCCAGAGAAGTCTGGTCAGAAGTGGCCTTCATGGAAGACTTGCGGCCAAAAAGACATACCTCCGATGTATAAACAAGGCCAAGCGACTCAACTATGCACGAAAACACTGGAGAAAGAACTGGGGTGCAGAAAAATGGCAGCAGGTGCTCTGGACTGATTAGTCAAAATTTGAAATATTACAGCAACATATATGCAGTTTATTGGTAGAAATGTTAGTTTCTGTAAACATATAAAGTCAGTGTACAGTAATGCTGTAGGAGGCTGCGGTCGGCGCTGGAAATCACTCGGATCACTCATGCCCTGGCAAAATGTACTGATGAAATAAACATCTGTTGTACAATTGTTTAGTGTGTCTTAACAGTAAAACACGATGAAGCTGATGCTGTTCGGAAGCACTCTGCTGTATTTTAAAGGTGGTAACCCTATTCAACATTGTTCAATGTGATATTGGACATAAGCTTGATTATTATTGTCAATGAACAAACTTAGTTTAAGAAGTTTTTTTCAGAAAGTAGGATAATCGAGACTTACCTGACAGGAAGTGCTCACTACACAGTCGCGTGTGCTGAGTTGGTGCCGATAACCACTCCTTATGAAGTTCATCTTCGACAGGAATTCGGTAAAAAGAAACTCCTTCCTTCCTCCCTCTTCTGTTTGAACATCCAACTGCACAACAAGTCTTCGGCATACTAAAAATAAATGTAGTCTCTCTAACTGAACTGTCGTACTACTGAATTCTCCAATTGCTGCAGGCTGTGACCGACACTTGACTATCAAAATGGCGGACATGGACTCTGATGCCACTTGCAAAGCCTCAGTAGCGATACAGTGGAAAGTTGATGCAGGATGACAATTATAAAATACATTTTATAATACACTTAAGTAAACACAGATTTCTGCAAGTGTCGCTTTCAGTGTACAGTGTAGTGATTGAGGCACTAGCCTAAACATTTCTTTACTTGACATAGTTTCCTATGAATTTTACCTTTTTGAGCATTTCTGGAAGGGAAATAAATGATCTTACAGTTAATCAGAAAACAACACATGCTATTTATTCTCACAAGACCCTTCCTCCTATGTTGTTTCTTTTCATTACCCCACCACCTCCCTTTTCCCAACCTTGCATCAGGTTTCTCCTCGTTTTAGGCGATAGGCAGCTGCTGTGAGTGCTCTAACGGTCAAGCCTTTTGCAGCAACTGCATTCTTGTAACAGAAAACCAATACAATCTTCTTATCCCTGTTTTTGTTTCCTGATTGAAATGGGAGGTAACCATTCAGATGCAATTGGAAGTTAAACTGTTCAAACCAGGTACACAGGTTTGTACCATTTGATTTTGATCTTGTGTTTCAGTCGAGTGTTTTCTGATGCTGGTAAAGAAATCATGGAGAGTAGAGTCTGGCATGGAGAGAAACACCACGCTGCTCTCCTGGGTCTGCTGCTTGCAGGTAAAGCAGTCCTTCAGTCTCATGGAATACGCAGAAGATTGTAGCCAAGCAGTAGTATTTCTTCCAGGCTAAATAGCTTCAAATGCCATTTATTTTATTACCTTTCCTTTCCTTTTTATGATGCTTACAATCAGTCAGCATGGTTCTGAGTTCTGTCCAGTATTTAATTTTCTCTTCATGAAAAGTACTAGTTTCCTGCTCATTTTGAAGTGACCTTTCAGCTGTTATTTACTGTAAACAAATGTACAGCTCAGTATACTGGTGAAACTAGCAAATTAGTAGCCACCAGATTTGCACTACATAAATATGATTGGGACCACTGGGAGTGCAGACCCACTCCAGTCTCACTGCACAATTTTACATTGCTCGATTTGATTACCTTTCAGTTTTATATGCAACCAACACACTTAATGCAAGAAAGAACAAAAAAGAAACAAGCAATAGCACAACTAATAACTGATAGCCCTTTTGGAAATAACACCACTGTACTAGAAAATATTTGCCACTTCAGACCTCCTCTGCCATCTCATCTTTTTATTTTTATTTTATTCCCCTCTTCTACCCATCTTTTTAGTACTCACTTTGCTTTATGTTGTTTATTTCTGTACTTATTTATCTTGTCTTTTTCCATTCTCCTCTGCGTGACTAATTAGCTACACACCATTGCAAGCTTAATACCCACTTCTTGACCATTTAAGAGTTAATTTACAGTCTCCATTAGTGGTGGAGTCCTCACTCCAAAATAATGTATATAGTAAATATCAAACCATTCCAACATTTGGAGATATTGAGAGACTTTTAGCGTACAGACCTTTCAGCTCTGCTGACACTATCTACAGGTCTATTGTAACTGAATGAAGAGTGCATTAGAAAGTATTGAGAGTCTGGAAAGATGGCTGGCAGAGATGCAATATATGTGTCACCTATTGGCTGAGAAACATCACGCTTTCACTGATAACACTAAAATTGTGACTGCCAATGAAAAATGTAGCGTAGGCTACCTCCTGCATAGATGACACTGTTCAAACACTTTAACCTTTGCATATATATATATATATATATATATATTTTTAACTTTTTCACTTCATACTTTATTTAACCTTCACTGTTAATCCAGTTGCAATACATTCATATCAATTGAAGAATGTGTCTTTGTGCTCCTGTTACGCAGAACCTCAAGTTCAGAAGTCCAGTTTGCAGTGCCATTCTGCTACAGAAGTCTTCCGGATGGTGGGTGTTGAGACAGATTCTTCAGCAAATCTAACAGTAGAAAGAGTTGTCTACAAATACTTAAACCCAGATCAGCCAAGCCTCTTGGAGTCACTGGACATAGGGGCACCAGAACTGCCCCCAGCTAAAGCAGAAACATTTTCTACTCTCACCGTGATTCAAGTAGACAGTAAGTTTCCAGATCATCATCTTTGACAGCAAAGCTGGGCTTGTTGACTTTTTAATAATCACTAAAAAGAATTAAAGAATAAAGGCACTGTAAGCATTCTAAGCACTAGAACTAAAAGGTTAAAATCATTTCAGACTTTTTGTCTTTGTGTACTTTGGGTCTTGACGTATTTGTGTTTTACTTTAAATGCAAAATTCTTTTTACATTGACTTTGTTTCTACCTTTTCATGACAAGATGTATGTTTTAATGATTTGAAAATTAACAGAAGAGTGAAACACCTTTTAATTTAAGAGAACACTAGCGCCTTTTCAATGTATCTTGTTGCTTACAATTCTGGTTAAGCATGTTGAAGTTGTAGATGATTAATCTTTAAATTTTTTTCTGTTTGTTTCATTCTGCAGATATTTTGAGACAGTCCAGCATGGACACAGGTCAGCATCATGTTTCGCTTATAAAAACTGCATATTTAAATTGTTCTATAAGTCCTGCACTTTTTAACAAGGATTCATAAAAAATAACCTTTTGATCTTTCTTCATTTCAGAATACCATAGACAGAGTGCCACACCTCCTGAAAATAAAGTCAAATCCATTCCTAAAGACTTAAAAAATAAAAATGAGACACTGACCAACGTTCAAAATAATGTTCAGAAAGCACAACATACAGCTGCTGACATCCCTGCAAGTAAGACAGCTCAGAGGTCAGACACAGTACCAGCAGTGAGATTTGCAAAAACCAAACAAGTGCTGGAAGGAATAGGGGGTCTTCCAGTGCAGCCTAAAAATGGCTGTCTCATTATTGGCAGGTCTGAAAAAGAGATAAAAGACCCCTGTAACAAGGGCACAGAATGGAGACCACAGCAGGAAGATTTGGATCCGCTCGCCAACTTCATAATGCTGAGATCCAAGCTGACAAATGCAGTTGCTGCTCCCCCCAAAGCCAAAAGCAAGAATGAGAGTCAAACCACGGCTGGTGAGTAGAGAGGAAGCTTGTTTATGTCCAGTTGACTTTTCTTGATCTTGAAGATTGGCTTGAAACACCTCAGCAGCTTAAGGTATCTCAGAAACCTTCCCATGGTAAAAATGATTGAGGCAACCTGAGTGAGACAGTCTGGTAAAGAGTTAAGATGTTCTGTTTGTTGCACGTTTATATTCTTGTACATGCATTTTTGTCGGTAGAACAGTCAGTAATCTGCCAGTTACTGTACAGTGCAATTCTGTTTTTTTATTGTTTTTGTTTATTAAAGTGCATCATTATCTTACCCCCCATTTTATTTAGAATGTCCTATTATGTTCCCTAACAGCAGCAACTCCCCACTATAGCTCTGGATAACTAAAGGTCAGTGGGCACTTGTGAACCCACGACCAAGCCAATTACCTCTTTACATCCAGGAGCTTTATCAAGGATGTTGAGGAGCTCCTGGCCTCTGGAGGACAAATGTCAACCCTGCAGAGGTCCGTATGAGCTCATTGGGCACCTGGCCAGTAAGGACTGCTGTAGCCTGTTGAGAAAGTCCCTAACGATGTTGCCTCCCTAACCCGCAACCATTGTCAATGCTAATGCGCTGCTCCCTGTGGAATCCCAAGTGAAGATCAGCAACTTCACACCACCAAGAACACGTATTTGTGATCCTTTCACTGTATGACTCACCCTGCACACCACACATGCTTTTACCCGGTGAGCCACTCACAATGCTATTTTTTACCCGGTGAGGACTACACAATGCTATTTTTTATTAGCAAAATAAAGCATTGTCACTTTTATCAACTACACACTCTTCTTATCAGTTTTTATCATCACCTACTTCTTGGTACATCTTACACAGTGTGTACAGTCCATCTTACCAGGATCCATTATGAGTGGAGTGCACCTAGTGTATATCATGAACCAGTTCTAAAATATGATTTTTTACAGATACAAAGGTAGAAGATAGGTTTGCCTGTGCAACCCCCAAAGAACAAAGCTCTGCTGCCAGGCCTGTAACACCAGAGAAAACCAAGACAGAAACGAGGAACACTGTTGTGATTGAGGTCCAAGCATCAGGTATCAGATTTAACACAACTGAATATAATACATCTTTACTGTGAATAATATCTTGAACTCATATTACCAAGTTGATTGTCACTGTTATATCCCCAACAAATCCACATACATTCAAAATGTAGTGTTTTTATTTGTTTGTTTTTACTTTATTATCTTGGTCAAGATTTATTTAATCAAATTTACTTCATTTTTAACTGTAACAAAAACATATCTACAGTTGCACACATTTTTAGGTCACTGTCGGTTAATTTTATTTTAATGAATAGGAAACCAGCCAAAATATTCAAAGTGTACTCCATCAGATTGTGAGGGGCTTTCATAGTATTTTAATTGTGATGACCTTTAGTGTGTTCAGTTTGCAGAGATTCATAAGGTTTGATTAATAATAAGTTTTTTGAAAAAGCTTCTGTTTTTGTGTTTTGACAGAGAGCCAGTGCAGAGCCTACTGTCTACTTCAAGATATTGCATCCCCTGTTCTCATTAGTTCAAAAGAACTGGGCATATCTGCTGCTGCCTTGGGGGACTTTGCTACTCTGGCTTTTGACCAAACCCGGTTCTTTTTGAAACAGCAGGAAAAAGTAGTCAGCAACAGCCTAAAACAAGGTTAGGGTTTTCATGATCCATTTAATGCTAAGAATGGAAACAAATAGACATGCTTTGTAACTTTTGTAAAAATGTAAAAAATCCTATTATGTGTGTTCATATGATTCTTTATTGTTTTAGTTTACATTTCCAGCAATTTTATTTTTCTAAAACAAAAATGACCATAAAATAGAACACACATACAGTGAAACTCTGATACAACGTACTGCCTTGGGACCGTAAAAACAGTATGTTATAACCGAGATATGTAATAACCAGATACATGCACATACCCCCCAATCGGCACAAAAATAAAAAACTAGTACAGTACTAATTGATTAGTGTACATATACAATGTATGTAGTATAAATATTTATTACAGAAGAAACAATATACACCAATGTAATGTAACTAGTACTGTACATTACTATACAGTATGTAACATTCTGTATGTTAATTATTTAATACAGTAACCCTAACAAAAAACATGTAATTAATAAAATGAATACTGTAATTAGTAAGATAAACAAATTAATAAAAAAATACAGTACAGTAATAATAAATTATAGAAATAATAAAAATGACACTAATAATAATAAAAATATTATACAAGTCAATAAACATTAACATGCAAACTGTCAGTTCAGGTACAGTACAGTAATCACCGCCTGTACGCTATTTAAGAAGTCTTTAGGCCCTGGCTACATTAGCATTTTAGAACCGAGTTAAGGGTTCAAAACCTGTTTACCAGTGCTTAAATCGATTTGCATCCACACTAAACACGGTTCATAACTGAGTTCAACAACTGAGTTTGAAACCTACTCAGGAGGTAGTCTCGAACTCGGTTGTCGGCATAACTGGGTTAGATAAACTGGTTTAACTGTAATCTGGAATTGAACCGTGTCCAAGTCTGGTTACACAGTATCCTCCGATATTTTCCCACATAGGAATTATTCCCCTTTTGATTACTTGGGCACTTTCTCGTAGCTCCTTCGTTATGCTCCTGTGTTCAGTGAAGATATACAATAACATTTACGAGGGGGATAAAAAGAAAGAATAACGTGTATACATTACAGTGGTTCCTGGGATACAGTCATCCAGCTAAGTGTTTTTTCAACAGCTGGTTTAAACTAACCCGGTTTCGTTACGGCAATCTGGACGCTCTAACACTGATGGGCTAGGGTTCAGGTAAATCGGTTTTGAACTTGGTTATCGATTTTTTTGCTCTGATGTGGACAGGGCCTTAGACGACTGCCTCAGTGACTGCTGCTTTTTAAACTTGAGCTCTCTGACAACATAATTCTGACTGCTTTCGTCCCTTTAAGATTTCTCCAATAATGTAATTTGTCCTTAAGTGAAATTGACGATCGTTTAGCGCTGGCCATGATAATACTGCATAAATTAGAGTAATAGAAAGCAAGATCAAGTTCAAACAGCAAGAAGTTGATCTAAGAGTAGCAATATGCGCAGCACAGACCACTGCGTGCCGTCGCGGTGCGTGCGTACTAACAGGAAGTATGCACTATCAAGAGTACATACTAAAAGGAGAAACAGGATTTAATTCAATTTTATTCGGTTCCATG
Source organism: Polyodon spathula (assembly GCF_017654505.1). Lineage (NCBI taxonomy): Eukaryota > Metazoa > Chordata > Actinopteri > Acipenseriformes > Polyodontidae > Polyodon > Polyodon spathula. The sequence goes on along the minus strand of NC_054535.1, from coordinate 89,319,584 downwards.
ATACTGGTTCTTTATATCAGTGTGTATGTTATATCCCAGGTACGTTGTAAATGGATTTGATTGTAATTGGATATTAAACTAGTAACAAATTTAATATTTTGAAAATGTAGATGATATGAAGTATCCCTTTAATAGTGTCAATTGATTAACACATTTAATTAAATTTCTTAATCACAATGTAAATTGTTTAAAAAAGAAAAAAAAAAATTACTAAATCACTTATCAAAATACTTCCAGTAAATCTTACCTAATTCAATTGATATAATTCTGTTGGTCTCGAATTTCCCTATATTAAAAACGCATATAGTATGGTAAAGGTGAATACAATTTTTGATGGTAATTTATTTGAAGCTGTTGGAGAAAATGTTTTGCCTTGCACCGTTCTACCACCTTGCCAGAATTTGCGTGACACTTTCTAAAACGAAAGAGCTCAGTTTAATGTGTGTGATTTATAGATTAAAAATCATACACATTTAAAAGTTTTAGATAGCAAAAAGTAAACATACCAGATTAGATGGAGGACATGACAGGCAAACTGTTCTAGTTTAATAATGGACCAAAATATTACCTTCTGGTCACCATGGATGTTAATGCGATAGAGCTGACAATAAAAGTGCCATATTGTACTTGTGAGAAATCATTAACCAATGTAGTTGTCGCCTTCACTGTAGTTTCTCCAGGTGATCGAACAAAAACGATATATACAATTTTAGTGTTACAGGGTAATTGATTACTGAGTTACGAACCCCAAAAGTGGATATCTGGCCAGAAATGGCAGGCCTTCAGCACCGGAGAACTCTAAAAGAGGTAGCAGGTACATAGTTGTGCCTTCGATATGTCACGGCTGGAAAAAAAAAAAAAAAAAATTATAAAATGTATCCTGCTACTTAAATGGGGCACACGTTTTCCTTAAAAATGACACAATTTTTGTACACACTAATGATATTTTTTATTATTATAGTTAATCAATTTATCAAGGTTTACATGCATCTAGACAGCAAATACTTGATCAAACAGTGAACTGTGGTTTCTGTGTAAATTATCAGTTCTCTGTACAGTATCTTCAGTGTTGTCAACATTGTATTTTTATATCCATGTTTTGAGACTGGCCCCTATTGCAATACAAAAAGCTCTTTCTAAGACAATTTTAGTCCGCTGTTTTAGTTGTTTTTTTTTTAAATATAATAAAATAATCATATGCCAGCAATGTGAACAGTCAGTCTCCTGCCTTTTCCTAGGTTATCCAACTAGTAATCAGTCTCATCTGACTGTTGATTTACCTGTTGAAAGAGATCTTGACAACCATTAAGGGAAAGCCGTTTACCTTGATGCTCACTTTGGTGGCACATGATTATTTTATTATACTATTCCAGATACATCTATATGTAATATAAAACAAAACCTGAGATGGTGAGGTGGGGAACATTGGTCTGTTTGATGCAGAATGACACCTCTGTTTATGTATAACAATGATGATAATAAAAAAAATTGTCTTGCAGGTAAACCAAGTGAAAAAGACGTAATGCTGTATAAGCACGCCGCTGTGGTGCATCTTTTGGTGACAGTTCGAGACCTGTTGCTTATGTGTGACCTTAACACAGCTGTAGGTCAGTGTTAAAAACAATATATTTCAATATATTGATTTTCTTCTCCCGTCTCTCTCACACACACGCTCCTCCTCCGAACAACAAACAATACATTCTTAAATCATACTAATCCAACAATAAACCATGACTTTTAAATCGTAATTAGGGCTTTTGTTTTTCGGCTTTTATTAATTGTATTTTTTGGTGCTTATTTTTAGCTATTATAAAGTTTTATGTAAATCGTGTTTTTCGGGGCTTTCGTTTTAGATATACAGAATGAAATGAGTGTTTTCGGTTACTTTCCGAAATGCGTGACCGTTTTTTTTTTTCTGTCAGTATGTAAAGTAGTAACTCGACAGTACTTGCACACTTAAGTTGTACATTCTTTCCTTTGCTGTCTTCCAGAACAAAATCCTTCTGGTCACAGGCACATTCTTCTGGGGTTTTTGTGTGTAGGCATTTTTTTACATTTCGCTACAAGTCTGTTTGAAATCCTCTATATCATAACTGTAATACAGCTTTAAATCCTGCTAACAAGCCTCCATTCCTGATTGTAATCTTGTTTTAAATTTCGCAAGCGGAGTCTCCAATGGAAATGTAGGAATGTGCTGTCACTCAGTAGTTGGGACGGGTTTAAAGTATTCAGAACAAATCAATGATAGATACAAATCAGGAAGGTGGGACATTGCCCAGCAGCACTGGGAAATGTATTTATTATTATTTTTGTAGTAGGTTTTATTTTTTAATGGGAAAAGGGTAAAGTCAACGTGAATTGATTAACCATTTCCACGAGTTTTCCAGTGTTTGTTGGCTATCCACCGATTTTCATTTTTTTTTGTGTTGGTGGTGTCTTATCGGGTTTTATTACTTAAAACTGAAAATCAGAAGCCCTAATCATAATGCATCGTGTTTTAATTAAACACAACATACATTTAAATCAGAACTAACCATAACAAAACACTAGTTTTTACAAAAACACAATGAAAACACTAATTTTAAAATAAACAATACATTTATACAGCAGGGCATTGCCCTGCCCCCTATTCATGTGCAGGACTTTGCCCTGCCCCCTATTCATGTGCAGGACCTTGACCTTCCCCCTATTCATGTGCAGGACTTTGCCCTGCCCCCTATTCATGTGCAGGACTTTGCCCTGCCCCCTATTCATGTGCAGGACTTTGCCCTGCCCCCTATTCATGTGCAGGACTTTGCCCTGCTCCCTATTCATGTGCAGGACTTTGCCCTGGATTTTGAACACGGTAATAAAAACAGATATTTGACATGCTAATTTTGTATGTATATGTACATTTACCCGGATGTGCACAGAGAAATAGGAACACAGTTTATTTCAGACACCGTCTGTTTCGCTACGCGGCTGGTATGAAAGCTTGCATCATACAGTATTCTAAAAATAAAACTTGCCAGCAGTCAGAAGCAATAGTCTTTATATTATTGGTTTTTGTGTACTATTTAACTTATATTATTTGATGGCTTTTCCGTGACCTTTCTGTGAATTCTTGTTTTTTTTCCGCAACTCACCCATGAAATGTCCTAAAAATCACTGTGCCAAAATCATATCCTTAATCACTGTGTATACTGTATTTTTTTTTCTTTTTTTACTGTTACACGATCTGTTATTCAAACATGCTTATGTAATTTATTCTGATCAGATGTGAGACCACTTATTCTGTTGACCTTTTTTTTTTCCTGAATCTGTTTATTACAGACTATCTGGCAAGAGCCAAAGAAATGTATGTCAGCACACTGGGGTCTTGTTTGGATGACATCTGGAAAAGACTGAGGGTTGTGCAGTACATCAGCCAGAAGAATGAGGAAGCCAACCCTAAAATAGCAGAGCTCCAGCGGAAGATGTTGGCATGGATACAAAGAAACCATTCTTGGGAGCAGAGTCACAAAGTAGGTCTCTAAACCCAGCTTCTATTCTCTGAAGGCTGGAAATCTTTTTAACATTAGGAATCATGAAGATAAACGCAGGTGAGTAAGGATGAGTTAAAATTGCAGATACAGTAGTGAAAGTCTGTACTAGCATTGTCTCTATTTCTTTTTTTATTCCCCCCCCAAACCGTTTCACCTTTACAACAGAAACCATAGTTTGGTACCAGACAGTACAAACGTCTAAAGGCAACCAGTTTATTACAAGTCTTGTTCAGCACTACACTAAAGTATGTGTCTGCTATAGTTTAGTCTTCCATGCACTGTAATTTGTTAAAGAACAGACCTTGTTGACAGACTGTTTAACAGTTCTGCACAATAGATTACATTTTTTTGCATTCCTGTTCTGCCATTTTACACACAGACTCAACACTGCGGGTTTTCTGACTTATAGTATAGGTTTAGTACATTCACAACTTTGCATCAAGCTAACTGCTGAGTAAACTTCCCAAGTGTCTGTATTTTTAAAGCACGACTAAAAACTTTTTTTTTAACATTGGGGTTTTTCGCTTATTTAAATGTTGTTGTTGTTGTTATTATTATTAGTAGTATTAGTATTATTATTATTGCACCTTCCGATGTTGAAGTCCAGCTCCCACTATAGTCACTTTTTCAAACTTAATGAAGCCCTCCACCTTTCTAAAGTTTACCTTTCACAGGAATGTGACTCTAGTAATGCTTTTGTATAGATCACCTGATTTTATTCATCAGCTTTCACAATGGTGTCAGAAAATTCTCAGTGTGCATATTGGTGGAATTGTCCTTAATAACCCCCAGTGAGGGATGCATATTCCTGTTGACGGTATATAAAGTAGTGAAGGCACCATTTTATGCATATATCCCAATATCCAATTGTGATGAAATTCACTAAGGATGTTATTTAGCACAGGTTACTGAATGTCCAAATCTGGGGATATATGGTGGTACCTGTCCAGCTGTCTGAATGTATGCATGAGTATCTCACTTTTACATGTACATGCAGGACATTTTGTAGTTGATTGATCTGTCTCTTTGATTATTGCTCTAAAATTGGATTCACAGCCAGTGCTATTGTTAATTATATGCTTTCTTTATCTGCAGGTGCTGGTAATAATACGAATGGATTCAGACTGTGTAAGGGCTATTCTTGTTAACAGTCTCAATCATGTGAAAGGTACTTTAATAGTTAACGGTAGCAGTAATGCTGTCAACAGTTAGTACATGTTAGTTTGTTTATCGTCATACACTGATACATTTCTTGATGGGCCATTGTTAGAAATTATAGTACAAAGACAGATACTTTGGACAATGTATAACCAGCTTGAATGAAAACTGAAATATAGATTAACTCAGATTGCCTTTCAGTCAATAACAGCCTGAAGAAATTAGTACATTTTTGCATGCAAAACATTTGAATATTATTTTACATACCAGGAATCATAATTTGAATAGGAAGCTTGTTGAAGTTCATACAGAGCAGGACAGCAATACCACCCGTTTGTGTTTTTTGCACGGATTAAGTGAAACCCCCTGAAAAATAAAAAATAAAAGTAAATTTTTCAACAAGGAAAAGTGCAAGTCAAAGTGCACAGTACATGCATTCAGATATGTTATATGTGATCTGAAGATTCGAAATGCAGTAGAAACATGGCATTTTTTTGTGAACTGAGCACAAAATGCCTGAGGACTGCTAAAACAAAAATGTAATACACACACCCCTCGTTATATCGCCCCTCACTATACTGCGGATTCAGATATATTGCGGTCCTGGAGTTGGCTCCCCAATTTTACTGTCTAACTACATATGCCTTAGCTGCAATATACATAGGCACTTAGAATTACTGTTTGTTTTATTTCAACAACAATATACAAAACAATGATAAAAAAAGCATTCATATCGTACTGTTATCATATACACACGTATTGCACAATAGCACAAAGAAAATTAAATATCTACTTGCTGAAGCGGTTTTTATTTTAGCCAGTGAGGCATTCACGTGTGGCAGCAATGCACTAGCAAGTCACAAGGCAGTGACGTCAGCTCCCTAGCAACAAGCCTCATCTGTTATTGTTGGGAATGGATTATTTCAGTACAGCGGGTTTGTGCATTTGAGAAAGGAGAGGAAGACTCATGAAATTAATTGGAGACTGAAGTTGATGAGAAGCAGTTACCCTGCGCTGTATGAATTGAAATGGTGTGCTGCTTTTTATATTAAAAAATTAGAAAAAGCAGGTTGCGTAAAGGACTTATACTGGACCCTGACACACAAGATAAAACGAGGGAGTGGTTGTACAGTATTTGTTTTAGCCTATTTGTTTTGCTATGGGTCACTCGCTATATCGTGGCCCTCGATATGTAGCAGATTTATTTTGGACCCCGACACCCGCGATATATCGAGTGGGTGGTATAATTGCTTTCATGCCATTGTTAAAAGCACTAAATAGTCAGATTTCATTGTTGTAACTTTCAGGTCTGAAAACCGCTGCAGTGTTTCCTGAAGAAACTACCAAACTGAATTCCAAAAATGTGATAACATGGTCAGTACTCTTAATACATGCAATGTTTGTTTCTGTTTCCTATGCTGGCATTGCAGGAGTATAGGCGGTGTGGATTCCTTAAAAACAGTGTGTCTGTAAAACCACTTGTCCCTTGTTAAGCATTTGCTGCAGAGTTTTAACATGCCTAGCAGATGGAGACACTAAACTACAGGCAGCACAGTTTCAAGACATTCAGCATAGCAAGACATAATAGAAATTCTGTACATCATGTGTAAGTAAACGGGTACAAATAAAAGATATCCCTTCCTGCTGGAGTGATGGAATGATCTGATGCCCTATTGTGCCAACCTCACTGTGTCAACAGAAATACAAGAAATACAGATTTAGGTCATGGTGACTTCATTTTTCACAGTGCTGACACCTAATTGGAAAGGTCCTTTTTTGAGACTTTTCCTGAAACACATTTGTAACAGTTTAAAATCTAGCAAAATAAAAATAAAATCTGTTAAATGAATGTAGTTTCTTACTAGTTTTACTGTCTGTCTGCATGTCAAACCTTTTTTTTATTTTTATCTGTGCATACAGTAGGTACAAGTCCTAATGCTGTACTTTACTGACAGCTCTAATTATGAAATTACAATCGTAGCTGCGAAAGAATGTCACTGACATGCTTGCTTGGTATGCCAAACACCTTTTCTGAACCTTTTCTCAGCCTCCAGAGGTATTCGTGTGTGGTGGCCTGCAGTAAGCACATCCATGCAGCTTTCCCCTGGCAGCATTTCTCATTGGTAGTGGAATATGACTACATGGAGCACTGTGGCTGGACTCAGCTTTGCATGAACAATAATATCAGCCACATGGCATTTAAAACTACCATTCCTAAGACCATCAGTTCAAACACAAGCCAGCAAGGTTAGGATGTGTTACCTTCCTATAAGTGCCCTAAAACAACCTCATACAATAAGTAAATGCACTGTGAATAAATGGACATGCTTGAGCAGGCAAGTATCACGTGAAAACAAGCGATAGTCAAATGCTTTTGCACACTTTCATTGTTAGCCAACCTAAAACAATCAATTATTGTCTCTATGAACATTACACCATACTTTAACAAATCCCTCTGTGAATTACCTTCCTAGCCTATGCTTTACCATGCTTTCATTATTACTCTGCTATACGTCTCTGTACTTCATATACATAGGAAATGATTATAAGGACTTTGCTGCAAGCCAGGTCATTTTTGTCTAAAACCTGCTGTAGGCTACTATTAGTCCTATTTTTCACACTTATAGAATACCCTAGTCACACATGTTTGTTTGGGCCACCTTGTTCAAAAGGAATATCTTGGGAGACCACTGAGGCTACCACGTTTACAAACAAAACCATTGGCAGTAAACTGCAGTCTCAAAAAATTATAATGATTCCTTTAAAATATTGCACACAGCAATTTTGCCTACATTCATTTGGCAGAAAGTGCCTGGAGATCTGTGCCTTGTAGAGACTGTAGTTATATGAGTGCATAGATACACTGGTACTTCCATGGTAAGCATGTAAAGAAAAACACAAGGACTGTACATTTTTGTGCAAAACAAGTCAGGGTTGTTTATGAATGCTGCGTAAGTGATTTGCTGTGATTGCAATGCAATTCAAGAACTAACCATTGATACAGCTAGCTATTCAATGTTAGTTTTATAGTTTATTCATTTCTAAATTATTATTTGCTAGTAAACTAAACAAAGATGTGGTATTTATTCCATCATGATAATATGATCAGTACTTTTACTGCTAAAAATTGCTAGGTGAAAGTATAAGATGTGTGCACTCACAGTGTACCTATGAGGTAAAAGGTAATCTAGATCAGTAAGATTAAATATTTTCTTATGTGCTATTTTCTTTTACCAGTGTACTGTTATTTAATTTCTGCTTCTCATTAAATCAGCACCAAAAGTATTGCCTTTTTTGTGTGTCTGTTCCCTGCAAGAAGCACCCTGTGAAAATGAATCAAACCTGTTATTGGAGCTTCTGATTCCCTTTGTGTTTCTGACAACTGAAGGCCTGTTGAACAACCCGGAGCTTCTACAGACTCTAGAGTCTAGGTCAGTCTGTGTTACAAAACAAGCACAACACTTTCAAATAATAAAACACAAATTGCTAATCCTTTCGTTTCTTCAATATACCTTGGCTGTCCGAGCCAACACTAGCTTTAGTCGACTTGAGCAGTACTGGAACAATGTTGTGCAGTGTTTTATTTTGGTCCTTCATTGTGTGAGTTTGGATCAAACATGACCTTTGGCTGTGTTTTATTTGTACAGTTGGTGGCGCTTTATCTGGACGCTTCGGGAGAAGTACAAATATCCTGATTTAAATGAGAGGCATTTGAGACTAACCGTAGTGAAAAGAAAAATAATGAAATTATGTTTTCTCTCTTTCCTACTTTCACCTGAAGAGACCTTTGAGGCCTTGAAAGCTTTGTGAATAATTATTTAGTTAGTCCAATAAAAGGTATCACTTTTCCTTCTCTTTGTCTATCGTTTAATAGCAGAAGATTTGGATAAGCATTTCATTTCTGGTTGTACAGTATTTATGTACACAAACTTTTTTTTTTTTTTTTTTATCTTTTCAGATGCAATATTACTGTTTTGGTGAGAAACTACAGTGAATCTCTACAGATATTTGGAGGAACTCATCGCTATGCAGTGATTACAGTAGATGAATGCACTGCAGTAATCATTCAGGTACCTGCAGAAGAGACACCTTGCTATTCTGTTCTAAAAATATACATTACCGTACCCAACACATTGGGGCAGATGAATAAATGCAGAACTTAAAAGTTGACTAATTGGTCATGTGTTCTTCTTTTCTGCTGAGGTGTACCATATTGAATGTTGAACCAGTCTTGGTCTCCATTTAAAAAAAAATAAGAATATTCCATCCAGTCGTTCAGCATTGGTAGTAAATGGATAAATGGGTTATGTGTGCAATAAATTCCAGTCAAATTTATGAACATTTTCAGGTACCACTCTATATAAAATTACTGTAGTGCCACCCTTAAACAATATGGTTTTCTGTAATATACTGTAGTGACTACTTATTCATTAAAATCGTTTACATATATTTGAAGCGGGAACTGTGAACGATTCCAAGTGGATTAAAACAGCCAAAGAATGCCACTCTACTCAGTCATTCTGCATGTACAGTATTCAGCTGCCATAAAGGAGGCTAGTGCCATATAGTCTAAAGGAAAAGCTGTGTTTGCTTTTTGCAGTGTTTAAACGTATATCAGGGTAGGAATATACACTTAAATACATGCTAGAAATAGATAAGTGGTTAGAGTTTTGGATGTAAGGCCGCTGCCTGCAACGTTAACAGACATAATACTGCAATACTGCAATGCTTTTGTAGGACAGTGGTAGGGGAACTACAATGTACAGCTATAAATCTGTTTTTCTGTGTTTTTTTTAAGTTATGTCTTTTTTATATTTTGTGTTACATTACATTAGTTACATGCCATTGGTGGAATATTGCCATGCCCTAATGAAGAAACACATGTGTCAAGAAATTAAGGACCACTGAAACTGATACTTAAATAGTTAAAATCCCATCTTGTGACAAAATACTGTTTTAAAGAGTTTTTAGTTGCTTAGCAACAGGATTACCACTACATATAAATACAAAAGAAACATTGTAAGCCTGAAGCTAGGTGAGGAGAAATGCAGATACTGTAGGAGTGTTTCAGGCACAGAGGGATTTCTTATATAAACTAAGCTTGTTGCCACTTCTTTTTATAAATAAACAGAGAGTGTACCAGTTATTTTTAAAACAATAAAAATCTGATGTTTCAATACAAAAACAAAAGTGAAAAAAAAATAAAATAACTGTACAATGAAACATAATTAAGAAATCAATTTCTGAAAAAATATTATTTGAATTTGTTTTGTTGTTACAATTAAATAAATAGTTCTCTTTTTCAAGCCATAACATTTTTTAATGATAAAATGGATTTACAGCAGACGTTACAACAATTGCAGCGTTCTAATACCCTTTATGTGTCATCCATTGGTGTAATATTCCGGTTTAGATGACTGGGGAAGCCTATGTTTAGATCCTGAAAGTTACATTTTGTACTTGTTGATATACCAAAAAATTGAGAAGCTGATAAAAAAGAACTTGAAGGTCAAAATATCCCATAGGTCATGTGGTATACAGGTATCGCCTGTGTCACTGACACCGTTTTACTTTAGACTAACTCAGCAATACATGGTTGTGCAAGAGGACATCAAGCTTGCACAGGATTTGGAACAAATGTGTCCTTGTCATAGATAAATGACAATGTATATCACATGACACAATCTTTTTATAATGTTTTTCCAAGCCACAAGGGAATTACCCCCTTTTTTTTTATAACGACTAACAAAATGAATTGTAAAAGTGCGCTGTGTTTTCATGATTTTTCAGAACGTTTCAGTTTGGCTTGTGATGAAGGCTTCAACCTTCATGTTTTCTGTGGTTGTTATTAGGAAATTGAGGAGCTGGCAATGGAGAAAGCCTCTGATAACATAATCTTGAGACTGGTGGCCTTATCTCTGCAGTACAGATGCTGTTGGATCATTTTTCATTCTGCAGAGGGTCAGAACTCAGAGTGAGTACCTGCCTCTATACGTATTCTGCAAGAATAAGGGCTACTGTACTGTGCTGTGAGTCAGGTGTGAACAAGAATGTTTGATGCTGGTTTATTTGATAGAGACTTTAAAATGAGATACAATAGCGTTTTTACAGCAGGTTTTGATAGAAGGAAAGTTTTAAGGGTTTTAGTGTAAGGATAACCTACTTATGTATTATAAGAACTACAGAACATATATAGTTGAACATTCATTCCTGAGTGAAGTATGTAATTACAAGTGTTTTAAATAGATTTATTACAGTATTTCAGTATTTTTCTTGTCAAGGAAGATGTGTGGTAAATATCTACAACCAGCATTTTAATCTGTAGAAATAAAAAAAAAAAAAAAAAAAACATGGTAAACTAGGTAAATATTACTTAAAAAGCACTCAAGAATACCAGCGAGGTAAATACTACCTAAAAAGCACTAAAGAACATATTTTCTTCCTTGTATGGTGCTAATTTTAACTGCTCAGAGATCCATCATTATATCTTTAACTAGTGTTGTTTATAGCTGCACTTGGCTCTGTTCAAAACCAGTTTAAAGACAAAGTGATTGCCCTTCTCAAACTCTTTTCTACATACAAAAAAATCTGTGTGCTAGACTGGTCTGTGTAAAATTTTTTGTAGCTCGTGCAGGTTTAAAGAATATTAAAAAAAAAAAGACAATCTTTTTTTTTTTTTTTTTTTTTTTTTTTTACAATTATATTTTAGCAAATATAACACATCAGATTAGCATTTCTTTCTCGTTCTTCTGGCAGTCGCACAACATATTTTGCTATTTTCATTTGAGATTGTTTTAAATAAGCCTGCTATTGTTCCACTTCTGCTTTAACCGAACTTGATTGCATGCTGTTAGAAACCAGGTAATAGGATGCAAATCTCAAGGTGGTTATTAACTTGTATTTTCAAAATACTGAAAATTGAATAGTTAAATGCAGTGGAGATAATTTATCCGATACTAGGGTCCCCTAACCTCATGTTCCTTATACTCAGTAAGTAGGCCTGTGGTCTTTATCCTCAATGTATACATTATTAAAGAATAAGTACAGTAGTTTCTTAGCTTTTTAAAGAGCATAGTGTTACACTTCCCTGCGTGTTGCTACAACTGTTTAAATAATGTACTTGTCAGTTTTCATTGTTAGTATTTGACAGCTTTTTACACTTATGACTTTAAAGTCCCTTTCAAAGCTATTTTAAAAATGTCTGCTGTTGTGCACTGGGGTTTGAGATCTGTGCTCTAAATCAATGCAGAAAGAGTGATTTTAATTTTGGGGGGGAATGGTGTGGCTTTTCTGTGCCATACCACGTCTTGGACCATTATTGCTGTGTTACCTGTTTGACTTGATCAGTGCACTAGAGCAGACATTTTAAAAAGATCTTTGAAACCGACTTTAAAGTTTATATGTGTAAAAAGTTGTCTAGATGTTAACAATGAAAAGAAAAAATACAGGTGCGTTATTTAAACAGTTCTAGCATCACGTGGGGACGTGTAGCAATATATTTTTCAGAATCCTACTACTTTAATGATTTTTGTAATCATTCTCAAATACTGTTTTTTTGGCGCTTTTGACTATGAGTTCAAGAGCTGCTCTTCAGTTATTGTTGCCTGCCATATACATAAGTAATGTAGGCTAGACAAAGTGTATTTTATTAGTAACCTTATGCACTGCAGGCTTTTGCCAGCAACAGTAAACTTGATCCAAAGTATCAGATCACAAGATGGTGCTTACTTCTCTAAAGATACTTGGTTGGTAAAGCCTATGTAACATATACCCATGACAAGCAACTAATACTAAAGAGCAGCTCGTCTTTAGGTGCTTGCTCTTTAAAAGGTCAAGACTGGCCTTCCTGTTTTGTTTCTTAGGTATCATTTTACAGGGGAGGTCTTCAATAATCTGGTGTTGATCTACACTGCCCTTGTGCTGTTTGGGGTAAAGTCTGAGGACCTAGAAATCAAGGTACAGGCTTTATAGACGAATAGTTATAAAATATAAAAAACTTACTTGGTAGTTTTGCTCTCAGATAAACTAAGTCAGAACACTGCTTCTAAAAAATAACGATAATGGTAATAATATTTATTTGAGGTTTGTAAACAGCAGACAGAACACCATTGTTGCTGGGTGCTTTGAAAAGCTCTTTATGTGATTTGAACGTTTTGAGTTAACATGTTTTTCCGTCAGGCTAGTTTTGCTACATGAAAATTGAAGTAAAAAAAATTAAGTTATTTTGCTCATCAGCTTCAATTTGTAAAACACTTAGGGCACCTTCTCCTCGGAACCTTATTTTTCTTTTTTTTTCTGCTGTACACCGTTCATAATTAAAATAAAAAATAGCTTTGGTTCTGGAATCTGGGAAAGAACCTACATTTTCTCTACATGCATATCTCTACCATGTCAAATGTGCAGGTTTTAAAAAAACGTGTGTATTTTCATTTTAACACGATCTCATGATACCTCTAGGTGAAAGGAATCACTGTTTGTAAGGCTGTCTTGCACTTCCTGGGTCATTTCACCTGGAGGGTGAAATTGTCCCCACCTCTTCACAGGCTTCTTTCCTTTCAATAACCAATCAGCTCCTTCCCCTATTGACTGATATGCTTTCAGCCAGTAATATGCTTTGACTCAGAAGACACTGCTGGGGTGAAACAGACTTCCTGGAAGGCAAGGCAGGCAAACCAAGAAGTGTCTTTTAAAATTTAAATAAATGTTTTCTGTACATGTTTTTTTGCAAACTAATTTAGTGACAGGCTGCTAAGCTATGCTGTAAGGGGAAGCCTCTGTGGCATCAGGGTATATAAGTGGACTTTTTTCAAGGAATCCTAATGAAAGGTAAATACATTCCAGATCTGTTTTCTTTGCAGGTAGTGATTGCATCAGGAACTGAGGAAACGGCTAATCTGTTATGTCAGATAGCTAGCAAGACATTGATGAACTCCAAGAGAGACCCCTTAACCTGGCTGGATAGGTCTTGGCTTTCTGATGTACCATCACAGGTGTGTTTTCTTAACTGTTCATATCATTGTGCATCATTCAATCCCTTTCTGTCAAACATTACAATTCACGGCCATTTTATCAGAAGAGATGTCTTGTGCACGTAAAACAATCAACTGATGGAATTATTTTTCAAATGAGGATGACAGTCATTCTTTTGTGGAATAAAGCCCTCATGCAATTGGCCACAGTATAATTTTACAGTGTCATTTCTGTGGCTAATACCTTTTTTTCCATCATTGCTGTTTATATATTCTGGGTTCAGTATGTGATAACTTGTATTACCCAATTGAAGATGTCAGGCCATCCTCACGTGTAATGGTGTTGTATGATATAAGTGTTTGTGACGAGGTACACCCCCCCCCTGTGTGTATTGTATTATTTGTTGTATTAGTGTTATTATTTAAAATGTATGTTTTAGTGTTTAAAAACACAATGTTTTGTTATTATTGTTTACTGCCTGGATGGGGTTAAAATGCCCCATCCCTATAAAATCGTGAGAATGCATGGTCAACAGCAAGTGGTTATTGACAAACTAAACTGTCTGTTGACCATGCAGATGAGGAAACTCATGCCGTAAGTGGTCAAGGGATAAACTAGGTAATCGATAGCCAGTTAATCCCTCGGACACAATATAAAAGACCCGCAGCTTTGGCTGATCGAGGTTGGTGTGTTCAGAGGTGGAGCAGGAGTCGTGAGTAGGAGAGAAACCCAAAGCAAAACCTGAAGTTAACCATTGCTACGCATGCTGGGTGTACACCTGCACAATACTTGTTTGTTTTGTTCCATGTCTGTTTTGTCTGTGTGTTTTGGCAATCGTGTAGTTTTGTTTGTTCAGCCTTTTATTTATTATTAAGCGTTCGTGCAGCAGCACTTTCATTTAGCCCAGTGCTGTCTGAGTGTCAGTTACTTCCTGGTCTGACATCGCCACACAAGCCATTGTGTGACAGTGTTTGAAAAGGAAAAACACACAAGTTCCTTGTTTAATAATTTTTCTTTTAGGCTGAGAACTGCTTGCTCACCTTCCCCTGCGTGAACCCTTTGGTGGCTCAGCTCATGTTGAAGAAGGCCTCATCGCTGGAGTGGCTTCTAGCAGCAACGTTCAGTGAGCTGCAGGAACTCCTCCCTGAGGTTCCACAGAAAGTCATCAAGGTTGCTGTTTATGTTATACACTACTTCTTAAAACTATTGATGGCTTTTACACCTATTTACATTTAAAAAGTTTTTTTTTTTTGACTGGCGTCTCCTGTGGCTCACCCAGTAAAAGCTCTACCACTTGGAGGGCAAGGGGAGCTCAAATCTCATTTGCTAATTTTGGCTGGGGGCCTACAGGGAGCACTGCAATAGTATTTGGTTACTGAGAAAAATCATCTGTGGATAGTTTACCTTTGATACACACAAAGTTGCAGAAACAACTTCAAAAAGATAGTGAGCCATCTGTAGTTGCAAAATAATCAGTTATAATAAAAGGTATACAAAGCTAATATCAAAATGTAGTGATATATGGCCATTTGCCAGAAACACTCAAAAAGACTGCACTTTTTCACATGTTAGAAGTGAGAGTAGTAACATCTTTTGGAGCAACTTTACCTAACCAAGAAACTTTGTTTCAATATTTAGCTCTTCAGTGACACCACAGCTCTGTACAAACTGAATGTGTCACATTCACCACCTGAATCGCTAGCGGAGGAGACATCTAGTGACAACTTCCTCCATTCTGGTCATAACACTGGCGGTCATGACGATTTCCAACCCAGGCTTGATTTCTTAGAAGGCAACTCTGAGCAATGCCAAGTGCACAACCTATTTAAGAGGCAGCCTTTTCAGGGGCCTTTTAGTGGGACTGAAGACACAGAATGCAGGTCCCAAATGCATCAGCAGAGAGGTAGATTATATATAGACAAGGCTTCATTCATAACACAACCAGTCGCTGCTGCCTCAGTCCGTGATCAGTGGGTGCTAGGTGGGGATTATGAACCAATAGAAAATTATTCTGTTGATCTTTGGCCACTAAAGGAGGAATCGTGTGACGAGCAGTTTGCAAGCACAAGGCCAAGTGGGAGCCATACAGTACGGACTTCGAGTGGACCGGCACAGGCTGAGGTCTCTGCCCTGTACTACAGCAAATCAGCCGGACAAAGAAATGCAGAGAGCTACTTTGAGAGGAGGCCCCAACATTCCCAGGTTTACTCTGCCCAACAGACAGCCATTTCCTCCCTGTTAATGAAAGAGCCTTCCTTTCCAAGTGGTTACGCTAGTTCTGAATCCAGCAGCATGCCATTGTATGTGCCAAACCAGCCAGCAGATAGTCTGTGTCTTGACAGCCGTACATTTGCTCATGCTACTAGATCAATAGCCGACTCTGTGTTTGCTTGCCAGAAATCTGAATATAGGAGTGATGTCAGCAGGCACCCAGACTTCACCAGGGCATTCCAAAGTGTCTCGGAGAGGAAGAGAGTGGCAAGGAGTTCTGAGGGAGACAACACTTCAGGTATAGCAGACATATCCTATAGCATACATCCTGTGTGTTGGATAAATGGTATTTCTCACTCTAGTAGCATTTTATCTATACTGTAAGGGGTTTTGTCCTCATGTATCTGATCAATAATATCTCCTGTAATGTCCTTTGTGTTCCAGAACGATTTAGCCTTTTACCACAACTCAAACGAAGAAGGCTGACCTACGAAAAAGTACCGGGAAGGAGTGATGGGCAGACAAGACTTACATTCTTTTAAAAAGTTTGGTGATTGTTTTTATCACATTGTTTAAGCTCAGATCATAATGGCACGTTCAAAAATGGCCATCTTTTATTTGTTATATATTTGATATTTGCTGATATTAAAATGTTTATAAAATTACTTGGTAACGTTCTGCTACATTTACATTTCCCATATTGCGTAGCAAGCTGTTAAACTGAATGAAAATCATTTAGTTTTCAAATAAAATCTAATGTGAAAAATAGAGTTGGGTATGTTCAGTGCATGCTGCGATGTTTGGTTGTATTTCAGTAAAGTTCAATCATCTGTTTATTGTATTTTTTGTCTTAGTTATGCATTTTCATTAGAATGCAGCATTGCTGAAGTGTCATGTTCCTTTGTTAGTTGTCTGTAGTGAAACAGTCTGAAAAATACCATACTTTCACTGCTCTAAATCAGAAGAAACACAAAATCTATTATAAAATAATTAGGGTCGGCACAGTTACCCCTAAACCTGTCCCAGGCTTCTTTTTCCAACTGGAGGAAAGAATTATGTTTTTATCAAAAGATGTTCTTTCAGATTGTACGGATAAATGAAGGCAGTAGGGATGTATAATGGGTATAATCTGAGAGTAACAGTGGCTTGGTTTAAATGTAGTTTAGAAACTCCAAATTCTCCCTCCATTGTTGTGAGAATGTGAAGTAGCACACACACATCATGCACATTCCTCATGCTGTAGCAAGTGTGTGACCAAAACACATGGTACGGCTAAAAAGGGTGGTTTTGCATGGCACCAAGTTCAAAAGCCGTACCTTATGTTCCTGAGACTTCAGCAGTGAAGATCCTGTTTGTGACGTAGCTTTGTGCAACTTTCTGCTGTAAGGCCTTACCAAGCAATTCTTTATTAACCACTGAGATCTGCTGAAAGTAGCCCTGGCAAACTTCTCTGACCAAACAGGAAAACAAAAAAATTGATAAATAAGCATACCGTACAAGGGGTTTAGAGACCGTTGCATTAAGTATTTTAAAAAAAAAAAAAAAAAAGTATGTGACACCATTTATGCAATGTTTCATATTATTGACATTTGCAGGTGAGTCCAAAAGTGCTTTATAGTTGTTTTGTTTCCGGTGCTTCAACACAACCTAAAAACTTTGTGAAAACCCAGTTTAAGAAAGCTGTGCGATGTCAGTAGTCACACAAAGTCAAATTGAAACTCAGACAGAAACATTTAGATATGCGCACCAGTATGTTTATATTACTTTGGTTATTTGCATTTGGGAGGAGAATTTCTCTAAAAGAAAACTACATGGAAACCCAGACTTCCCAAAAGGTACTACCAAAATAGCATGAGAAAAAGGGGAGACTTATTTTTCTTTTTACTTGGAAACCACCCCAACAGTGAAACACAAAACTATTTATTTAATAAAACAGGACATAGATACTCTACCATGAGTCTGTTTACTCCATTAAGGACTGACATTATTGATCTGTTGTACTGACACTAGCCTTCCTTCCTTCCTTCCTTCCTTCTTTGTCTGTACTGTTTTCAAGGGTTTATTTTAAGGACAGCAAAAACTTAGTGAGAGACCAGTCCTTGAAAATCCACAACACAAGGCAGTTAAGAGATAGTCATGTAAAACTGGCAATTCCTTTTTTCTTTTTGCAACAATTGATTAATTAGGAAAAACTGGCAGTGTAGTTTGCAAGCTCCATTCTGGAGATACAGTAAACAGGCATGGGCCACATCTATTACATGTAACTTGCATAGAAAAAGCATTTTAGGAAAACAAAACCAATACGTGTAGCTTGGTACAATTGAATTGATGCAAGTGGGAGATTTTTTTTTTTTTCCTTTTCATTGTCTCTACAGTGGTCTTGAACTTTCCACTTGTCTATATAGATTTCCAACCTTATCAATATGTTGTCCACTTGGTTCTTGTTCATTAAAATCCAGTGTGATGCCGTGGCCAAGCCTAGCAGAATAACTGTCCCTATCTTGACAATGTGGGCTCTATTCACAAAGCTTTAAGACATAAAAAATGTATTTAAGAAACGTGTTAATTTAACCATCAATAGCCCAGAACAAGAATATTAAATGTTATTTTATAAGTTAAAGTCAATACGGAAGCATAGAGGAACATTTTATTAAATTAGAGTGAATGAAAACTGAAAAAAAGCAAAACACATTTTATTAGCAGAATGTGGATTTCGCTTAGACACCAGAGCACTCGGGTCAACACCAACCCAGAGCCTAATGAATTGTTGGGTCAGTGTCACTTCAACCATGCTCTTGTTATTTCCAGTCACATTACAACACAGACTCAAGTATCAATTGGAGAAGTGTAGCTTGGGGGTGGGGAGGAGGAGGAGGCTTGTAAAAATGACAGCATCAAGTTTGAGCACAAATGATCTGGGCGCAAAAGTCTTTTCACACCAAAGAAGTCAATCAATCTGAAGCGCTGTCCTTAACAAAGTCCAGAATACATTTCTTATATCTTTCAGTACTAAGTACTGTGATAGCAGTACTGGTTCATGATAACTAAGAAAGTGCTATGTAGTTTGCTGAAAAAATAAGGGGAATATCTTTGTGTACATTATACATTTCATTAATTGTTTCGAATGGTGTTATATTTGCTGCACTGTCTTTACTCAAGTTGTGCCTGTTTAGCATAACAAGCTCAAATATAATTTCATATAACTTCCTAGTAAACATTTTCTTAAAAGAAAATTGTTTTTATTTGATTACGTGGTGCTAGAAAAAAAAAGTTATTAAACTGTATGTAAAATATTGTAAAAAAAAAAAAAAAAAAATGGCTGGACCGAGTTGCTTTCCAGAACTGAGTTACACAATCCTGAACCTGTGTGTTTGTTATTTAATTAACAGTGAAAGTTGGTGTTAGGGTTAGATTTATTTTGTTTACACTAAGCTAATTAAAATTTGCTGACAACCTGCATTTATTGTCTTTCAGTTATTTTAGTCTGTCTGACATGCCTTTTAAACCAGGAATAATTCTGATCGCTCTTTGCACTTTCTAGAGCAGCAATATCCTTTTTGTAGCGAGGTGACCAAAACTGCACACAATATTGCAGATGAGGTGTTACTAATGCATTGTAAAGTTTTAGCATTACTTCCCCTGATTTAAATTCAACACTTTTAATGATATATCCAAGCATTTTGTTGGCCTGTTTTATAGCTTCCCCACATTGCCTAGATCTTTTATGCGGAACTTTGTCAAAAGCTTTCTGGAAATCTAAATAAACCATGTCATATGCTTTGCAATTATCCATTGTCAATGTTGCGTCCTCAAAAAAATCAAGCAGGTTAGTTAGACACAATCTCCCTTTCCTAAAACAATGCTGACTCTCCCAGGATACTGTTACCATACAGGTAGTTTTTCCATTTTGGATCTTATTATAGTTTCCGTAAATTTACTTGTAATAGAAGTCAGGCTTATTGGTCTGTAGTTATCTGGTTCGGTTTTGTCTCCCTTTTTGTGGATCGGTATTACCTTTCTTAGTTAGTGGTTTGTAAATAGCTCCTTTCATTTCTTTGAGTGCTATTGGGAGGATCTCATCTGGCCCAGGGGATTTGTTTATTTTAAGAGCTCCTAGTCCTTTTAACACTTATGCCACTGTTATGCTAAAGTTATTTAAAACTGGATAGGAACAGCTCGACATGTGGCATGTTGTCCGTATCCTCCTTTGTGAAAACTTGTGAAAAGTAATAGTTTAATATATTTGCTATTTTTTTCTATTTATCTATAGAGTTACCATTTGCATCTCTTTGACATTTTACTTCCTCAGTGAATGTTCTGTTGCTGTTACAATATGAAAAACAGTTTGGAATTGGTTTTAGCCCCCTTGGCAATGTTCATTTCTATATCTCTCTTGGCCTTTCTAATTTAATTTTTGGCTTGCACTTGCAGCTTCAAGTACTCTTTGTATTTTGTTCTTGATCTCTTTTAAACACACTGTAAAGTGCCTTTTTTCTCTGAATATTTTTTTTAAATTGATCTATTAAACCATTTTGGACATTTTGTTTTAGATTTTGATTTGTCTACTTTTGGGATGTATTTGTTTTGTGCCTCTAGTACTACATTTTTTTAAAAATAGCCATCCTTTCTCGATGTTTTCTCTATTTTACTCTAATGTACTTCTGTTATTCTCTGTTTCTTTCCTTCATGGTTTGCCTTTTTAAAATTGTAAACTTAGCTTTAGTCATTACTTTTGTGGTTTTAAAAAGCACTTCAAATGAGACCATGTTGTGATCTGAGTTTGCCAATGGTTGTCTGACCTCTAGGTATTCTGTCTTCGTTATTTGAAAAGACTAAATCAAGGTACCCCTCCCCCCTCCCACTTGATGCCTTGACAGATTGCATTAGGAAGCAGTCATGTCATTTCTACTATTTCTGTCGTGCTCCCCACCAGGTGTTTTTATTTTTATTATGTGGGGGAGGTTGAAATCCCCCATTAGTATGGCTTCTCCTTTTATACAGATTTCTAATGTCATTGTGTAACAGATTATTTTGCTCAGTATCTGAATTTGGTGGTCTATAGCATGCCCCTATTATGTCCTTTGAACTTTTGTCCGTTATTCTGACCCGTTTATTCTGCATTGATTTTTTCTTACAGATTTAACACCTGAGCTTCAAGAAGATTTGAAGACTATTACCCCTCCTCCTCTTTTGTCCTGCCTGTCTTTCCTATACAGTGTATACCCACTAATTTTATTTGTCTCTATCACTCTCAGATAACCAAGTTTCTGTAACACCTATTGCATCGTAGTTATGTATTACTGCAGTAGCTTCAAGTTCTAACATTTTGTTTTTGTAGACTTCGAGCATTTAGATAAATACATTTAATGGCTATCTTAGCTTAATTGCCCTTGTTTTTATGTAGTCTCCTATGTTTTTTGTTGATTTCTCCCCCTTTATAGTTTAAATGCTTTTGAACCTCCTCGAGGATCCTTTCTCCAAGTAGATTGGTTCCCTTTTTTATTCCGCAGGATATTCCGTCCCGCCTATAAAGATAGTCCTTGTTGTAGAATGTGGTCCAATGTTCAAGGAAGGTGAGGCCTTCCTGTGTGCACCGCGATTTCAGCCATGCATTTAGATCATTTATTTCCAGCTGTCCATATGGTCCTTTGCAAGGCACTGGCAATATCCCAGAAAATACCACAGTTTTGGTACTGTAAAGTCAAGGTTATATCTTTTGCTGATGGTAAGTGGGTAAAATCAGCAATAGGGAAAGAAAAGCTTCACTTTCCCTCTGATTGGATAAAGTGATGAACAGCTGTTGCCTCTCTTTTGAATTAAAATTCACAGCTTGCTATTGCCAAAGCTGGCAAGGTGCAACACAGCTACAATACTACTACAATACTTCCCACAACAGGCTGTCCAGTTTTAAGAAAATACATTTTTTGAGGCTTGTCCATGTTGATTATTTAGCTCAGATGTAGCAGTAGTTTATGTTTCATCTGTATTTGAAAGACGTTTTCTCGTATTCACTTTCACTCCTTGTGCATATTGCTGCCAGTAATTATTTAGTTGCACAATGGAATTTTGTTTAAGAAAGTTATATTATTTTTAAATGCTGTGGTATAAGGTCTCGATATCAAACCAATTGATATTTGTTTCCCCAATGTTTCCCCCAAACTGTAGACACTTATTATCAATACCAATCACAGGCTGCCGAACTGGTTAAGCGTATTGTGAGGCGAGGGTGTATTAAATGGAATGTCCAGACAGTAATTTATGTGTACAGAAATAAAATAATTTATTTTTATTATCTATACACAACAAAATAATTAAAAATAACAAAAGAAAACAAAATGGTGTGAGGGAAGGAGTGCAGGGGTAAAATCCAAAACCGATCGTGATAACTCGTCTTTAATCGTCTTCGTGGTAAACCATACATAAACAAAAAAAGACAAAAGAAATGTTAGTGTTTTTTTTTTGTTTTTTTTAAATCCCGCTGTACCAAACTAGTCTCTCCCTCCACCCGTTACTCCTCCTATTTTACTTTCAGACCAACCCCGAACACAGTAGTACGTTCCCTTTAGTATGTATTGTCCCACCTCTGTAGTCAGTGGAACACCAATCCCCAACTGACAAGTGTCCTTATCCTTCCCTTGACTCCAGTGGCTGGAATTTACATACTCATACTTCCGCCCCTCACCAAGGTGCCGCCCCTCAAAAGATGACTTTTGCCATGGTCACGAGATCTTGGTAAGGGAAGTCCCGAGTTGGTTTGATGCCATCTACTGTCGGGAGGCTGAATCACAGACCGAAATCCCTTTGACTCATCACACACATATTTGGGCAGACCGTATCTCAGCTCAATCCTTTGCCAAGCTACGCCCACCACAATTTCCATATCTAGGATTCGGAGAGCGGCAGTTATGTTGTGAAGATATTCAACTCCGTGGACAGCTGCAATGCAGAGATGGTGGAGACATAAACTCGAATCACATTCGTGAGGGAAAAGAGGCTGCCCACCCCCACAGCACTGCTGACCAGAGAAACTGACTCTTGACTCTGGAGTCTATCGGTACGGCTTGCCATTAGTTTATGATCACATATGCTGTAGACTGGAGGCTCTGCTCTATCCACTGGAGCAGGTGACCGAGTCTGAGGTATTGCAGTGCAGCTCTGTATAGCCATGAATGTTACAACTCGAATAGCTTTTGGAAGGAATGCATTATGTTGATTTCATGAGGTTGTCACCTTGCTCCAGTGCACACTAATTATAATACCATTAATCATACTTGTGGCTCCTGCTTGTTTCACCCAAGTTAAAATATACTGTGGTCTTTAAGTTACTGTGTTTCTTGATAATGCACTGCAAAATAATGAAATGCAATCTATTGCATTTAAGGCCAAGCAAGGCTTCTAAAATAATGTTACCCATGCAACACTCTCACAGCTCCCCAGCTGGTGTGTTTTCTAGACTTTAGTTTCAATGTGACTGCAGTGATGCCCATATTGAATAATGAAAGTGAAAAGTAACATGGCTATTTATTTTTCACTTCATGTGTTTGTGGGTAATTTGACCACACCTAGTTACCCATAGCCACATTTCTTGTCTAAATGTGTTAATTAAAGAAAGCTAAATGTTTGGCTGGTGATGCATTCATTTCCTTTTTGGAAACAAATCATGTGTTTGAGGTAGCGATCGGCATCGTGTTCATGAGGTTGGAAGGGCAGGATCCCCTCTGTGTTGGGGGACACATGCTGGCCGGAGAGCCTCACCCTGCTGACAACCAAGGAGAGGGATGCCCTCTTCCGGCTCATAGTCTGCCGGTTTTACCAATTCTTGGTGTTGAGTCAGAACTCCCTGAAGAGCCAATTGAGAACAAGGAGTACGTGATGAAGTCGGCCAACATGGGCTGGAAAAAAAAAAAAGTAATTTATTATATGTCCTAGGACACAGGTCCTACCAGACTGGGTAGCATAGTAAATTAGAAACCCAAGAAAAAAACCAAAAAACAAAACATTGTCACAACTCTGGCTTCCTTATTTATTTTGAAGTTAATCCTCATCATGCTTTCAGTTGTTGTGACATGTAACACAAGCATTTGTGTAAACGGAGAGCTGATAGTACAATCTTAACAGGATACATACCCACTGTTCTATACGGGGAGCTGTCTTGTTCTGCATCTATATGCTGCCACTCAGCCAGATAATCTGTCATCACAACGTTTCCACTCATATGTGGACGATACTCAGACTCATTTACAGACTAAACCTGACACTGAAGTGTCTGTTTCTGTACTTTTCACACGGCTTGGCTGAAAATAAATTATGGATGCAACAGAACTTTTTGCAGTTGAATTGTGAAATGACAGAGGTAATGTTGCTTGGCTCTCAATTGTGCAAACTTGATCGCTTTAACATGGTAATTGATGGGATTGAAATTCTGTCTGGCTCTGAAATTATGAATCTTGCTGTTATTTTTTACCCTAGTTTAACCTTTGAGTCTCACGTGCAGAATATCAACAAGGTGTCATTTTTTCAACTCCTGTAACATTACTCGACTACCACCTGTTCTCTACCGGATGCGGAGAAGCTATTACATGACTGTCTCTTCTCGACTTCATTACTGCAATGCCTTGCTAGCGGGTGCATCAAAAAATGCTCTCAGTAGGCTACAGTATGTACATGCATTATTATTGCATTATTTTTATTATTGTATTGGCTGCCAAAAGATTGGTTAAAATATTTTTGTTGGCCTAAAGCCTTGAATGGTCTGGCTCCAAGTTACATTTTAGACATTGTAACTAGCTACATGCCTGTGCATAGCTTGCGATCTGCAGCTTCTGGACAGCTAAGTGTCCCTATAACCAGGCTCTGCTCTAGGTGTGTGGCAGGGTGATAGCCCTGCTGGTGCACGGGTGTGTGATGAATAGTAGGCTGGCAGGGAGGGTGTTAAATTTCTCCCCGTTAGAACACATGGGAATGTAGCTCTGCTGTGTTTATATCTGAGTGTTTTGCGTAGACCTTTTATTTTGTCCCTTGTATCTTCTATTTTGTTAATGTTTTGTTTATTAAAAGTGTGCCTTAGCACAATTTAACTTGCAGCTTTCTGCGTCTGTTCCTGTAAATACCATCTGGGCTGGGAGGCTACCGCGCAGCAGGGTGACGGGGCATTCTGCAGTTACGCACTTAGGCACTGGAATGCTCTTTCTCTTGAAATTAAGGACTCAGGAAGTGTTAGTATTTTTAAAACATACATTTATAAACTTGTGTCTACTTAAATTGTAACTTACTTTATTTAAATGACTACTTTTTAATAGACTGTTGTGGGTGTCTGTTGTGATTTTAATTGTAAAGCACTTTGAGATGTACTACATGAAAAGCACTATTTAAAATAGACTATTATTAGTATATACAGTACTTTGAGCAATAGTTCAAATGCGTGGGCTCCCTGCAGTTATTTGCAGCATTACTAGTTTAACTATTTAAAGCATGTTATTTAATTTACAGAATTAAGTAATGTCATATACTTATAGTTATAGACATAAGACTGTCATTGCGTAGCAGTTTGATCCATTCCTGGTATTACTAGGAGCTTAATAAGACACACCTGGGCTTGCTACCAATACACGCTAATCAAGCACGTTGTAAAACCTAGAATGGGTGAAACTGCTATGCAATAGGAGTCTTATTTCCATCCCTGTTTTAGTACATCAGCACATTTCATATGACCAAAGGAACTTTCCGAAAACATGTTTCAGAGAAAGACTGCATGATAAATACAACTAAATACTAAGGATGCATACTTGCCTGATTTGCAATCACTGTCATAGGGTTTTACAAATGTGACAAACTTATTTTTCCTCTCAAATAATTCACTATTGTACAGGTTGTCCTATTCCCACTTCAATGGGAACTCATAAATGTGACTTGGAGCATTGCCAGGGTACATTGTGGTCAAGAGCCACATGGATAGAGCTGTAACAAGCTGTACAAGTGAGCAGCAAACTGGCTCATCACAAAAGCCACAGGGAAGCCGAATGTTTGTTCTGTGGATCTACACAAGCTGGCTTGAGAAGGATTCAGCTTTTCCAGACGCAAAAAAAGAAAGAGGCACAGTTGTTTTTGCATGAAATACTTTAATATATTTATTATAAAAAAGAGCTACATTGGTTTTCCACATATTTCAATAACACAAATGTAACCCTAAAAGTGTAAGCAAGAAGTTTATCCCAACATAAACAACACTGGCTTAACTGTATAAAAAGTATTTTTTGCCTGCCATAACAAACAGCAGAAGGCACAAAGCGTGCATGTCAGGGGCACTTTGTTAAAACGTAGACCTTTTTTAAAAGCAGCAGCAAGACAAACCATTAGTGTAGAAGGATATTGTTCCAACTAGCACTGAGACATGTAGTATATAGGCAGGTGTACACTGGCAACATTTGTAACTCAATAACTTGCGCACTGTTGTAACTTCTCTCTGTGGTCGGCTTACTTTCTGAGAAAAAGTAAGAAAAAAAGGCAATAGAATGTTGTTACGGGTAATGCAGACTCCACAAAGAGCTCCCACCTATAGGCCATACAACTTATACAACTTGTTTTTTCTTTACTCCTTAACTGTTTTCCTTTTGTGTGGTATATTTAACAGAATAACACAATTCATGTGAAACTGAAATGGTTGCCAGTGTATATTGGTCATCTCTGCTACTTATACATTTCAAGTTAAACACAGAATAATGTGAAATTTTAGTTGGAATCATATCATTACTAGGAAATAACCTATTGGTAAAACAGGCACCTTGGTAAACTAAAAACATTTGGCAAAAAGTCCCACATTTTACAAGTGTAAACATTATATAGGTAAAGCAGTACTAAAACCAGATTTCACAAAAAACGTGTGTAACTGTATATATATATAATACTATACACATTAGCAAAAGGTTCTTTTAAGAGAATATAAAAAGGTACTGATAAATACATTTTGGCCACGGAAATTTAATGGCACTGCAATCATGACCCCTCAAAACGGAATAGGCAGCAATCGATAGTCGCGTCATGCTTCAGTTCAGACTTGCAAAGCCAGTTTCTGTAAAAAAACAAAGAGCTGTTTGTAAGATCCAATCAACCAGAAGGGATCAACAGGCTGCAAGCAAGGTTTTATAAGCTTTTACCATGATAAAATGTGGGCACCATCCAGCTATTCGTTGTACTACTACTAAAAATATTTAAAGCACATTAAATATTTAATTTCTTTTAAACACTTTTTAACAATTAATACAAAAAAACGCCTGGTTTTAAAAATGCTCTATAACGTGTAACAGAGAAAGTACACTGTAGGGCAACTAGTCGCTTGGAATAGTTGAGTGGCACATTGCTCTAATTTGAATAGAACTTTAAAACCGTGAGTCTCCCACAATCAAGTACCACTTTACACTCAAACATAATTCATTGGAGTCTGTTTAATATAGTTAGGGTTTCTGATTTTCTGTATTTTACCCCGGCTTTTACTCTCCTTTATGCTGGACACACTTTATTACAATTGTTATGCGTAGCTGTATTTATATGAATACAGGTGAATTGCTTCTGCTTTTAAATGCAAGACTTTAAAAGCCCTTTTAGTTGTTTCACAGAAAGAAAAAAAAAACACATTTTAAACCTATTTACTAACAGTTTTAAACAAATTACCATTAAAAAAACAAATGTACCATAATGTGTGCATTTTTCAAAGAGGCAAATCAAAGACCCACAAAGTTATGGCAATATATATTACTAAAGATTTTTTGGAATTTTTATTTGTTAGCACTATGTACTTTGATATGTCTTTCCTGTTTAATATCCTATAAGGTGTGTTCACTATTCTCTATTGATGTTTTTGCTTAAATCATTACTAACCAGGCTTATAACCAATGTCCCTTTTCAACAACTGAAAACGCTGAATATGAGGTGCAGTGTGATCTTTCAACTGGCCTGCCTAGAGTTGGCGGGGCTCAAAGTCAGGTAATAGCAGATGTAGAGAAAAATACCATAAAGCATCATGAAATAGTCATGTAAAAAAAAAGAACACAAAATGCTGTTGAATAGGTGTGTGCCGATACTCATATTTTCCGAGCAACCACCTTTAAGAAATTTGAAGCTGTTCATTAAATGGAATAAAACTGGTTAACTACTCAGCACAGAAACAATGCGGTCCCTCGGTTTCCCTTGTTTGCACAGTAATAGTTTCAATCAATACCAATCTGACAGTGTTGTTTAATATAGAACCTGTCATGATCAAACTAACCAAAAGCACATTTAAATGATTAAGCGATTATTTGTCTACTTTTTCTTTTACACTTTTGATACAAAATAATTTTTTACTTCACTTTCCTTAGAAATGCATCATCGCTGCAGTGAATTGTGGGATTGTAGTCCTGGGGAAGATGTAATCTCTGAGTAAACTCGACGAAGAAATACAAATCCCAGTTTCCACAGCGGTAGCTCTTCAGTTCGGTTTAAAGGACGGTCACATTTCCATGATGAAGTAATTGCATTTTGCACCACTGTGAGTTTACATGCTTGGTACGCAGCACGACAGTAAAAATGTCAGTGCGCATGGGGGCAAGGAAAACCTCCTTCTAATCACCTTTTAAAACACAGAAGTGAATGCCACTGATTTGTATGCAATTGTTTTGAAACCAACACATTAAATGAATGGATTTATTTAATGCTTACCGACAAAAGCTTCCTGAATGTAAAATACGAGTACCAGCACACCCCTGCTTTTGAAACTCTTTGCTTATTTTAACAAATGAATTCATTTGTAATTTAGTAGATGCTTTTTTCCCCAAAGCGACTTAGAGACTAGGAGGTGAACTATGCATCACAACTGCTGCTGCAGTCACATCCGATCTCGGTTTTACGTCTTATCCAAAGAACAGAGCACAAGGAGGTTAAGTGACTTGCTCAGGGTCACACACAGAGAGTCAGTGGCTGAGCTGGGTCTGAACTGGAAACCTCCTGGTAATAAGCCCCTTTCTTTAACCACTGAACCACCAAGCCTTCTATGCCTGTGATTTTTCAGACAGGTTTAAAGTAGCAAGAATGTGTGCTGTTTGCTAATGTAGGTGCAACGTTCCACTGTATAAAGGTGGTGTACCTCATGTTTAGAGCAGAGTGCAGGAACGGGGCTCTCTGAAGGGGTTGCTTCCAGCTGGTACTCCGACCAGCAGGGCGTCTTTACAGGCATTCTGGAGGCAATACTGCTGGAGCTCTGCAGCAGCCTGGGACACCTGCAACAACAACCACTTTGCTTGAAAAATAAACTGGCATATTTGTATTTCAAGCATGATAATTCAATTGAAATGAATTTAAACTTTTCTCTGGATTGCAAAGACCTAGATTAGTGCTAATCTTGGATTACTTTAGCTTCACTGTAACATTAGGTAGTCCACAATTAAGGGTCTGTGTAACCAGATGTGAATTATTTTTAAACTGATTTTTAATGCATTAGAATTTCTCAGAAGCACAGTATATATGTCAAACATTTTAAACGCTGTGTAGACAAAGACAAACTGTCTACTATTTCTGTTTTCCAAATCACAGTATTGAATGCAGTTTGCTGCAAAGACAGAAAACATGCCTATAGCTTCCCCTTTCTTATCTGCATTTGAGATGTCTGTTCTCTGTTATTCTCAGCTAATTCTAAGAGACAGAAATCTGTGACCCAATTATGGTTTGACCATGTAAGAACCAGTTTATATATTTAAAAATAACAGTCTCGCTTTTTTAAGTGTAAACAAAAAAAAGTTTCTCTTACACTTTTCCTCTTCACACCTTATGATTTTTTTTTACAATGTGAAATGAACTACTATGGCAGGCAATATTCAAGAATCTGGGCATATGAGACATTTTATATAATTTTACTCATAGTATTTATCTCTGCTCATAATTATTTAAGGGAATTAATCGTTTTCAGGAGTGGATTTGGTATTAAATGGCTAAGAAATGGGAATGAGGTCGACATCAGTTCCCAAACATATGTTTTTTCTTTATTTTACCCTTGAAAAGTGTTTTCTGCTGTGGTGACTGCCAAGACTGGTCCAACAAGCCAATATGCACAGTTGACGTTGTTTCTTATGGTAAAGAATGTCTTCTTGTGAGCAATGACTCAGTTGTAAACTTATATTATATATATATATATATATATATATATATATGTTTTAATGTAGATGTTTTACATAAGGTTTGTATGAGTGATACATTTTAAACATAAGGCTTTGTAAATAATGATAAATATATTTTCTATGGGAAACCATTGGGCAAAAAGGTACAAGAATAATGAGCGCCAAGAAATCCTGAAAAATCTCAGTAACTCCAATCCGTTAAACAGTTTTCATTCTGTAAAAACACACACACACACACACACACACAAGAACGATGAGCAGGAAACTGATACAAGTTTTTCTCAGCCATCCTAAAACAATGCAGATGTATGTATAGTGATAAGAAAAAAAGAAACCTCCGTATTGCTTTGTAACAAGGGCAGCAGACCTGTACATTATTTATTTTTAGAACAGGGTTTCCCCCTCCGCCCTTGTGTTTATTTTGTGTTTTTGTTATTGTATTTATGACGGTGAGAACCATGTGTTTGTTTTTAAAATCTTGTGGTAATGTGTGGCTGTCGGCTAGTGTGTTGTTAAACTAGCCGGCAGTCACACATAATTAATAAACTCATGCAGATTTTGGCCGAGGGGTAATTGAATAATTATAGCTAGGCGGAACGAGAGAGAAGAGAAATTTAAAATAATAAAAAAAAAAAAAAAAAAAAAAAATGGGAACAGTGAAGGCAATTGCCCAGCCTGACCTATGTGTTTTAAATTTGTTTTTTGTTTATCTGTTTATTTGTGCTCTGTGCGCAAGTGTTTTTTTGTTTACATATTTTATTTATTTTTGTTCTTTAATAAACGGTGCCACACCACATCTTTTTGAACTGCAGTTACCTTGTTTGTGTTCTTCCTGCATTCCGGCCTGACGTCACCACTCAGCGTCATCCTGTCACATACATTAAAACAAATTCATTATATTTTCTTGGGCCACATTTAAGCTTGCCAGAATTCGATTTAAAAAAAAAAAAAAGTTTAGTTTCGACGGATAAAATCGACATTTATTTTTCAGCATATTTCGATTTTTATCAATATTTATTTTCAGGATGACGTCACACAACCAGGCCCCGACGAATATCAATAATTTGAAAATGGACAACAACAAAGCAAAGCATGACCTTGTGCCAAATTTAACAATTTTAATGAAAACCTTTAATGAACTCTGTATGTTCACTGGATGTAAAAAGAAAGAAACTACACAGCGAACACTCCATATACACGGTGTAAAAAATTCACGAAACCAGGTCAGAAACTGAACTTCTTCATGTCTTTGTGTTGCAATTGTGTTAGTTCCTATTTTCTTTTGCCTTTGCACTTGCGCTTCAAAGTGGGTTTCATAATGTTTCTTCCTCTTCTGTGCATGTGCAACCAAGCGACATATTTTTAGAACACAGGCGGAAGATTCAATCTATTGGCATCACTAACTCAGTACTTCAGACAGGAATTGAAACATTTTTATTGTGTATTGTCACAGGATGGCTTTAGTGGTGACGTCAGACCCGGAACACAAACACACAGAGTAGCGAGTGAATTGTGAATTGCGCTGTTGTGCTGGTTTATTGCAAAATAACAGTTTAAACAAAACAAAACAAACACTGACTGAACAAACACAAAGACAACAAATACTAAGTATCGAATACACACGGGGCAGGGGCTCACACTGCCACAGTATCTAGGAATCTCAAGTAAGATGGATATGCGTACTTTGACCTGCCTCCTGGCTCCAATGCTAGGCACAAAAGGAGCTACGGGAACAATTTCTTCAGTCACGCTGCCTGGCTACCTTATTAGAACCAGTCTACCCAATTAGATTTGCCATCACCCTGGTGAGAGGCATGTTCTCCTGCAACGATGTAAACTATGAATGCTGTAGTTTACTTAAACATTGTTGTAGAAAAAAGTCCATCCAACAATAACGCACTTGCAACCTGATGGTGATGGCTACTTTCAAGACGATAACGTAACCATCTACCACACTAGCTGTGTGCAAACAGTTTGAGGAGCATGACGGAGACTTCCGACATCTTCCCTGGCCACAACAATCCCCAGATCTGAATCCTATTCAGCATGTTTGGGACAAACTTTAACCATGTATTTGTCATATTAACAACTGAATGGACTTTCAGTGGAGGGAACTTTGTGGAGTCTTTCCAACAAGACTGTGATCAGGGATATTCGGTACAGATCCTAATAAAGTGCCCAGACAGTGTACATATATTAACCCTGTCATTCTTAACACAGTGCAAAGACATACACTGGCAAAAAAAGAATAACAACAGAATCTACCCACACGGTATGGCAGCAGTGACAAACACAGCCTTAACTGTAACTGTCATACATGCAAAAGTAAACCACCAGGCATTCATCAACAATACATGCTTGTGTTTCTTTCATGTGCTACTTTTGCATGTTTCCATATGTAAATTGTTCCTTCCATGTGGTAATGTTTAAAGGCTCTGGACTAGCAGTTCTGAAACACTTATCCGAAAAACTAAAAAAAAAGGTGGAAAAAATATATATTGTGTGGCCTGAGTGATAAACCTGAGCTAAAAACTCACAAAAGAAAAGGAAGTAGTGTGTAGTCTAGTGCCTGTAAAATACACTACTGTTAGCCTCTGAATTATGAAATGTGAGTATCTGCATAAACAATCCCATCCCTGTACATTATCTGATTTGGCATACTTGTTTATATATATATATATATATATATATATATATATATATATATATATATATATATATATATATATATATATATATATATATATAAAAACATAAATGTTCCACATTTCAAAAAGCTTTTTTACAGCCTTTTAAGTTTGCTATAATACAACAGGAAGAAACACATTTGGCTACGGATAGGATTTTTATACATGGAATACCAGACGTATTCATCTAGTATGCAGTAATAGTTTTTATTAATCTGATACAATGCAATGTTTACTGAACTGTTCTAGAATGGTGCTGGCTTATTTAAAGCTCTGCAAACAGGGCCCGCCGGAGCACATTTTCAACATATTTACTCCAGTCTTAAAATACCAAAGGAACAAAAAATGACGATAAAATAATGTTTACAAAATGAAAAACCAACAATACGACAGATCTTCAATTACAGTGCAGAGAAAAAGTTTGTGAACCCCTTAGGATTTTCACATACTTCAAACCTAAAATGTTATTAGATCTTAATCTAAGTCTAATAATTGAGCAAGATAACCTGATTAAACAAATGACACAAAAACGTGATACTTTTTCAACATTTATTTATCCACAAATGAGTCAACATTCAACATCCATGTGTGAAAAAGTATGTGAACCTTTAGATTCAGTAACTGGTGGCGTGTCCTGTAACTGTTGGTCAGTCTCTCACATTGGTTTTGAGGAATTTTGGCCCATTCCTCCTTATAGAACTGTTTCAACTCAGTGACATTTGAGGGCTTCCTTGCATGGGCAGATCGCTTCAGGTCCTGCCACAATATTTTGATGGGGTTTAGGTCCGGACTTTGACTAGGCCATTCTAAAATGCGGAATTTCTTCTTCTGCAGCCATTCTTTTGTAGATCTGCTTGTATGTTTAGGATCATTGTCTTGCTGCATGACCCACTTTTGGTTCAGCTTCAGCTCACAGACGGATGGCCTGACATTCTCCTCTTGAATCTTCTGATACAATGCAGAATTCATGGTTGTGTCAATGATGGCAAGCCATCCAGGTCCTGAGGCAGCAAAGCAGCACCAAACCATCACACTCCTACCACCATGCTTGAGGCTAAAAAGTTCTACCTTTGACTCGTCTGCCCAGAGAACATTGTTCCAGAAGTCTTGCGGATCATCTATGTGCTCTTTGGCGAACTTCAGACGGGCAGCAACGTTCTTTTTAGAGAGCAGTGGTTTCCTCCTGGCTATCCTTCCATGAACATTATTCTTGTTCAGGCAATCATGGTAAAACTATGGCATTTCCATAATTATCATTGGGGTTCACAAACTTTTTTTCGGCACTGAATGTATATACCTTCAGTTCCAGTTTTACAAAACGGACAAATGCTTTATTTCATACATATACTGTACTGCACAATAAACCTGGCAAGCCACAATATTGTAGCGATCCGTGTCTATTTGTGTTCCGTGTCTATATGTGGTTATGCGCTGTATGTTCGTTCCTTCCCGCTCTGTATTTCCCGACACTGTTGATTTACCTCTGTCTGTGTCTGTAATTCCAGCTGTGCACCATGCCTTTTGTGTCTCTACTGTGACTGTCTGTTGTTTGTCTGTCCTTATTGGCTGCTGTTTGTCTGTGCCCATTGGTCCTAGTGGGTGGCTGTGGACCAATGGGATGTGTGTAAGCTCTGGTACCCTATTAGAATAAATGGGCGGGGCTAAGGTTAAAAAGGCATTGAACCGCCATTCCAATGGCTGGTTCTTCTATTTTGTTGTACTTGAATTCTGTGTTAGGTCTCTGGTCTGGGTGCTGAGAGAGCATCCAGTGTTGCTGCAACAGAGCTGTCGACTCTGGTTTGGGTTCTTGAGGGAGTGTCCAGCAGTAAGGAAAGAAATAGAGGAAGGATTTGGAAAAGGAACCAGCATCCCTCTGTTTTCTGCCTCCTGCGAAACACTACATTGGCGTTAGGAAGTGGAATTAAGAACAAACCTACGAGCATCAAGCAGGAACACTTAGGAGACAAGAGATGGCCCAGTGGATCCACTATAAACCCAACCCATCCCAGACCCAGCGGGATGGCGGACTTGATGACCTCCTTGGTGGCCTGGAGGATCAAGGCTGGTGCCTTGCCTGCAGGGAGTTCGGGCACAAGGTGTACTGCCTGCCTAAAAGTGAAAGCAGGAGGAGCGGCCGTTCCTGGAGGCAAGTAAGGGGACAGGTGCCGTCTCCAGCGTCGGAGGGGGAGGTGCTGCCCGCATTAATGCCAGTGGGAGGTGCTGCCGCCGCGGGAATACCCCGCACCCCGGCCGGCTACATGGGGGAACCTACCTGAGTGAGTGGGGCGTCCTGCAGAGATGCTTTGCCTGTGGGAAGTGTGAGCACTACATAGTGCACTGTCCCTGCCTGACAGGGAGGCTGATGATCCTCAAGCTGTGGTCAGCCACCATTGCAAGATGGGGAGACCCGCCGTGGATACCAGTTCCGTAGTGCCCAGCGCCTGAGTGCGCCACACCAGAGTGCCAAGTACCAGCCCTTTCAAGGGCTCCTGCAACAGACGCGAGCAGGTAGCGGAGCACCAGGAGCAGCGACAGCAGCCAGTACAACTCCCCCCCACCGTCCCCTCCCCCCACAAATGCCAGCCCTTTCAAGGACTCCTGCAAAAGGTGCAAGCCAAGAGCAGGGAGCCAGTGGGGAGAGGGAGCACCATGTGTGTAAGCTCCAGGAACCCTATTAGAATAAAGAGGCAGTGCTAAGGTTATAAAAGGCACTGCACAGCCATTTTATGTGTTGTTGCTGTTCTGGTTGGCTGGCTCTTGTATTTTGTTGTAATTGAATTCTGTGTTGCTGACAGAGCTGTGGTCTCTGGTCTGGGTGTTTAGAGAGCGTCCAGTAACAGAGCTGTCGACTGGTTTGGGAGCTCAAGAGTGTCCAGCAGGAAGGAAAGAAATAAAGAAAGGATTTGGAAAAAGGACCAGCATCTGTTTTCTGCCTCCTGTGAAACGCTAATGTATGTTGCAATAAAGGAACCAATATATTACCAGTGCAACATATTTTCATTTTACCAGAGCATAAATTGCCACAAGCAACGCAAATAGGGTGTGCATTACTAGTTTACCATATTGCTAAGCATGTTGTTTCTGTAAAGCCTGTGTGTTGATGACTAAATGCAGAGGTTTTATTAGTTTTATCATAAACATTATCTTTGTGCTTTATCTTCGTATAGTTTAATGCCTGGTGTTTATAGATACGTTTAGGACTATTGGGCAATGTATGGTGTTGCTGATTATAGTTCTTATTTATGACTAAATAGTAAACTGGAAGTTGCTTACAGGAATCATTAAAACCTTTGTTTTATTATTTATTACTAATTATTTTCCATTTATTTTAGCAGTAGCTGTATACACTAGTGTCTTCATTTCAGTCTTGGCTAGTTTAACGCTGAATTTTTTTTTCACGTTTAATATAAAATGTAAGCGTCAGATTGACAGATTATAAAAACATAATTCCATTTAACTTAATTGCGTGTGTTAATAGCAGTTTAGTTATTTTTTTTAAAAAAATGTATAATTTTATTAATACCGTAAAATGCATTTCCTGGCAGTTCCTTACTCATTTGGATTCCTTTTAAAACACTGCTTTCTCCTCACCGTATTACATTTGACGAAGAAAACAACACCATTTAAAAAAACAAAAACAAAAGCTTTATTTTGATACATAGAATATTATTCACTATTCCTTTTTAATATACCAATAAATAAATAACAATTCTCTAACGCCGATTACCTAATCTACTGTAGAAAGTTTGTATCTTTTTATTAGTATTATTTATGATTACTTTTATTTCAAAATTCACCTACCTTGATCCTCTCAACACTTGCTTCCAATTTTAACTGTTCCACCAGTCTTCGCATAGTAGTCAGGTTGGAATTTGAAGACATTTTTATTTACCTTTTCCTAACGGTATAAATTCTCTGTAGACTGTATTCCACAACCCCTCTCTTGCTCTGTAATAAATACAGCTTGCCACTACAGGAACTGAGATCAGAGAACCCACCCAGATTTCCTGAAAGGGGAAACCACAATACAAAAAGGCGCAGGAGGAAGGGCTTCCAAAACAAATTAGAACACTGGTGGATGCCGCTTTAAGTACACCATCTGCAGGCTTGGAGTATGCTAAGTCATTTCCAGTATTTATTATTTATTTTTTTCTTCGTTGAGAATTAATTATATTGCCCTATTGTGCTCCTAATTGTGCATAAAAAGACGTTTCAGCTTCAGTTAGATTGTTCTTTTTCCATTTTGTTTTAAATCTGATACAGGTCTTGGTTTGCACGCCTTGTATATACATGAGAAAATGTCCTAGAAGAGTACCCTTTTCCCTTAGTTGTCTCGCTGTGTCTGAATTGTTCTACTACTGCCTTGTTATACAGTATTAACAAGAACCGAGACAGGTGCATTTCACCCATGCCACTGAGAAAAACAGAACTCTATTTTCTTTTCTTTAACTATTTACACTGTTATTATGTAATGCAAACTGTATCACGAATATTTGCAATTGGCAATCACCAAAATACGGTTTAAATTACAAGACTCGCTGAAAGTAGTGCAGAATTATATTAAGCGGTTGCAGATGTAAACATTATAATTACGGTTTCTGTTTTTCGTCTTTTATTAATTGTTTTTTTCGGTGCTTATTTTTAGCTATTTTCGAGTTTTTTTTTTTTTTAATTTTGGGGGGGCTTTTGTTTTTGATATACTGAATGAAATTGGTGTTTTCGGTTACTTACTAAAATGCTTGAGTAACTCGACAGTACTTATGTTGTACCTTCTTTCCTTTGCTGTCTTCCTGAACGAAATCTCGCTATGGTCACGGCACATTCTTCTGTATTTTAACTATAATACAGTTTTAAATCCCACTAACACGCCTCCATTCGTGATTGTAATCTCGTTTTAAATCTCGCAAGCGGAGTTTCCAATAGAAATGTAAGAATGGCTGTCACTCATATATTATTTTAACACGGTAACAAATACGGACTACAGTCTGCCGTGAACTACAACAAGTAAAATAAAATAATGAAATCTATCTCCTTGTCACTCTCACTCAGGCAACCTCCGGTTCAGTCTTTCACTCAAATATAAAGACACACTTTCAGGTCCAATGGAAGAATGTACAACTTTAAGAAAACTCGCTGCAGACCACAAGGAGCGATTTCAAACTAGAAGCGGTTCTCCACACAAACCTGATAAAGACCACTGGGTGACCTGCTGAGTGGGTTGTTATAGAGTCAAGAACCGCTGGAAGGTCATGTTTGATGATGATGGTGTCAACAGGTCTTAGGAGCTCTATTAACAGCATCCATTTACCCAACATGAAAATATTAAGTAACTTGTGCTTTCACAGAGAATACAGTATATTAAATCTGTGAATACGTTATCAAAGGTACAGTACTAGGGAATCATTTGTGATCTCAGGAAATAGTACAATAATAATCATAATTGGCTATCTTCCTAGATGTCCGCGAAGGAGTAGAAACATGTATTGATTTGTTTCATACCAAGTTAAGCAAATATGCAAAATTAATAAATGAAAAAAAAAAAAAAAAAAAAAAACAGGAGAAAAGCAATAAATTTAAAACAATTGTGATGATACATTTACAGTTCATCTCTCTCGGAAAAATACATTGACAACTCCTTAAGGATGGTATATATTGTCAATATATGATTCCAAACGATCACATTGATACAATAATAGAAATAGCCTCAGAATTGATTGTTTTTCAGAGCCAGGTGACCTCATAAATCCTCTTGAATGTTGGAACATGGAGGAAGTAGAAGAAAAGAGGAGGAAGCAGCTACATCTGCTGCGGTGGGGGTGGGGGGGACGAGTAGGCCAACCTATCAATATCAGTCATAATAAAAAGAAAAGAAGCATTTGAATGTTTTCACTACCAATTGAAATATCTTAAAGAAGGGCATGAAATGAAAGTTGGCTACCAAAGGCGAGGAAAGGATGATGGGCTGTACAGAGATGAAAATCGATACGGGACTGAAGACATCAAGGCTTCTCACAAGAAAGTACCGGTTTAACTTTTGAGGGCACATCTTAGGCACAGTGTATGAATTTGTGAATAAATGGAGATGCTTGCTGAAATACATTTCTCTTACTTGAATTCAATTGCACTTATACTAATATCATATTGAATATTTTACATTCTGTAACCTAATGGAAAGTTGTTCAAGCTGAAAAGCCTTCAGATGTCAGTCCACCTCAGTCTTTTTTGTCTGCTACAATTTTTGGAACAGCAGTGCCTTCCTCGTCCTCAATAGGGGGGTCTGGGTCACCTTTTTTCAGAAAAGTGTGCAGTGCAGTTGTGGCAATGATAATACAGCACTTCCTAGGATGAATGCAGAGTGTCTTTCACAGACTCTGGAAGCGACTCTTCTGTATTCTAAACATGCGCTTCACAAGGTTTCTTGTACGAATGTGAGCTTGGTTGTATTGTTGTTATGAAACTCCTGCTGCATTAAATTAGGGGGTTAACAAAAAAGTAAAATGACACCACATTGCCCTCTTTCCAACTGGGCATATAGACTCATCAGTAGCACCTCTCCACTGAGCAACAGTGTTTGAAACTTAACGAAGTGCACTCACCTTGAAAATTGATTGAAAACCTTTTTTTTTTTTTTTTATTCCTCTATTCCTCATAATCCAGGACTGCCGGGCACCTCACGGAAAATGGCACCTATTGATGCAGGTATTAATGCTAGGAAAGTTCCCGTACTGATAGAACTGTGTTTTGTAAATGTCTTGTTCAACAGCATCAGGGAAATGAATGCATTGATCTTTAAGCGGACATAAAGAATGGCAGACTTTATGCACAATTCTACTTACCGTTGGTTCACTGGCACCCAATACATCCTCAAATTCCCCATGAAAATTACCAGGAGCCAATACACTTGTAAAACATAAGGGCTTCCCCTGTAGTAATGTATGCATGAGACAGTTTTTCAACCCATCAATATTAGTAACTATATTTCTGCACAAAAGTTGTAATGGTTTATTGGATTACTTCTGCCTAGCAGTATTCTTCTCTCTGGTCTCAAAGGAACACCCCTGTGATCATTGCCATAGTCCAAGTAATCCAATTTCTTCAGAGACTGAGGGAAAACTGGATTTAAGCTGAATCTTAACATGCCCCTTTACAGGATTACGTTATGCCTCCGTATAGTTCTGAACTATGTCTATCAGCCTTCATAAACCATACACCAGGAGTATTTAAATCCTGTTCATGAAATCAACTTTTCATGGATCTTGAATTATCGTGCAGTTTAGTCCAGGATCGGTGCTAACTGGGGTCTGTGAAATCGTCTATCGGATCAGCAGGTGAAAGGAGTTTGGTGAACTCCCAGTAGACACAAATCCTCAGGCTCAGGACTGAATGGAAGGGCGTATTCAGGTCAGATCTGAGTTGCGTTTGCCGTGACAAGCACCTTTATATTTAAGAAGGTTAATGACACCTCTCAGACCGATACCCTGCTGTTGTAGCGGTAGTGCTGATCTACCGGACTAGAAGTCTCTTTATATAAATATACATACATATAAACATTATTTTAATCCAGTATATTATTATTATTATTGTTATTATTATTGATTATTACTATTAGGAATAACCAATCGTCCACCAAGCCTCCTAAGTTCATCTTGGAAAGAAATAATTGTAATCATGTTTTGATGGTAAACCTTGGATAGATATTAAACACATGACAGCAAAAATGAAATCAAATTTTGTGTTTGCAGATTAATATCTACATACTGGGTTATTTTGAAATATAAAAGGCTTTTCTTTAACAGAGATGAGACGCTTCAAGTAAACCAATTGTTTTTAAAGATACAGTACAGTACAAAACTATGAGTCCACCTGCCTACATTGTTAAAAGGGGTGCTTTATCAAGTTTAAATATTTTGAGTCTTTTAACAAAGGCAGCTCTGTGTGTATTTAGTATATTTAGTATTTCTGTCTGTAAAATGAAGGGTAAATGCCAGGGAAGGTCTCATTTTATTGTATTTAACTACATCAGTATTTAGATCTGCCACTGATTTGCATCAGTTAAATTGGCCCTTTCATTCCAACCATGTCCAAGTTATTACATTGAATCAATTACACCTCTGAGCAGGTCCTTAACCTGCTTGTCAAAGATTACTCCAGAAGTGCATTTGTGACTCAAGAGACTTAAGGGAGCTCAAACTGAAGCCAGTCACAAGCAGGACACCGAAGACACTGAGTATCATGGGTGAGCAATCTATATATATGAATGAGTAATTGTATGTTAAAGGCCTAATATTACAGAAGAGTAATTGGCAAATATGCCTTTGTATGAATTTTAGGAGTGAGGAACTGTTGCTGGGTTTTATAGGAAGGGGAGGACTAGAAAACTCAGATTCACAGATTTCCAACAATGGCCTGCCTACAGTCACACCACGTGACCTACAGTAAAGGAAGTCATTGGCTGAAGGAAGCTTGGAAAAAGTATGCAAAGAACTCAATTATTTTTTGAAAAAGAATTGTAAGGGTTTGCCTGTCACTCATTTAAATACACTGCATACAGTGGTTATAATCAAAGTGGGCTGTGTTCATACTCTTAAATTGAATTATTAAGTACTGTTCCAATAGATAGATAATTAAATAGTATATTATTTTTTCTGTGATACTGTACATCAATTTACAATAAAAACAAAAATTGACTAAACATTATTCGATAGACAAATGTATATATTTTTTTAACAACACACACCAATGACATGTAAATACATTTTATACTGTGCAATGTTGATGGGGTTTGCATGAGGCCAAAATCGAAGGCTGGCCAAACGTTTATTGGATTATGTGAGAGTCGTCTGTAGAAACAGTTTATGCAACGCTGAAAGAAACTGAGGATGACCTAACAAGCAGCCATTTCTGCTGTGACACAGCAGCACTGCTGTTGATACAGTTTACTGAGATTAGGTTTGAATACAGAGGACTAACTGGTCTCATAAAACCCAATAACAGACCTCAACAAGTCTATAGTGCTTACATTTGAAAGAGGATTTTAAATATACATTTATTTCCTTCCCCATACATGTACAATTGCCACACCCCCTGTAAACAGTTAAATACAGAACTCTAGAGCAAGGCTTGAAAACCGGCCCAAAGGCATTGTTGAAACAGACAGTTTTAGGTTGCTGTGCCACTGAGAAGCCCCTAGGTGGTGCTGTTGCACAACACAAGCTGTTCTTTCTTTCTACCGATTTATGACTCCAGAAACAAGGTTGTTTAGTTCACTTTGGCATGTGGGCATCTAATCAATAGAACATTTGAGGGTAAATTAAAAGAAACAATAGTTGTGAAAAGAAAGCAGGTACATTTAAGCATTTAGACATTCGTATATAAAGCACAGAATTTGCAAGGAGAAAACTTCCTAAGAATAAAAAAAAAGGCTAAATCAGGTTGAAAGAAACACATCACATTGTTTCAAAGAAAAAAAAAATACAACATGTAGCATCCTCATCTGCATAAGCAGACATGCCCAGGCATGTTCTGTAATATATATATATAAGCTGCATCTCCCTGTTTCAGTCACAATGAAAAAGTCAGCAGAATGGAGTCTGACTGAGGGCTGATGGTAGGCACAAGGAAGGCAGATGTTTCAGTATCCAAGACCACACTAATTACTGGTTTCATAAAAAGTCTCAAAAATGATGATTCTGTAGTCTTTTTAAGAGATATTGCTACATAATTAAATTCCATACCGCTGTAGGAATGAGATGTGATAATCATTGGGGAATGGGACTCGAATCCTTTCAGAAAAATGCAAACACCTTAAAGAGTGGTCACGTCCAATTAGTGCCATCTTATTAACAGTTTCATCAAGCGTTTAAATGTTTTTCATCCTTCTAGTAGCTCTCTACATATATCTGAATTAGCCTACTACTCGTAAAAATGATGAAAAAACCAAGACACAGCAACAAGATGACCCAAAATGTTACTTTACAGATACCTTTTCAGACTGGATGTTTATTGTTGGCAGTTATAAACAGTGTAGAATAAGAGCAAGAAGACCAGTTCAGATTATTTGAAGTAAAGGGTTCACATTTTAAGGCTTTGGTGGTGTTTGTAAAATATTTACAAATATACCTTATTTGTTTCCTGCAAGGCAAAATGCAGCGCCCCTGTTAATAAGGCTTAATCAAGTTAATATAAGTGACCAGTGGCTAAGGACAGTCATTACCTGAAAATATAATTTAACCTATAAAAACAAGCTATGCATCTTGGTTGGATTTCAAATAAAAGTAACAGTCATAAGTGGATGGGGTTTAGAAACTGGTAGGAAATAGCTGACAGATTTACTTTTCAGAAACAACTACACAATTGTAACGGACAAGAACAATGTACTTCAATAAACTCGCTGTTCTGGAGGTGAGGAAGTTATGGAAATGATATAGACTTAAATGATGCAAATCATGTTTATGCTTTTTTACAGTCTAATTTTCTAGCTGGGCAACAACATACTGTACCTCAAGTACTAAAACAAGCCCCACCATGCAAGATAATGTTAACCATTTAGCATAAATCCAGGTTAGATTAAAATGCATGCAGTCAAGTTCCACTGAGGGATTACAATTGGGGTGTGACAGCAACCCGCGTTTTCAGTGACCATAGTGAATTGTAGGGACTACCTGAGATTCAGTCACCTAGAACAGAGGTTGGGAACTTGTTCTAAAACAATCTAAGGAAAACAAATCAGATTGAAATAGACCATATTTGTCATGGCAATATTTAATGTGGGATCAGCAGAAGTGCTCTAACAATGAGAGCTATTAGGGAAGCTGCATCTTA
The DNA here is from genome assembly GCF_017654505.1 of Polyodon spathula. NCBI lineage: Eukaryota > Metazoa > Chordata > Actinopteri > Acipenseriformes > Polyodontidae > Polyodon > Polyodon spathula. The sequence goes on along the minus strand of NC_054535.1, from coordinate 89,276,069 downwards.
CACAAATTCCTGAGTCCACCACTACTTGTGCACGCAAACCCTCCAATATAACTTATACTATGAAAATAATTTCAAATCAACAGATATATATATATATATATATATATATATATATATGTTTCTATATTTGTATGAGTGTAATGTTGTTTGTCTTCAGTCATCAATGAACGTTAATCTTTTAAATAGAAGGTCCGGGTAGTTAGGCCCAGTATATATATATTATATTATATATATATATATATATATATATATATATATATATATATATATATATATATATATATATATATATATGTATATCTATATTTGTGGTAGTGTAGTGTGGTTTGTCTTCAGTCATCAATGAACGTTAATCTTCCAGGCCCATCATTTTTCATCCACCGTCTGTATCTTTTCCACCGAGGGTCCAACGCCATCTTCATTTTCATCTCTTCCTCTTGCTCTTGCTTGTATACCTACAAAAAAACAAGATTAAACAAAACGGTATCAAGGTACCCTCGGTACACATTGACATTGCCAATTCAGTGGACAAAGCAGTTTGTTGAGACAGACCTCAAAGGAATTATTTTTGCTAAAAAACAACATATCCAATGTGCTGGAACTTTTTATGGGTGCATATATATTGCAATGCCGACCTCTACATCCATTGAACCTTCAGCATTTTCATATTTATATCTTCATAACTGTATCCCAAATTTGTAACGCAGCATCAAGGCTGTCTGTGAAGCCTGAGGTTCAGTTGCAAATGTAGCCGATTAGCAAACACTGAAATCCCAGGTTGAATGCACAGAGAACTGCTGGTAGAAGGCAGGCACAGGGACATGCAATGGTAATTTAGAAACATCAGAATGCAATGTGCAAGGATAAAGTCACTCAGGCTGCATTTTTTCATAGCAATGCACTTTGTGGTAGCTTCAAACGTAATTTGACCTGTCCCTTGTTTATAATCATTCCGAGTGAGTGGTTCTGTTGCTCAAATAATGCGTTTTAAATTGCATGTGGAGACATATGATTTGAAGTTACTTTTCAAGTTACTTGCGTTTCAGAATGAGTGTTGCATTCAAAACACCAAACCAAAAAAGAAAAGAAAAAGCACCACAGTTCCTGAAAAAAAGATCACTTCAAAGAATTAAAAAATTAATTTAATAAATAAATAAAATAATACAAATACAAATAATTACTTTTCAGTTTTTAAAATGTTTATCATGATAATGCGTAAGGAGAGAATGAAGGGAAGATTTACTAAGTAAATCCAAACATCAGCCTTTGTACCACATCGGTCTTTCAGGTTTGTTTTTTGCCTTTGTAATTTTTTCACAGTTTGCTTGTTAACATCAGGGAGTATGTTCTAAAGTTTCGACTTTTGTGAAAACACATATATATATATATATATATAAATATAATATAAACTTCTTTAAACAATTAGTAAGGAGGATTTGCTTTTCTTGAACCAAACCTTTTTGATAATACCTTTTCCCAAACCTATTAGAACAATCCACATTGAGCACTTCATACTACTCAGAAGGCAGGTAAAAGCTCAACTGCACCGAAGTCAAACCTCATACTAAAACCAGATTTTCATATGGGCAAACAGTGGCAGATTATAAATATACCTAAAATCCTAGAACAATTCAAAATGCTTAAAGACAGAGTTCAGTAAATGTTGTTTTCATGAGTACTACTTACATCTCAACTTAATATGGTGTTACTGAAATATAGTTAATGTTACAAAACAACTTGAGCAAAATCTCCATGTAAAGTATAATACACATATAACCTACTGTAAATACCAAGCTTATTTTTTTTTATTTTATTTTTTTTTTTAAGAGCAAAAACACAGACAACAACAGTAAGTTAATTACAAAATGCCACTGAACCTATTTCTGTTTGAGTCTTAAAATCAAACCGTAGTTCATTTGAATTCCACCTCAGCTGTCTCCTGATATTTTTGAAAGCTTATTTTGCTTGCATTTTCCAGCCTGGATTTTTCAAAAATGAAAAACAACAAGCGTAGACACGCAGCCTGATTTTCATTTCACAAAAAAATGTGACCTGGATTAATATTCTTATTATTGTAATTTTGGTTGGGTCTGCAATTAATAACACTTTCATACCTCATAGTTTTCTTTGATCCAAAGTTGTCGTTCCAAGAAGGTTTGCACCTGATGGTCCTCGTGGCTGTCAAACTGAGCCTGGGACATCTTCATGTTCTTGCAAATGAGATAGAGCTTCTCCTCCTCCCCATACTCCTCCCCCTTGATGGTGAAGAGGTATATCCACCGACAGTACCACATGACGTACATGCACAAGAAGTAGGGCGCTAGCACGATCTTACACAGCAGTATGTCTGATATGCTGGGCTTCTGGTAGCCGCCTTTGATGTCGATCTTGGTTTTAATGATGTCCCTGATAATTTCCTCCTCCTCTTCTCGGATCTCTTCCTTCGACCTCCTGTTTTTACCCTTCTCTTTAGTCTTGTTGAGCAGCCCCTGTTGTCTGGCAAGCTCTGCAGCCTGGATTCGGTACTTGGGTACGGTGGTTAGGTAGTTAATGGCTTCAGTGTAACTACTCCACCAGCTATAATACTAAAGGGGGGAAAAAAGCCTACATATATCAATGTTTTCTTTCTCTTTTTTTTGTACAAACTCACATCCATTCAAACTCACTAACATGCTACATTTCCACAGCAGAGTGCATAGCGCTGCAAAAAACTAGTATCATAATTGTTGAATAATCCATTTCCTGTATATTGCTTTAATTGTGTGATCTTCAGTGTGAATGACCTAGCTGTTAGTTGTTTGTAAAATGACAGAACCAAGAATTAGAGGTGTTCTTAAGTTACATATTATATAACACACACACACACACACACTTTTAAAACAGGTCAGGAGAAAAAAGCCTGGAAATAAAATTTGATTCTGTAGGGCCCCACTACCAGAATATCCAAGCTACTACCCTACTATGCTTACGAATATGGTTTTAACACTTAAAACACATAGCTTAAAGTGTAAGTTTGCCACACAGTATGTATACTAATAAGAGCCTCCACTATATTGCTGTTGCTGGGGAAATTAAAGTCCTTCAGCTTTTTCATAGATATAGAAGATTGTGCTGTTTAATGAGATCCCTTATCCACCTCTTTATAAAAAGATAAGTATAAAACCACTTAGCCCAATGGTCCTCAATGACAAACAGCTGAGTTCAAATGCAAATCAGATCATTATGTTAGTGGTCTAATTTATCAGCCCAATGTGTGCTACATCAGAACAAAAGACTTCTTTTTTTATTTAATTTTTATCTGTCACTATGTAAATTGCATACCTGGAACAGAGAGATGGCACACACTGTTACGAGAATGACTATCCTGACGTCCACTTTGGGCGCCAGCCTCCTACTGTAGTAATGGTAGTAGTGGCTGTAGTACTCTTCAGGGTGATCCAGCATGTAATCATAATCCTTCCGCGACTCTTCATCCTGGAAAACAAGGGCAAAATCACGAGTGGGGTTAAACAAGAGCCACACGGACACCTGATGTCTACTGTCTTCTGGCAATTCCAGAGCTCTGCACTAGTTATTAAGCCAGCCATTGTGGTGGTTCTAGTTCAAAACACTCAAAAAATCTTGAGGACATCTTTCTTATTTTGGTGCTTGTAAATGTGGACAGTGGCACTGGTTACTGTCAAAACACAGTCCTGGCATGTTCAAACCGATCTTCACCTCACAGCTGTGCAAGCATATCTCAATCCTGACCAGAACACCCCCTATTCATTCAGTCTTTCAAGGTGTATAAGGTATTTGATACAAGGGTATAGGGTATGTGTAGTTTGTGCCCATTTAAGCAAATCTATTTAAAAAAATAAGCTTTTTTTTATTTGAGTTATGTAACCTAATCTTGCATAGTTTATATGCAAGGTTAGTGTATAAGTTTATATGCTTATCACAAACAAATATTTAGTCTATAGTAACCTAATGCAATTGATCAATTACATAGGGGATGTTAAGTAAATACACAATTTTCATATAAAACAGGTTTATTTTATATATATTATATATATATATATATATATATATATATATATATATATATACATATACACACATATACACATTTATGTACATATGTAAATATGTATGTATACACACACACACACACACACATGTGTATATATAAAAATATTATAACAACCATTTTATGGTATATTAATAATTATATAAAAAAAAATTACATTAATGTTTTTTAAAAAGTAAGTCATATAGCAGTATATTTTTCAAAATATTAAAAGTATATTTTTATATACATTCTCGGGTTCCACAGGCAAGTTTTTTTTTTTTTTTTTTTTTTTTACCTTGACACAAAGTTAAGAACCACAATGTATACCAATACGGTATATTTCTTATGTACTGTAGATTCTTTACTTTTTGTTTTTCACAATGCATAGAAGTTAAATAAACATGATCACAATGATATTCAACAAAAATGAGCCTCGCTTGCTTACCTTCAGCGTCTCGTAGGCAGTGGCGATGAGTAGGAATTTCTGATGGGCACTTTCTGCAGTCTCTCCAGCCAGACCTGGATCCCCGGCCCGGTACCTGTCCGGGTGATACTTTCTTGCTAGCTGTCTATAAGCCCGTGCAATCTCTAACTTTGTTGATTCTCTGGATACCCCAAGCACATCATAGCAAATATCTGTACCGCAGTAAAGTCCCTCAATGAGTGCAGTTGCTGAGGGGATGAATAAGCCTAGAAAAAATAAGATTATTAACTGTGGACCGATCTTGGATCTCACCAACTCCATGGAAGCAGCCATGTCAGCACTCAGCCTGTCGCCCCACCATACGTTCGAATGCTGAGACTGGAAAAGCATCCCGGGAAACGTAGTTCTTAACTTGTTTTGTGCAAACAAGCAGTAGACACTGCGGTCTGCGCTCCTAGCCGTGACACTTACACTCCATCTCATCTACAACTTATTAGCAAAAACTGTTCCACACTACACTCAGGTTTTCTTCTTTGATGAACCAACCTTATGTTTTTTTGTTTTGTTTTGTTTTTAAATAATTGCACCAACCAGGGGATGGAACGACCCAACTATGTTACGTGTCATAACACAACTGGGCACATTGTAGACCTCTACCCCATGATGCAGGGACAAAAATTAAATCCCTATAGTTTATCATGGCGAATTTGTACACATGCATTTTGAAGTTAATTGCAGTGCATATCATGTTGTTCCATATTTTACAGTATTGTTCTGTGGTTTACAATCCTTGCCAATGTGTTATCGTTCTTTTTTTTTTCCTATGCTTTGTAACTGCAGGTGACAAGGGTGTGCCGGGAGAAAGTGGTCTCCCGGTGGACACAATCAGTGTGGGAGATTCACTCAACTTTAGCTATTATGTGACTGTTGAACTGTTGTAATTATAAAATCACCTATGCCGGGTGTCTTACTTGAACCACTCATTCAGCAGCGTGCTTTACTTAGAATGGAACCTTTGTGACATGTGTTTATTGAAACCGCATTGCGTCCTTCTATCTTCGCAGGAAGTTCCGCTAGTAATTCTCCTATACATTGTTGTTTCGCTGCTGATCCTCACAGCTTTTTATTTACTATTCGTGTTAGCTGTTTCCTTCTTTTCTGATGTGAGGTGGTTTTAGAAGTTATCACTGGGGATGCTGCAATTTCTACTTAAATAGACGTGTGAAGTACATTTTTGCAGAAATTGTGATTTAGTGTTCTAACCAGAAAAAAAATTAAAAAAAATAGAGAACGATCACTAGTTTCCCATAGTACATTTGCATGGTCATTTTTACAGATTCCCCTTGTGTTTCACATAGTTACAATATGAATTTACTATAGTTTGCCATGGTTTTTAAAATGCTTTACTATGTCTCTCGGCGTTTAAAAAGCTTCCATAATGCCTTGTGTTAATATAATTAATAAGTCCAAAGAATATGTAAGTGAGGCGATATTATTTTTATTGAGCTCTGAAACATCCTTGTTAAAAAAAAACAACACTTTCAAGTTTATTTAACCTCATTTTAACATTATAAAAACCTTAGTTATTTATAGACAGGCATAACAATGCCTTTGATTCATTATTACTCATTCATATATTGTAAGAAAGTATCATTAATTATTACTCATTTATACATTCTAAGTCATTTTAATTACATATTTTGGAATATATATTTTCTCCATGTTGAAATGCATTGAAACAAGAACGTACAATTTTATTTTGTATTTTTTTTATTTATTTTTTGGTATAATTCTCTTCCTGCAGCACTCCAGGGTTCACTTCTCAAGTGGCTGTCTGTCTAAAAGACAAGCATGCGTATTCATTCATAGAATTATTTCAAATAACTCGTAATACAAGATTTGGTTTGTATATGAGGTATGAGAGCCACCAGTAATCTTTAATTAAAAATGCACCACAGCTGATTTTGAAGGTAACAAATACAGTTATAGCTAAAGAACTGCGCAATAAAACTTACTAAGAACCTTCTTTAGTTCAAATTATTAAGTGTACCTTAGTCTTGGGGTGCATGGAGGTTGACTGGTTGTCCAACACCTTGTCTGAAATACCAACAATGTCTGTGGTGGTTTAAGAGCCTGTTAAACTGGCCCAAGAAAAAATATACATACATTATTAAACAGGCTGAAGTTAACTACTTATTCCTGATTCGGGGGTGAATTCAGTTACTTATTTGCACAGTCAATAGTTGCCATTTTATTGAGTATTAGCTGTCAATCTAAGGGTTCAATCACATTGATAACCTAGTTGTGCCACCCCATTTTTGAAAGCTTGAGCATTTATCTTAAAATAAAGTAGATTACAGGGTGGCACAAATAGGCATTCACTGGCTATGCTGTGAAATATTTTATATCTATTATAATTTTATCAAGCAGTTCCAATGTGGTTAATATGGAAAGGGAGAAAAGCAGGATTAGTGCAGAGTATCCTTAGTTCTAGAATTTTAAAATGCTGCAAGAAAGCAGTCTTGAAAGACAAAAATTTCAACTCTGCTAAATTTAGGGGCTCAAATGACAGCCTTGTAAGAGTTTCTAACACTACACTGAACCGCCAATGAGGAACAAGCACCCTCCTAGGGGGTCTTAACCTCCAAGCACCCTTCAAAAACTGTCCCGCCAGATAGAATCAGTTTAATAAGTCAAGTCGCAGGGCAGGCGTCATCACCCAGGCAACGCAGGCAAGCACCCGGGGCCCCAACAGTAGAGGGGTGCCCACACACATTCAGAAATAAAATTGCAAATATGAGTGAATGTACTATTTCTATGCCAGCTATCATACTCAAGCATCCTTTAGTGCTAGAAACGATGAGTTTTCACTAAACTAAACTAAACCGTACGCATGCAGTGCAGTGCAACTTTTCACATCTCCCCTTTTTTTCTTTTCCTGCTTGAATTCTGTTCCCTTAGGCCAGCCTCTTTTCACTCCCTATTGGCTTCCATCCTCCCCGCTATAATACTTAAACGCCTATTATAATTATATGATTTTGAACCATTAAAAATTATGGTTTCCTGCAAAGGTTTAGCTCCAACTATGGATTCATGTTTGACATAAAAAAAAAAATTGCTACTGCATTGCAGAATTGGAGAAGGCATGCAAGGATTTCTCAGAATGAGCAGTTAAAGATATGTCTGGAGTGGAAATGTTTCAAGAATAGAAACACTGGCAATAATGAAGAATTGAATGCCTTAGCTCTCCTCTCAATCGAGTGGAAAGAAATAGCATCAGCTCACTTTGATGCCATACTTTTTGAAAAATCAATACGCAAAGTCTTTTTTGTTAATTTCACTGATAACTATCAATTCAGTCCAACAGAAGTTCATTTTAAAATTTTCTATGTAAATTTAAATATTGTTATTTCTGTAAAAAGTGTGTGTTCTGTTTTCTGTTAATTGTGTACTAAGCAGGATACAGTAAAAAAAAAAAAAAAAAAAAAGCACTAAAATTATATAGTTTTAATTAAAAATAATCTTTTACTAATCTTTTGTGTTACCGGTAGGCTAAAGTAAAAAGAAAGTGCTCTACAGGTATTTATTATTTACTACAATTTTACTACAAAATGTTTTTTTGTTGGGTTTTTTTTTTTTTTGGTTGTTTTTTTTTTTCAATTGGTCAACTCATGTCTCCAGACATGTCCAGTTTAGCTACTGCTGATTTTGAAAACCTTTTTGAAATAAAAATAGTTTTGATTTGGGGGTGAAGGTTGGGGGGCCCACTGGAGGTCCATATAACTGCCAAGTAGACCTTGGAGAGAGATTTCCCTTCATCAAAAAGGTCCTGCAAAAATTGCAGTATATCTGCCATGAACTACCCGACTGACACCACGTCTGGAAGAAACCCCATTTGTAGCTGAACTGGGAGCACTTAGACACTGCCCTGGTATTCTGAAGGATGACAACGACCTTGTCAGAAAACTCAAGGTGATCTTCTCCATGCACAGTGGAAGCAGTGGCAACAGTGGTCCATCTGTGGAAAAAAGTTCCAAGCAGACTGTTAACCTTTGGATTGTGTCGTCCAACAGAGTGGTGATCATGCTTGTAGAATCGAGGCTTACACCGAGATTAACAGCCCTGTGATGAGTCAAAGGGGTTTCGGTCTGTGATTCAGCCTCCCGACAGTAGATGGCATCAAACCAACTCGGGACTTCCCTTACCAAGATCTCGTGACCATGGCAAAAGTCATCTTTTGAGGGGCGGCACCTTGGTGAGGGGCGGAAGTACGAGTATGTAACTTCCAGCCACTGGAATCAAGTGAAGGAGAAGGACACGTGTCGGTTGGGGATTGGTGTTCCACTGACTACAGAGGCGGGACATTACATACTAAAGGGAACGTACTACTGTGTTTGGGGTTGGTCCAAAAATAAAATAGGCGGAGTAACGGGTGAAGGGAGAGACTGGTTTTGTGCAGCGGGATTTTTGAAATACTAACATTTCTTTTGTCTTTTTTTTGTTTATGGTCACCACGAAGACAAATTAAAGACGAGTCATCAGTTTGTTTTGGATTTCACCCCTGCACTCCTTCCCTCACACCATTTTGTTTTTTTGTTTGTTATTTAATCCTTTTGTTGTGTATAGAAAATAAAAATAAATTATTTTATTTCTGTACACATAAATTACTGTCTGGACATTCCATTTAATACACTCTCGCCTCACACGTGGTGTCAGAAGTGGGATTGGATCCAGCTACAGTTTTGACAATGTTTAGGGAGCAGGAGGAGAAGCGAGAGGAGAGAGAGACACGGCACCTGGAACAGCTCGCCCAGTTCTTGGGACAGCTGGTAGAAAAACTATCAATATCAACATCAGAGAGAGCGGTTGCCCGGATGTTTGCAGCTCAGCCTAATCTTCAGAAGATGACCTCGGAAGATGATCCCGAGGCTTTCTTGATTACGTTTGAGAGAGTGGCAGAGGCTGCAGAGTGGCCTAGGGAACACTGGGCCATGAAATTGGCACCCTGCCTGACAGGGGAAGCTCAGGCAGCATATCGAGCCCTGACGGCCACGAATGCAGGGGACTATGTTAAAGTTAAAGAAGCCATTCTCTCACGCCTCGGGATCACGGAGGAAACATACCGGCGCCGTTTTCGGGAATACCAGCTGTCCAAGGGGATGCGGCCCCGGGTTGCGGGACAATATCTTTTAGATCAGTGCACCCGGTGGCTGCGGCCAGAAGAACATACACCCCAAGAACTGGTGCAGAAAATAGTTATAGAACAGTTTGCGTCTATACTACCGCCAGGGAATCGAGAGTGGATTAAGAGGAATAGACCTACCACTCTCGAAGATGCCCTCCTCCTGGCGGAGGCCTACGAAGACGCAAACGAAGGTGCCGGGTCAGACCCCACTCCTGCCCCTAAACTAACTCGGACCAACCAACCAATGAAGCCCAGAGGGGGTAACCGGACCTTCAGACCATGGAGGTCGAGGTTAGCCCCATCCTGGGCGAGAGAGAATCCCCCTAACCTGCCGGTCGCGGACTCGCAGGACAGATTAACTCCGTTGATGCCTCCTAACCAAGTGTGCTACCAATGTAATGAGCCTGGACACATTGCCAGGAATTGTCCAGTAATAAAGGTGGACCTGGCGACAAGATCCTGGTCAGCAGTAACAGGTAGGAACACTGGGGAATGTCGGGAGGGCCCTTATCAGTTAAGAGTACAGGTCGGGGGAAAGAGTACTTACGCATTTGCGGACTCTGGGTGTGCACAAACATTGATTCGGCAAGCTCTCTTGGATGGGGTAGCCTGGGAGCCACAGGGTAAAGTGGCTATCTCCTGTATTCATGGAGAAACTCGGGTTTATCCCACCACTAAAGTTAGACTTATTGTAGGTGATTATTCAGCTTGCGTTAAAGTGGCTGTAGCGCAATGTTTACCATACCCTGTTCTCCTGGGAAGAGACTGGCCGTTTTTTGATCGTATTTTAGGTCGGGAAATGGTCTTAGTTTCTACCAGGGGACAATTAAAGCAACAGGAGAAAACAATTGGCGAGATTTTTCCGTTGCAATCCGACCTGTTTAACCCTAAAATCCGCCCAAGAAAAACAAAAAGAGAGCGTCGGGTGGAAAAATATGAGGGAACTCTGAGACGACAAGGGGAGGGGTCTGACACAAAAGTAAACCAATCGCTGAAACGGCAAGGAAAGGGAGTAGGTATTCAGTGTAACCGGGGCTGCGAGGTTACTGAGGTGGAAGGTCATGTAATAAAAGACACTCCTCTCTGTGTACCTAACCATTGGGACCGAGATATTGACTTGGGATATGAACAACAAAATGATCCCACGTTACAGTATGCTTGGAAACGGGTTAGATATATCGAGGGGAAGGATATGCAGGAAGGACAACCGGTGGTATTTCCGCATTTTTCTGTATCTGGGCACTTATTATATAGAATAACCCGGGCTCCCGGGACGGGACAGCTCGTAAAACAGTTATTGGTTCCTAGGCCTTTTCAGTCAGAAATCATGAGATTGGCGCATGACATTCCATTTTCAGGTCATTTGGGAACTGAAAAGACTCAGGAACGAATTCTGGCCCGGTTTTTTTGGCCTGGGGTTTATGGTCTGGTGCGGAAGTATGTATCGGAGTGTCCTGAATGTCAATTAGCTGCCCCTAAGTCAGTTCGCCCCGCACCTCTGGTTCCACTTCCAATTATTGGGGTACCGTTTGAAAGGATTGGTGTAGATTTAGTAGGCCCTCTGGAGGGAACAGAGTCAGGATATCGGTATATTTTAGTAGTAGTGGACTACGCAACGAGATATCCAGAAGCTGTTCCCTTACGCTCTATGAATGCAATAGCTGTAGCGAATGAATTGGTAAAAATATTCTCTAGGGTGGGAATCCCGAAAGAAATTCTCACTGATCAGGGCACTAATTTTATGTCAGACTGTATTCAGCAACTATATAAATTATTGAAAATTCGTTCAATTAGAACCTCAGTTTTTCATCCACAAACGGATGGGCTTGTTGAACGATTTAATCAGACTTTGAAAAATATGTTGCGCCGCTTTGTAGATCAAGAAAAACGCAATTGGGCTAAACTGCTTCCCTACTTGCTCTTTGCAGTTCGCGAGGTACCACAATCCTCAACGGGGTTTTCCCCGTTTGAGCTCTTGTACGGTCGGCAGCCGCGGGGTATCTTGGATCTCATAAGAGAAGGCTGGGAAGAACAGTCAAAGGAGTCTAAAAATGTAGTAAAATACGTGTTGCAGTTACGCGATCGCTTAGAATTAGTCGGTCGATTGGCACATGACAATCTCAAAGCGGCACAGCAGAAGCAGCAACAAAGCTACAATAAAAATGCAAGAATTCGGAACTTTCGACCTGGAGATAAAGTGTTGTTATTGTTGCCCTCATCGGAATCTAAGTTGTTTGCTAAATGGCAGGGTCCTTTTCAGGTTATTCGAGCAATTGGTAAAGTCAATTATGAGATCCGACAGCCTGGGCGTCGGAAAGAAAGTCAAATTTATCATGTTAATCTCCTGAAACCGTGGAAAGAACGGGAAGTCCATTTTATATCTCCTGTACAGGAGGGAGAGGATTTTGGACCCTCAATTGAGTCAGAGTCAGCAATTGAGGTCCCGATGGGGGAACAATTAACTCCTGATCAGCGTGAAGAGGTAAGCAATCTAATTAAAATGTTCAGTGATGTGTTTTCTAACGTGCCTGGAAGAACGCATTTGATCGAACATGCTATTATCACTCCGCCAGGTCTAAGAGTTAGACAGAGACCGTATCGCATTCCAGAGAGTCGGAGAGATTCTGTTCGAAGGGAGGTGGAGTGTATGTTGAAACTTGGGGTAATTGAACCTTCCCGAAGTGAGTGGTGTAGCCCAATAGTACCAATAGACAAGCCAGATGGGTCACTACGATTATGTATCGATTTTAGGAGGGTGAATGCTATCTCCAAGTTTGATGCATATCCCATGCCTCGAGTAGATGAACTCTTAGACAAACTGGGGCAAGCTCGGTTTATTTCAACTCTGGATCTGACGAAAGGATATTGGCAAATTCCATTAACGAAAGCCTCTCGTGAGAAAACGGCATTTTCAACCCCAGAGGGTCTTTTTCAATTTTGTACTATGCCGTTCGGACTTCATGGAGCGCCTGCTACTTTTCAGAGACTAATGGACAGGGTTTTACAACCTCATCGAGAGTATGCAGCTGCGTATATCGATGATGTAGTCATTTATAGTTCTTCCTGGAGAGAACATTTGACTAGATTAGAAGCCGTCTTACAGTCTCTGAGGAGGGCGGGGCTCACAGCGAACATGGCAAAGTGCGCTATTGGAAAAGAAGAAACTAAATATTTAGGTTTCATAATGGGTAAGGGTAGAGTGAAACCGTTGGTTTCAAAAGTCCAGGCTTTGTTGGATTCACCGGTACCTACCACGAAAACCCAGGTGAGATCACTGTTAGGGTTGGCTGGTTATTACCGCCGCTTTATTCCACACTTTTCCACTATAGCCGCCCCTCTCACTGATCTCACTAAAAAGAACGCTCCAAATAAAATTAAGTGGAGTGCAGAGTGTCAGACAGCCTTTGAATCTATTAAAACTAATTTGAGTCAGGCCCCAGCATTAATAAGCCCGGATTTCAGCCGAGAGTTCGTCCTGCAGACAGATGCATCGCAGACTGGTCTGGGGGCGGTTCTGTCCCAGGAGAGAGATGGTATAGAACACCCGATACTATACATCAGTCGGAAGTTACTGCCCAGAGAACAGAGGTATTCGGTAGTGGAGAAAGAATGCCTGGCAGTGAAATGGGCAGTGGAATCTTTAAAATACTATCTTCTGGGACGACCCTTTGTACTCATCACAGATCACGCTTCTTTAAAGTGGTTAGACACGATGAAGGATTCAAACGCTAGGATTACGCGGTGGTACCTGGCGCTCCAACCCTTCGCCTTTCAAATAAGGTATCGTGCGGGTAAGTTACATCAAAATGCTGATTTTTTTTCCCGGGAGGGAGGTAAAAGGGAAGGGTTAGAGGTTTCCGAGTGTTCCTTCGGCTCCACTCTGAGGGGTGGGATATGTGATGAGTCAAAGGGGTTTCGGTCTGTGATTCAGCCTCCCGACAGTAGATGGCATCAAACCAACTCGGGACTTCCCTTACCAAGATCTCGTGACCATGGCAAAAGTCATCTTTTGAGGGGCGGCACCTTGGTGAGGGGCGGAAGTACGAGTATGTAACTTCCAGCCACTGGAATCAAGTGAAGGAGAAGGACACGTGTCGGTTGAGGATTGGTGTTCCACTGACTACAGAGGCGGGACATTACATACTAAAGGGAACGTACTACTGTGTTCGGGGTTGGTCCAAAAATAAAATAGGCGGAGTAACGGGTGAAGGGAGAGACTGGTTTTGTGCAGCGGGATTTTTGAAATACTAACATTTCTTTTGTCTTTTTTTTGTTTATGGTCACCACGAAGACAAATTAAAGACGAGTCATCAGTTTGTTTTGGATTTCACCCCTGCACTCCTTCCCTCACACCATTTTGTTTTTTTGTTTGTTATTTAATCCTTTTGTTGTGTATAGAAAATAAAAATAAATTATTTTATTTCTGTACACATAAATTACTGTCTGGACATTCCATTTAATACACTCTCGCCTCACAAGCCCTTTGAGAGGACGTCAGCTGGCTTTTTAACTGGTTCACCATGAGACCTAGCCGCTGGAGGTAGCAGGTAACCAGTCCTGTGCGCAACATTGCTTGTGCTGGTGACTTGGCACCAGCATAGCATCCATGCACTTTGAGAACGTGGGTGGAGCTATAGCGAGGCTGATACTACTCATATGTAGTCCCTTGAAAGGACGAACCGCAAGTAATTCCTGCGGCCGGGTCTTATAGAAGTGTGAAGTAAGCGACCTGACCTGACCTGACTGCAAGAGCTGTTGTATTGTCAGCATTTTGAACCTTCGTTCTGTCAAATACAAATTGAGATGTCTAAGGTTGAGGATTGGTTTGAGGCTGCCATCCTGTTTTGGCACCAGGAAACCTGGAGTAAAACTCTTCTCTTACTCTGAAAGGGTGAACAATTGAAATGACCTATTTCTGTAACAAGGCTGATACCTCCTGAGACACTAAAATAGTGTCTTCAGAGTTCATAACCATTGTTACGATAATGCCCTGAAAGGAGGAGGACCAAAACTAAACTGAAAAAGTAGCCGGCCTTGATGGCAGTAAGCAACCAGTTGTCTGAGTTGCATGATCACCAATAATCCGGATAGGCCTGAAAGAATGGGCCCTGGGCCTGTGGTAGCAAAATCCTAGGGCTGCTGATTCACTGGGACTTGTGGCTGCTGCTTGGGAAATGGTTCGGCGCATTAGCCCTAGCAGGAGCTGTATGAACCCGAGTCTGCTTATGGGGCTGAAGGTGCCTGTTTCACCAGTGCTTTACTGATTTTTGGGCTGGGGGCTTCTGCTTGGGGAAGAGGCATGCCAACTCCTTGGAAGCCTCCTGCAACTGGTGAGAGCGTTTTAGCGTGGTGGTCCAAAAGTATGTCCCTGTGTCACAGGTGCATCTAGCAATGATGCCTTGTCCTTGTCAGGCACTCTGGTCTGAGAAAGTCAGAGCTGCCGTCGTCACCGACATGGCTATGCTCCTGCCCAACGCCTGACCATTGTACTTAAGAAAACTGGAGTAGGTGGTCATTGACTAAGCTCAGCTCGTTCAGCTGGTGGGATGTGGGCCTGTGGCCAGTGGACAGAGTCTGCAACAGCATGGATTGGTAAGCCACCAGTCTGAGGCAGCATAGGCTTTCTTCAGCATCATTCCATGATGCAGCATTGTTTATCGGGACATGAGATGTCCCTTTGCAGCAAGGCTAGATTGGGCATCTGCACCAGAGATGCAATGGAAGCCTCAACAGGCAGAAACTGGTCAAGGCCCAGTTTATCTGCATCGTGCACCCTGTATAAACTGTCCAATGATCTTGAGACAGCAGGGGCAGTCACCAGACGCACCTCATGCAAAATGTTAGGGAGAATCCGGGAGGGTGAGTTTATAGCAGCGGGAACTCTATCATAAGATAGGACGTTCATCTTCTATGGGGCAAGACACCTGTAACGCTCCACAACCGAGTCAGTACTATCAGAATGCCTGCAGAGGAGGATCTAGAGGAGCTCGGGCTGTTAGTCCTGCTCCTACCCCTAGAGGATTTCTTCCTAGCTCCCAGTGTAAGAGTCTATCTTGACCGCACTGCAGTGGATGAATGGGGTGAGTGGTAGCTACTCTGGTACCAACCAGTTCATGGGTATCAGCTCTGGTACGAAGCGGAGTCATTGATACCAGCTCTGGGACTGACTGGTACTGGCTATGATACCACGAGAAGTGCAGTGCAGGTGAAATCTTGAAAGAGCCACTGGCAACTGCAAGCATGCACAGTTGCAGATCACCTGCTAACTCGAAAAATCTTGTAGTCTTCGTTGGCAGTGCCACTAAAGCAGGCACAGCAATGGCAAAGGAAATTCCAGTTGAAAAGGTTCCTGCCAAGTCAACAGCACTGTAGCTAAAAAGCCCTTAACACTGGAAGCGTCTCTGCGGCACGAAAAGCTGAATGGAAAAAACAGACTCCTTAGCTCAGGATACTGCCTATGTACAGAGGCAAACCTAGCACAGGGAGACAGCCTAATTGCTAACAATATATATATATATATATATATATATATATATATATATATATATATATATATATACACAGTACTGTGCAAAGGTTTTAGGCAGGTGTGAAAAAATGCTGTAAAGTAAGAATACTTTCACAAATAGACATGTTAATAGATTATACTTATCAAATAACTTAATGCAAAGTGAGTGAACAGAAGAAAAATCTAAATCAAATCCATATTTGGTGTGACCACCCTTTGCTTTCAAAACAGCATCAATTCTTCTAGGTACACTTGCACAAAGTCAGGGATTTTGTAGGCATATTGTCAGGTGTATGATTAAACAAGTATACCAAACAGGTGCTAATGATCATCAATTCCATATGTAGGTTGAAACACAATCATTAACTGAAACAGAAACAGCTGTGAAGGAGGAATAAAACTGGGTGAGGAGCAGCCAAACTCAGCTAACAAGGTGAGGTTGCTGAAGACAGTTTACTGTCAAAAGTCATACACCATGGCAAGACTGAGCACAGCAACAAGACACAAGGTAGTTATACTCCCAGGCAGAAATTTCAAGGCAGACAGGGGTTTCCAGGTGTGCTGTCCAAGCTCTTTTGAAGAAGCACAAAGAAACGGGCAACGTTGAGGACCGTAGACGCAGTGGTCGGCCAAGGAAACTTACTGCAGCAGATGAAAGACACATCATGCTTACATCCCTTTACAATCGGAAGATGTCCAGCAATGCCATCAGCTCAGAATTGGCAGAAAACAGTGGGACCCTGGTACACCCATCTACTGTCCGGAGAAGTCTGGTCAGAAGTGGCTTTCATGGAAGACTTGCGGCCAAAAAGCCATACCTCCAACGTGGAAACAAGGCCAAGCGACTCAACTATGCATGAAAACACAAGAACTGGGGTGCAGAAAAATGGCAGCAGGTGTTCTGGACTGATAAGTCACAATTTGAAATATCTGGCTGTAGCAGAAAGCAGTTTGTTCACCGCAGAGCTGGAGAGCGGTACATTAATGAGTGTCTGCAGGCAACAGTGAAGCATGATGAAGGTTCCTTGCAAGTTTGGGGCTGAATTTCTGCAAATGGAGTTGGGGATTTGGTCAGAATTAATGGTCTCCTCAATGCTGAGAAGTACAGGCAGATACTTATCCATCATGCAATACCATCAGGGAGGCAACTGATTGGCCCCAAATTTATTCTGCAGCTTGACAACGACCCCAAACATTCAGCAAAAGTCATTAAGAACTATCTTAAGCGTAAAGAAGAACAAGGAGTCCTGGCAGTGAAGGTATGGCCCCCACAGAGCCCTGATCTCAACTTGATCGAGTCTTTCTGGGATTACATGAAGAGAGAGAAGCAACTGAGGCTGCCTAAATCCACAGAAGAACTGTGGTTAGTTCTCCAAGATGTTTGGACCAACCTACCTGCCGAGTTCCTTCAAAAACTGTGTGCAAGTGTACCTAGAAGAATTGATGCTGTTTTGAAGGCAAAGGGTGGTCACACCAAATATTGATTTGATGTAGATTTTTCTCCTGTTCACTCACTTTGCATTTTTTTAATTTATAAATATAATCTATTAACATGTCTATTTTTGAAAGCATTCTTACTTTACAGCATTTTTTCACACCTGCCTAAAACTTTTGCACAGTACTGTATATACAGTATATATATATATACACAAATAATATTGACTCCCGAAGAACCGGGCAGCAAGTGAGAGGGCGTGAAACTTAGTCGCAGTAAAGGACAGAAGCGAGAGCCGCCTGCTTTGCACAGCACACATTAGCAGAACCTAGGCTAAAATAGAATTATACACGTAATATTAAATGGAAATTATTTCAGATAAAGTGAAATATAAACATATATAAACAGAGCTCATCCTTTTCTCAGGCAGGCTGAAAGAAAAATGACTGACCCCTGTGCGACAGTCATTGATATTTTTGGGGGGTGGAGACGACACCTGACGCAGATGGGGCTCTTAAAGGAGCAGCTTCGATGTAAGTGCCCAGGTAATTTGGGTTATAAGAGCTATATCTCATTCGGTAATGGTTACGTTTCTTACTTAAAAGGAAGCGTTGTGTTATTATCATAACCCTGGTTCCCTATACATATCAGAGAACTGCTATAAAATACCAACTTGTGCCAGTCTACAATCAACTTTATTTTAAAGAGAAATGCCCAAGTTTAAAATAATGCCCTACTTGGGTTGGCACAACCAGGCTATCAATGTGATTTGACCCCTAGAATGTGGGCTAATATTCAATAAAGGGCCAACTATTGACAAAGGGGGGCGGGGGGGTGTATATTTAATGGCACAGCCAGTGAATGCCTGCTTGTGCTACTGTAATCAACTTTCTTTTGAAGATAACTGCTCAAGCTTTAAAATTGTGCCCTACTTGAGTTGGCACAGCCAGATTATCAATGTGATTTAACCCTAAAAATTAGAGATAATATTCAATCAGTAACTGTGCAAATAAGTAACTAACTTCAGTCTCGAATCGGGAATAATAACTAACTTCAGCCTAGCCATTATTAATCCCTTTATTATAAAGTTTCCAAGAGTTTTTTTGTTTGTATGTTTGTTTGTTTTCAATTATCTTGGAAACTCCTTGCTGAAATTTGCCAAGAACATTCTTTAGCACACCGTTTGAGTGTATCATAATATGAGGATTTATGGAGCCTGTCTGTCTGTATGTCACACTGGCATCTTGAGCATGCAGCAGAACTGCAATTTTTAATGCATACAGTACAGCACAGTAGCCAGGGTAAGAATGTGTAGGTACAGTAGTTCTTTAGAAAAGATGTCTTCTGAGCGGCGCTAGATGTGTTATAATGTTTCTCCCGTGTACTTCATTGTTAATAACAATAATTAAAACTATTGGGTATTTTGTCTCATTGGGTCAATTGCAACGAACTTGCAGAATTAGTACGGAGCTGCGTACTAAGTTGCATACCAGCCAGTACGGTACTATCTCGGGACCATCCCGAACTGCGTACTAACTTAATATCAATTGCAACGAAAAAAGAAGCAGAACAAAGGTGGGAACTAGCTGATCACCAGCTCTAGTACGGTACTAAGGACTGGTTTGTTTTGGTGTGGTTCCAAACAGGAATTGAAGAGGGCCGGGGCTCAAAATCGGCGATTGGTACAAATTATATTCTAAAAGTTGTTTTTCGTAAAGGATATTTGCTCAAAATCGTTGTTTTAAAATAATATTCTATCTTATATATATATATATATATATATATATATATATATATATATATATATATATATATTTATAGAAAATGAATATGAAAACATTAATATCTTTATGGAAAAACATGAACATTAAATTTTCAATTATTGTGATTTATTCATGCTTAAATTTTAACTTGAAAGGGTATGTTTTACGCACAAGTAACGAATTGCACCTTGCGTTTTTTTGTGGTTTGTTTTGTTTTTATCAAAATGATACCACTGCCCGCAAGGCACTGACAAACTTGTTTGGTGTTGTATGTAGTCTAAACACGAATTTGGGAATACAATATTTATAATTATTTTTTTAAATATTAAAAAACCCTCCCAAGTGAGGGTAAGGTTTTTGCTTTACCTACCAGTCCTGACCCCTTCCCCCATGCATTCTACAGCCTACTAAGACTAGCATTGGTTACTAAAAGCATACTGACAAGTATACATATAGCCTGTTTATATATATATATATATATATAGTAACCATATATATATATATAAAGTAAGCAGCTGGGGACTAACTTCAGCCGGCAAGTTCTTTGCAATTGGTATTTAACTTAACTGCGTACTAACCACGGGATCACCCCCAGTTAGCACACTGCTTCAGTCGTTGCAACTAACCCACTGTTTACCCTGTGTTGTGATTTAATGCACCCCGCTGTGTGACGGAGGGGAGGATAGCAGCAACAGCTTTGTGACGCGCTGTAGAGCGGATTGTGGGTAATCGTATTGTAGCAAAATGAGAGACATCGGGCGCCATTTTGACAGTAGGGACGGCGGAGTACAGCATAAAGCAAAACGAAAACAGTTTGAATTATAATCTTTTTCCAAAAAGGAGCGAAGCAGTCGGTAGGCAAGGCGAAGCGATTTCGCTGAAAAACAAATTGCTAAGCACAGAACGGAGAAGAGGATGGCGGTCGACAGAAGGGACGAGAAAGGTATTATTCTGGTGTTTTTGTTTAGGTTCTGATCTTTTTAGGAAACCAGAAAAGGGAGTTGGGCACAGCGTGTTTTGTAATGTTATACTAATGCTGTAGCTAAAGCTGTGTAATTAAGATATTCCACGGCCTGAAACGTTTTATATTATTATTATTATTATTATTATTATTATTATTATTATTATTATTTCGTGTAAGTGATTAAATTAACATACAGCATTTAGAAATCCATGTCTAAGGAACGCGCGATGTATTGTTGTGTGTTAGAATAATAACCGATTTCGCACCCCATCAAGAAGTAAATTAAGAAAAACATTCAATCTAGAGGTTTCAGGCACACAAAACAGTTGAAAAACTGTGTTGTTGTAAAACTGTTTACTGTTTAATTTCCATCCGCCGTCCTGATGCAGTGTCGTTTTTTCAACGGGAGTTCATCGCAGTCTGTTGCCTGCTGTAGTAAGCAAGTGTTTGCCTGGACGGGGGATTAAACTATGTAGCAATGCCTTTACTTAGTTATACCACACAATTACACATTTTCTGTAACGTCAGATTAAAAAAGAATCATCATGTGACTTGTCATATTTTTTAAATACATAAAATGGTGCCGCCCAAAGGCTCAACGCCCAGACACAGAATTACAACTAAGAAACGCCTTAAAACCTGTAAGTACAACTTGTCTATAGCCTCCAAATTAAAATTAATTATATGACTTTACATGTTTTTAATCAATTAAAATGCATGTGAGTAAAAGCCAGACCAAGGCAAAGGTTCCCGGATAGGGCATTAAAAAGGGTCTGAAAGTCTTTACCTACACAAAATTGCCCCTTTCCTATAGTCTGCATGCGAGGAAGAGCGGTCATTATAGCAGTTCCCATATTTGAAATTACTTGGGACAAATACCAATTATCATATTCACAAACTCTGCAGTAGTATCAAGATTATTATTATTATTATTATTATTATTATTATATTATTATTTAGCAGCCGTCCTTATGTAGGGCGACTTACAGTTATTACAAAAATTAATTAGTTATTAATCACCTTACAAAATATCAGTGCAGAAAAATCTTAACAACAATAGACTGTTACATGGCACACACAAATATTTTCCTCTGATGGGAACTAGACGAATCTGTAAGCCTTTCACATTGCTTAACTGACAAGTAAGGAAGGTTTCTAAATGTGGATTGCTAAATGATTCTTCGTATCTGTGACTTAACATTTGCCCACGCCATTATCCTGTAAATATCACAATTGACTGACTAACGATACAAATACACCCACCCATCGTTATATCACCCCCGCTGTACTGCAGATTCAGATATGTCGCGATCCTGGAGTTGGCTCCCCATTATCTAACTGCGTATGCCTTAGCTGCACTATACATTCAGGAACATAGAGTTACTGTTGGTTTTATTTCTTGCTGCACATCACAAATAACAGTATACAAAACAAAGCATTAATATCGTACTGTTATCATATACATACGTATTGCACGATAACACAAGCAATATCTACCTGCTGAAAAGGTTTTTATTTTAGCCAACGAGATGTTCACGTGTGGCGGCAATGCACTAGCAAGTCACAAGGCAGTGACGTCAACAACAAGGTAGCAACAAGCCTCCTATGTTGTGAATGGATTCTTTCAATGCAGCGGGTTTGTGCTTTTGAGAAAGGAGAGGAAGACTCATTAAATTAATTGGAGACAGAAGTTGATGAGAAGCAGTTGCCCTCCACTTGCGAATTAAAATGCGAATTTTATACGAAAAATGAGAAAGGTTGCGTAAATCATTTATACTGGACCCTGACACCCAATAAAACGAAGGAGTGGTTGTACGTATTTATTTGTTAGCCTATTTGTTTTTCAATGGGTCTCTATGTTGCGGCCCTCGATATATAGAGGATTTATACTGGACAGCGACACCCGCTATTTAACAAGTGGGTGGTGTAGTAGCAATTTCTGTTTGGCAATAAGAC
Organism: Polyodon spathula; assembly: GCF_017654505.1. Classification (NCBI taxonomy): domain Eukaryota; kingdom Metazoa; phylum Chordata; class Actinopteri; order Acipenseriformes; family Polyodontidae; genus Polyodon; species Polyodon spathula. The sequence continues at coordinate 89,253,783 of NC_054535.1, read as the reverse complement.
CTGGCTGGACGTCTGTGTACGTCGAATAATACAGACGCCGGGGCGTTGTGAGGCACAAGATGGGAGACAGTCAACATGGTTTTAGGAAAGGGAGATCGTGTCTAACTAACATGCTTGATTTTTTTGAGGATGCAACATCGATAATGGATAATTGCAAAGCATATGACATGGTTTATTTAGATTTCCAGAAAGCTTTTGACAAAGTCCCGCACAAAAGATTAATTCTCAAACTGAACGCAGTTGGGATTCAAGGAAACACATGTACATGGATTAGGGAGTGGTTAACATGTAGAAAACAGAAAGTACTTATTAGAGGAAAAACCTCAGAATGGAGTGTGGTAACCAGTGGTGTACCACAGGGATCAGTATTAGGTCCTCTGCTATTCCTAATCTACATTAATGATTTAGATTCTGGTATAGTAAGCAAACTTGTTAAATTTGCAGATGACACAAAAGTAGGAGGAGTGGCAAACACTGTTGCAGCAACAAAGATCATTCAAAATGATCTAGACAAGATTCTGAACTGGGCAGACACATGGCAAATGACATTTAATAGAGAAAAGTGTAAGGTACTGCACGCAGGAAATACAAATGTACATTATAAATATCATATGGGAGATACTGAAATTGGAGAAGGAATCTATGAAAAAGACCTAGGGGTTTTTGTTGACTCAGAAATGTCTTCATCTAGACAATGTGGGGAAGCTATAAAAAAGGCTAACAAGATGCTCGGATACATTGTGAAAAGTGTTGAATTTAAATCAAGGGAAGTAATGTTAAAACTGTACAATGCACTAGTAAGACCTCATTTTGAATATTGTGTGCAGTTCTGGTCACATCGCTATAAAAAAGATATTGCTGCTCTAGAAAGAGTGCAAAGAAGAGCGACCAGAATTATTCCGGGCTTAAAAGGCATGTCATATGCAGACAGGCTAAAAGAATTGAATCTGTTCAGTCTTGAACAAAGAAGACTACGTGGCGACCTAATTCAAGCATTCAAAATTCTAAAAGGTATTGACAGTGTCGACCCAAGGGACTTTTTCAGCCTGAAAAAAGAAACAAGGACCAGGGGTCACAAATGGAGATTAGACAAAGGGGCATTCAGAACAGAAAATAGGAGACACTTTTTTACACAGAGAATTGTGAGGGTCTGGAATCAACTCCCCAGTAATGTTGCTGAAGCTGACACCCTGGGATCCTTCAAGAAGCTGCTTGATGAGATTTTGGGATCAATAAGCTACTAACAACCAAACAAGCAAGATGTGCCGAATGGCCTCCTCTCGTTTGTAAACTTTCTTATGTTCTTAAGATGGAAGTAGAGTGCCTTCAGCCCCCCCGAGTCCATATATTCAACGTATAGACGCCCTAAAGGACCTTATTGCATTTATAATCCAGGTAAAACAGTGGATTTGAAGAAAAAAAGCATACATCGTGTTTAAGGCAAAACATTATTATTAGTGCGTTTTTATATTCAATATCCTTATGTCAAATAAAGTAGTTCCATGTATAACTTTGAACTACACACTAAGTTGAGTAAGTTAATTCAATTAAAACATGTAAAAGATTATTTGATAGTGTGCACATTGCCATTGAAAAAATACACCAGGGGGCAGAGTTGACACGGCACATGGTTAATTTTTCTTCCTGTCAGTGCAGACACACTGAGCAGAACAGAGGTGAGAAATAAAGATAAATTCAACAGATTTCAGTAATTTGTTCAAGATCTGTGTCACTGCGAGGTGGATAACGAGCACAGATGTCTTTTTGTTTTTACCTTTACTGTTTACAAAGCGATAAATACATTATTTGAAGTGACAAAGTCGGGTTAGTGAGCATAAATAGTGAGCATAGTGTTTGGTTTTTTTTTTGCTGCTGTCTTCCAGTTCATTTAATTGTTCATCATCCAAAAGTGGACTAATGGGGAGGGAGTCATAAATTGTCACAATTTATTTGGAGGCTATAGAAAAGAAACAATTATGTGGTATAGGTTTTAAGATGTTTTAATGACCTGCCAGGTAGTTTTGTCTTGGTCTGGTTTTTACCCACTGTTTTTTTTTCTCAGTACGTCTGCCTGCAGTAAGTATTATTTACTTTTGAGTCCGAGGCATGTGAGGGCTTTCAATGTCTTATGCACACAAGGAGTAGACTAATATTTATTATTGGACAGTTTTTATATTGTTCCCTTTGGGCAACAAAAAACAATGAGACCACATATTGGCAGATGGGGTAAACCATTAAAGCTTTTTTAAATTTTTGTTGTAAATTCAATTTACTATAAGAACCGCAGAATGCAGATAGTATTGACATCTGTGATAAATTGCAAATGCATTGCAAACTGTTGCATGAGGACAGTGTGCAGTCAATCTGGGATTAAGGTAATCCAGTAAAAATGGATTTACATGCAGAGAATAGAGGGGGTGGGGTGAAACATTTTATGGTAAGATTGTAAATGCAATGATTTGTTTTCATGCTAATCCATTTTTTTTTAATTCGGTCTGGATATATTTCCCTCACCCTTTGATCATTTCAAGTAAAGTGCTAATGGACATTTCAGACAGTATAAATTGAGTCAAGATGTGATACTGTCTGTATTGTTATGTTGCACAGTATTATAGTCTGGAATTGAACAGTTTTGTGCCCAGAGTGTATGTTACAAACAGATTAATATGACAGTTGTATGCATTGTACATTTACAGCTTCAGTATAGATAACTAAAAGCAGGTGCATCCAAAAAGCATTTTGGTCCCTGAACCTCACATTAAATGTTTATCTTGCAGATGGTGAACTTAATGTGTTGGATGACATCCTGACAGAGGCACCTGATCAAGATGATGAACTGTACAACCCTGAGAGTGAACATGATGTTAATGAGAAGAAAGGTAGAGGCAGTGTTTCATTTTCTCAAATGTGATGCTTTGTATTTCAGATTGTCAAAGGGCACCCTTGAATTTCACTTGATATTATAAGTACCTTTGTGGTAGATAATTTTGTTCCTGTATTAAAGCCTTAAAATAAGTAGCATGTCTCTATATACCACTGGGACAGAGTCAAAAACACCTTGTTTGAATTGGGACTTCATAAACCTCTGTTGGGATTGTGCGCTCTGAAGGTAGTGAGTGTCCAATGCAAACTACTTTAGAGGTGGGTGTTTAACCTCTGAGGGTTCTCAGTTAATTTTACAGTCAAGGAAATACTTAATTCTACTCAATCAAAAACATGCCCTTGGGTATGGTTGCAAACTACAGATGGACCCCAGCGGCAGTCCACATTTGATACTGTAATGAGATAAGATCAAGTTTTACGGACTGGTTTCATGGTGCAGATGGAAATGTGGCTTAGGCATATGGTAAACAAACATGAAACAATAACTATGAACTATATTGAATTGCTGTCTGTCTGATAATATCATGCATTACATTTAAACAAAATAATTGGCTTACATTTTTTGACTTGCAGGATCAAAGAGGAAAAATGATAGAGGTGACCATAACGACAGCAAAAGGCCAAGATCTTCAGGCCGTTATACCAGGCAAGTTGTCAAGAGAGCCCCAGGTTCCACAGTAAGCAGCAGCAAGAAACCTATGAGTGCCGGAGGCAGACATTCTTCAGACTACAAGAGTGAGGAATATCACTATGATAGAAGTAAGGACTGTGGTGACAGAAAGAACCACTCTGTAAGAGGGAGCAGCACAAGGGTTGCTCAAAAATCTCACCATCTGAAACCTGTGAGCGGAAGAAAGGATTCAGACAGGAGGATTAAACCGTTAATGGCAGAGGTAAATATATTTTAATATGTTAAAAAAAAAAGCCATTTGCAATCACATCTTCAACTAATGAGAATGCTGTATTGTAATCGCATCACTTTTAAATCTATCTATCTATCTATCTATCTATCTATCTATATATATATATATATATAATTTTATGAACATGCCTTTTAAGGTGTGTATGTATATAATATATAAAAATAAATAACATTTCCAGGTGATTGAATCTTACAGTACCCTTCACTTCAGCCTTATATCTTAAGGTTGCTACTATATTTTGGTCATGCGACTTTTTGGCGGATAAAGATCAAATCCTTTGAGATGCAGGCTTCATACAACTGAGTCTTATGATTCTCTGTAGGTCAAGTTTGATAGTGGGTATCGTTCAAGAGAAATTAATGTATTGTAATTTTGCAAAGCTGCCTGCCTCATATCTCGGGGACTGTGTAGGGCAGTGACTTATTTGCAGGGTTATGTAAAGTCTGCCTGCTAAGATTGTTGGTGGACTTGACCTATGACATTATGTCTGCCAAATTGAGGTCATGTGTGACACCATTTCTGCGGTGTAGGTGGTATATTTTGACTTAATGTGTTTAATATCTGTACGCAATTTTGTATACTATGATTCTCAGGTAAGTTCTACATGTCTTTTGTCCAGTAAAAATAAACTTTCCCACTGCGGCATTCTTTAAACCTGTGACGTATAATCAGTTGCTACTACAAACAATTGTGTACATTTTAATATAACAGAAACTGCGTCGCACCAGTGTGGAGAGCGGGAGGGCAAGCCGTTCTTCCAAAGAGGGTGCAAACTCAGACGAGTATGGGTCTGACCAGGAGACAGAAAGCTCGGCATCCTCTGAGGGAAACAACTCTGAGGACGAGGGGATGGATGAGGAGGGGGTTGAGTGTGATAAAGTTGATGGGGAGGATGAAGAGGAGGATGAAGAGGAGGAAGGAGAGGAAGATGAGGAGTATGAGCAAGAGGAGGCAGATCAGCGGGAGAGGAATGAAGAGAACGACTATGACACTCGCAGTGAGGCCAGCGACTCTGAATCAGAGTCGGTGTCTTTCTCTGAGGGGGAATCTATTAGATCTGGATCAGGATCTGAAGCATCAGGTACTTTGTTTCATTTATGTCTGTTCTCCCCACACAAACAGTTTTTTTCTTCCTGCAACTGATGTCTTTCACCGTACACCTGTGAACCCTTTGAAATCAGTTATATTTAAGTGTAGCCCTTCAGGAAGCCATAGGCAGGCATTATCGCTACGGAATGCATCTTCACAAGATACAGCTTTGCCTGTCCCCTTTCCTTTACTTTCCTGCTTCTAAAGTTAGATACCGCTGTTCAAAGTTATAATTAATAAAAATAATAAGTTGCTTAACAGCTGGTTTACAATCCTTCGGGGCTGCCTGCTCGTCAGTGCAGCCTTAAGTGTAATTGTGGGTTGACTTGTATGTTGTTAGAAGTTTTCACTATGGGTTGCTACCTGGATGTGTCAAAGTCTAAGTCTGTAGAAAGGGAGATTTGCCTGAAGTTATTCAAATGAAGTGCAGTATTATAGAACAGTCCTTTATCTTGAACAAATGGACAGTCTAACACAAGGGAAATGTTTTCCAATTTACTGTTCAGATAAGGAGAAAAAAGAGAAGAAGCGGGCTAGAGGGATTTCTCCAATCGTTTTTGATAGAAGTGGAAGCTCAGCTTCAGAATCTTATGCAGGTATAAACTTCTTATGATTCTGAAGAAGTTTAGGGTCCTGTTTAACATTGGATAGCAGTAGTTTGTTGTTCTATAGCATATAATGACTAGGTCAGAAAAACCATCTGCATGTCAGATCTCTAACAACTCAAGTTTGGTTTACTGAAGAAAAGAGTACAGATTTAATTAGGTTAAGGGTTGAGAGAGATATTCAAACTTTAAGTTGCACTGCAAGATTTCAGTTGAAAACCTTCACAGATGGTAGTCTTGCTGTCCCTTGGAAATTATGATGAATATTCTTTTGCAGCAATAATCTATTGATTGGCCAGTATTGCACAGAAGTACAGATTTTATTTATTTATTTTTGTTAAAGAATACTTAAATAGTGTTCTACTGACACCTGTTGGCTACCTCCATATAGTGTAAATTTCATGCAACATATAAAAGTTGATTTCAATGTCTCTAACTTGAAACCGTCTCGTAAAGATGTCTTAATGCGCAGTTCTGTCAAGTAAACCCATTCACTACTTATAGTGTAAAAAAAATGCCACTTATTTTTGGAATTGTAAAAATGCTTGTGATGCAAGGAGTAACGTTCTGTATCTCTCAATACATATACCTTAGCCCTGCTTTACAGCAAACAACTAGCCTTGTTGTATGCAAGTGTTGCTTTCTGTATATGATTTAATATCTGGTCTTGTTACATAGGGTCAGAGAAGAAGCATGACAAACTTTCATCCTCTGTGCGAGCTGTTCGCAAAGGTAGGTTATAGAACCACATTTTGTTTTTTCTTATCCACCATTTATACAGCAACAGTGTTATAGGGGATAGCCAGCATGGATTCAGAAGAATCATGCTTAACTAACCTACGTGACTTTTTTGAGGATGTTTAATGTAGATGATGACAATGCTTAAGATAATTTATCTTGATTTTTCAAAAGCCTTTGAGAAAGTCCCACATGATAGACTTGCATTAAAATCAGCAGGTATACAGGGGAAGACATATAATTGAATACAGAACTGGTTAAAGTACCACAAGGGTCTGCACTTGTACCCTTACTCATACTCTTTTATATAAATAACTTGGATCAAGGTATGCATTGTAAGATTGGTATAATTTGTAAATTTCACAAACTTGGTGGTAATGAACTCTGAAACCACAGCTCAGCTAATTAAAAGGGATTGAGACCATCTCTTGTGGCAAATCCCTGCAAAATATAAATGTTTGCACATCATATGCAGTGGATTTGGTAATCCAATGACTTTGTTGCATATAGTCAAACTATACTTCATAATCTTGGTTTTAACACAAGCCATTCATCAGAAGTATGTAAAAAACATGTTTTTGTTTTTAGATCCAACAAGTAAGCTGAAATATATACTTCGAGATGCAAGGTTTTTCCTTATTAAGAGTAATAACCATGAAAATGTCTCCCTGGCCAAAGCTAAGGTATGTAACTAATTACAAGTTTAACTGCTCGTTTTGTACTTTATACTTAAGACAACTTGTTGGGATGGAGGGGGGGATCTTAAAATCACTTTATTGAAAAAGTGGTACCCAATTTCCACTGGAGAGAAATATGTAAATCTGGTGGTTTTGTATTAAATGTTTACAGGTGCAATGCACGTTTTACTTGTTGTTCTGTTGTAAACAATTTTTGCCTTGGGGTGTCCATTGCAGAGGTATTGCATCTTTTTGATTTCGATTTTGATTTTTTAATTCAGGGGGTGTGGTCCACACTGCCAGTAAACGAGAAGAAGCTAAATACTGCATTTAGATCAGCCAGAAGTGTTATCTTGGTATTCTCTGTGAGAGAAAGTGGAAAGTTTCAAGGTAGGTTGAATTTGAACCAATATGAATAGTGGCTCATATTTTTTAACCCCGGTGTCTGCATTTTTTTTATTTTGCTCGATTGTTGTACTTTTTCCACGCCTCAGGTTTTGCAAGGCTTTCGTCGGAATCCCACCACGGAGGGTCACCAATACATTGGGTTTTACCAGCAGGAATGAATGCAAAAATGCTTGGGGGCGTATTCAAAATTGACTGGATTTGCAGGTACTAAAATAAACCTATTCTTGATTACTAAACACTAACACCTCTTTAGAGTTCTGTTGCAGGGCCAATAACTATGTAATCAAGAAAACAAATGATTTCTCTGGATACATTTCCATGAGTATCCATATAGCCCTAACTGAGTTGTCTGTCTGTGGTCCATTGCTAACAATGTCACGTAGTAAACAACCTGAAATTTGGTAGAAAGTCTGATAGAACCATGGTCCAAAAATGTAATTGACCATTAAAAATCTGAATTGCCACCTATTAGCAGCAGCTTATTCTAGTTTAAATATGTATTTTTTATTTTTATTATGAATATCAAACTTTGTTTAATCTTTTAAACAGATCGAAACATTCTTTAATTCTTACAAATATAAATTGATCCTATGTTTATATCTCGGTTCAGATTAATTTTGAAATAAGCCAATTCCTCACCTTATAAATTAATTTAAATTAAGGTCGAGTAATTTTATAAACTGTCACAGAAACCCGAGATGGAATTGTTTTCCTGTGTATCACTGAAGAGGCCTATCTATTACTTTTTATAATACGTGGATACCCTTATGATGCTAATATTAAAGACTAGGTTCAGCAGTACAGTTTTTTTTTTTTTTTTTTTTTTTTTTTTTTTGTTTCAGTGCTGTACAAACATTCTGTGTCATTACCTGTTTCTCTGATATACGAATGTACCAGCTTTACAGCTTTTTTAATGTTCTCATTTTGTTGATCATTAGTAGAACATTTCTGTACTGTGAGTTGTCGAGTGATTGAAAACGAGACATGTGTTTCAGTTGAAAGTAATTGTCTCAGAATCCAAATATAGCCTTCATGTATTCGAGAGAGAGGGGGACATAGTTATGTTCTGGTTAAACAGTTCTTCCGTATGCTTTAAATGTTTGTATTTTTTCTTTGGTAGACGTGAGCTGCCCTTCACAAAAACTGCACACCTCTCAAATCCATGGAATGAACATAAGCCAGTGAAAATTGGACGTGATGGACAGGTTTGGAATACATTTATTTCAGAATTATAATACATCTATATTCTACATTCTTTGAAAAAATAATTAGTTTTTTTTTTTTTTTTTAAATCTGCCTTTTGGTGTCTTCTGATGGTTCAGGGAAAAAGGTTACTAGGCTTTTTACTAGGGTTTTACTGTTACTAGGATTGTGAAATGAGTCTCTCAAAAATGGTAAATGTTGGTCAATTTTGAACAGAATCTTTGATCATCACTGTTTCAGCCTTTTACGTTTATCAGAAAAATGGAAAAGGTAAATATATATTAGCTTCCCTTAACATAAAGTCACTGTTACATACAAAATATAGCTCCTTAACCACCCAGCTGCTTGTCCTGCCATTTCCACGTTATATGTGCATCTGCAAAGTTGAACATGTCTAACATGCTTCAATGAAAAAATAAGAAAACTATTGTAAAAAGTGTATGCAGTTTTGTTTTTTACTGGCAGATGGCAGCAGCCCCTAAGAAATGTTCTTGACAGACCAGGTCATCTGTATATACACAGCTGAGAGTGAGAATTAATGCTGTGTATCTACAGAGTAAAACAAGGATTTCTTTGTTTGTTGGTGATACAGGTTGTAAAGAAGCCTTATCAAGTTTGGTACTGGTCAAAACAACCTATTTGTTTGTTGTACGTACACTTTACAGATAGTTCATATGACAGCGCTATACACCCGTGCCTGAAACTGGGGAAGATACTGTATATGACGTGATTGAAAATTTGCGATGCAAGTTTTCTGATGTATATGTGCTAGATAAAGACGTTAACGTTGACGAGGGATTGAAGTGCGTCTGCTGTGAAATCTGTCTCGCAAAGTAATTTTTAGAAAGTGATATGCCTGCACAAGTATTTTAATGTTATTGTAATGCTTTCATTGTAAAAAAAAAAAAGTTAGTTATACTTGTATAGTGCTGCCATTGGTGGGGAAAAAAAATATGTTATGTTGTGATCTGTATTATAATATTACAGTTGTAAACATGTTGTTGTTTAAGTTCTGTTGAAATGCTGTATTTCCGTTTATCACAATCTCAATAAAAAGTGTTTATATATATATATATCTTGAAATCTGCAAGAAGAGCATTTTTAACATGGAAATTGCCAAAAGTAAATGGACAGCTGGGTGGTTAAATGAGGTATTAAAGTTGTGTGCATAAACATGTTTGAGCTAGTACTATGAATTGGGTATTTAATACATTAATGGTACTCCCAAAAGTAGCTTGTATATTAATTAAGCTGGGCCTTATGTTGCATCAACACTTAGTTTTACTTTTTTTTTTACTTTTGACAATTTACTTTGTTTTTTATTTTAAGGAAATTGAATTGGAATGTGGAACTCAGCTTTGCCTACTGTTTCCTCCTGATGAAAGTATTGACTTGTATCAGGTGATTCATAAAATGCGCCACAAGAGGAGGATAAATTCTCAGCCACGCTCGAGAGGACGCCCCGCCCGCCGAGAACCAGGTCGCGATGTGGGAAGGTTAGAAATGTTCTTTGGACTGCTAATAGGCACTTGTGTTGGAGTAACATGACGGAGCTCTTGAGATTCACCATCACCGTTGTGTCATCAGTACAGAAGAGGGAGAATATGAAATCCTCAACAAAAAAAAAAGAGCTACATGGACAACTTGTGGCTTCAATGAGGATTGCACACAAAAATCGTTTTGGAGAGCAAAATGATGGAGATCCTCATTTAACTTGTAGAAGTTAATGTTACATCTGATGTTTGATTTGTTAAACTAAGTTGGTTGCAGTTTCTGCAAACCAGTGCTAAAAGAAAGATGCTTTAAATATCTGTCAAGCAGGTGGGGGGGAGAGTGCATGCTTTTTTTTTTTTTTTATTTAATACATAAGTTATTTTACTTTTATTTATAGAACCGTTGTTTTAATATCTTGCAAAAGCCTTTTCTTTCAGGTGTATCCCTGGGGATAAACCTAATCAGATATGGACTTTTATAAAGAAGCCATAATAATTTTTCAGAAGATGATGCCTCATTTTGAGGGGGAAAATAGTAATAAAAAAAAATACATATAAATTTAAATTAAGCTGTGCTTTCAAGAGGAGCATTTTTGCGGGACTTTCTCAGTTTTGCCATCATGGTGTGTTGCCCCATGCAAAATGTTCTGTTTAACACAAAAAAGTAGCCACAAAAAGAGTGCACACATCCTTCTGCTGAGCTGCTGAAAAGTGATAGGCCAGTGTCAAAGGGGGAATCTGGTTTGTTGCTGGGTCTCTCAAGGGCCACAGACAGGCTGTTGCTGAGCCTGTGTACAGTCTTTCCTGGTGCTTGCAGCAGTGCCTATGGACTTCTTAATGTTTTCAGGGATCAACTTAATTGTGCACTGCTGTATATGAACTCTGTTTGCCACACTTGGGAATTTAAAAGGGTTTTTTAAAGTATTCATTTAAAAAAAAAAAAAAAAAAAAAAAAAAACCTTATGAATGAACTGAAATACCCATGCTCCTTAACGCATTTCCCCCATGCCAGCATAGAAGGAAAAGTAATGTTTATACTGCTCACTTCTGAAAAGGACTGTGGATGTTTGTGTTGTGATGGTGCTAAAGCCATTGGTAATGTTTCCTATTGTGGAAACACATCCTGCGGTAGGTAGAAAAGCCCAAGGAGTGTTTCCATTTTCTTTTCCCTAAAGGACTTTTGTATACTCTTAAGGTAGGAGGAAACCTGGCAGTACCCCATTCTTTAAAGGCTTAAATGGACTGAGAACCCAGCTGAAGTTATAAGCCAAGGGGGTACACAGTGCTGTGTGAAAAAAGAAAAAAAATATATATAGATATATAAATGGAGTTTCCCTTTGTTTTTTGTTTGCAATGGACTGCAAAATATCACTGCTACCAACCCAGCTCTGCCTGCCAGGCCCTCCTTTTATGTTTGTGGCTTAGACCATAAATCATTAGTTGGACTGCTTTTATGAACTTTTCTATCATTATTAATGCCATCGTTAACAGTCACAAAACTACAAGAAATCGGTATGTTGCTACTTTAACCAGCTTCTTTTTTTGAATTTGCTGTAGGTACAAATTTTCATTAGTGCAATCTGCAATATTTTCAAAAAAGTTTTCTAAGCTGTATTATGGTAATAAATGTGATAACATATTAGATACATGTATGCAAAAACTAATGTACCAAGTAATACTTGAGTCTGGAAGTACTGATAGGTACTTCAAGTAACAATAGTTTACTCTGATTAGATTGTATGCACAAAAACTACAGTATAGATGGTCAGTTAAGGCTACAGCACATGTAGAAGCCAGTGGCTTCTGAAAGTGTATGAAAATGTACTTGCAGTATAACAGTATGTAGGTATATGTGGTTTTTTAAGCCTTCCTTCATTATTACTGTGCTAATATATTGGTTTTCCCCAATGACAAAGATACTGGTTTCACTTCTAAAACAGCAATAGAAAGCAAGTTTATTAAAGGTTCCTCTACCCTCATCCTGTCTTGTATACACACACATTCTGCCTGGTTTAGTCCTAGATTTGAAGACTGCTGTTTCTGCTAACTAATGCCTGGTTTGTGAATTAACAGTTAAAGTACTTGGAATTGCAATGTACCTGCCTATAAGCATTCATCGTAACTTCTCTAGGGAGTACACATAGATTGCTTTTTCAAAAAGCCTTGTTTAACAGACCCTAAGGAGTTCATGCTGTTGTGGTTATGTTTGTTTGATAGAGGCTTTAGTTAAGAATACACTTTGAAACAATACTATCATTTGACTTGCATTGTGTTGCTGCCAAGTGGTGAAACCATTAGCAAAACAATTTGACTAACATTTAGTAAAAAAGAAATGTAAAAGCTGTCATGTTTAGACTTACATTTCAAATTACACATTACAGACTCTTAGCAGATTGTCCTATCTTAGTAAGTTTAACATTGGGTGTGTTTTAGAAAGGAGATTCACATGCCTAATTGGTATACAATTGTATTTTAGCTGTATTGTAATGTGCACAATATTGTTCTTAATTATTTACCTAATTCATGTAGGCGTCGACCAGAGGAATTTGACATGCAAAGCAGAAAAAGACCAAGGATTGACTATCCACCTGAATTTCCGCAGAGACCAGGTCATTATCTCGTACTCATCACATTATTGAGGGTGACGTTTTTAAAGGAGTAAACCCTGCGTTTTTAATATTGTTAATTTAGAAATGTGTGGACTCTGTTTAGTATTTTACTACCAATATGCATTGTCCACAACTATTGGGTAGGTCGAGCATTGTTCTTTGTGAAAATATGTACGTGCATAGATAATACACTGATCCTTAAAACCTTACTAATAAAGCCAGAAATTACAGTAAACTAGTACATTGGTTCCAGAAACCTTGATGATCACTACTTTAGGAGAACCTAAGGTAACATTAGTTAGTCCAAGATTAATATTAACCAAGGTGTTCAGTGAAGCTCCCCTTTTAATCTCTAAATTTATTTCTTTGTTTATATCTGAACTGGGAAAAACTTTGAACTAAAATGAGACCAATTCAAACAGCTGCTAAGCAATGGCACTTGAGCAGAGGTGTTTTTTGTTTTTATTCTTTGGTGTTAGACTACAACTATAAATCCTGTACCATCCACAAACCAAACACTTAAGTCACAGAGTTAAGTAGACACAAGTTTTGACTATTTCCTTTATTTGTAAATGTACATCTATGCTTGGATATCTGTTACCAAACGTTAGTGAAGATTAAATGAGAGCAACAGGTATATGGAAGCATTTGCTGTGAGTGGTTTAGGTGGTTCACACTAGGCATTCGGTTCATACAAACGCATCACCTTATGTTCAAATCGTAGAAGCTGCGACGAGTTGGTAGATTTCAACTTCTCAGCGTCAAGTTGGTGACGTCATTTGCGTTCAACCAATCACGCCTTCCTTTAGAATTTTACAAGTAAAATACAGTTTACTGTTTATTATTTGAAATAAGTTATACTTGTATAGATGTAGTGGAAAATGTCTAAAGAACTAATAATTAAGCATGTACGGTACCATAAATAATCAGAATGAAAACTAAGAACTCAGGAATTTAAATCAGCAGCCTATGTACAGTGTTTACTTAAAGCGGGATGGTTGAATTGAGCGGGTCGGCTCAACAAAGTCTGAGCGAATGTCAGTGATTTTACCATGAAACTGAATGGTGGCATTTGCTGTCAGTCACACAATTTTTTTTTTTTTTTTTGGATCAGCAGTTTTTAAAAAGAGCCGCTGCTGTTAGTGAGTAAGTTAAATGCAGCTGTGTGCATGACTCCCTAACCTCCAGAAGACTGGTTTAAAAAAAAAAAAGACAACAGTCAGAATGAACTAATGCAGAGAGATTTCTCCGTGTGAACGACAGCCTGCATCCGTTCGTAGCATCCATCTGAGTTGTATGCTCAGTGTGAACCAGCCTCTTTTTAAATGTGTGTGACAGAGTTCAGATGTACTGTATACTGAGATAAATATTTATACCTTCGCCAATCTAATGTGCTCCCACCCACCCCCAGAAGACCAATTACTATCAAACCTGTATTTAAGACACTTATTATAATGAGCACTTTGATTACCAGCTAATGTGTTCCTGTTGTTGGCAGTTGTCGGGGAGCAATCCCTTACTATCCTTGTCAGTGTACATTATAGATGGCATTGTATATAAACACACAGTTGCCTTGGTTGATGTATTAACAGGTTTAACAGTACACTAATGAATGTTTCATATTGATTTACAACAGTCATTAAATTGTCTAGCTCCAGTTATTTCCATTCATCTCAAATACAAGTGCTGCTGTTTAGTATGGCTTGATTTGTATTTTTTTTTTTTTTTTTTTTTTGGATAGTACTACTGAAGTAAATTGTGAATATGATCTGCTTTGAATGTATTAATCAATGTATTGGTGTTTAAACAGGTTTCATGAAAGACCCTCGAAATCAGCATGTAGACAGGTAGGTTCCTGATAATTTATATCTAGATATTTTTGCTTTATGCTTTGTTTCCCTATATCAAATGAATCTGTCCCTTTTTAACAAGTAACTTCATTCCCAACAGACGTTTTACAGGAGTGCGACGGGATGTGTTTCTAAATGGGGTAAGTTTCCTGAATTTTGTAAAAAGCAAGCACAATTGTGTTCATATGAACAGTTCAGATTTTTTTTTTTTTTTTTGGCTTAACCCTTTAGTGCCTGTTGTAGAAAATTGTGTGTGTGTTTTTGTGTTTTTTCACCAATGTAACACAATTGACACCTGTTGCACGCACAGGCACTCCCTAGCTGGCCACGTCAAACCTCCCAAGAGCAGCACAAGGTGAGTTTGCTTGGGAGTGAGCAGGTTTTTGGCCCATGGTACCTTAGAATAAATGAATGTATCCACTGTTACATGTTTTTGAAACCATTCATTTAAATATATAAAAGTGTCAAATATGTCTTTTCAAATGACAAATCAACATAATTACTTGTTCTTTCCAAAGTCTGTTTTACAGACTGGGGAAAATAATTTGGGCATTAAAGGGTTAAGGTGAAAGGGTTATAGTTTAGACAATAGGGTCCATTTATGGTGTTAGTGTGACTTTCTTTCTTCATTTAAGTGTATCCATATAAAGAGGAACTCCCTTTTAAAATGCTTTTGTATAAAAAATAATAATAATTTGGCCCATTTTTAAAAATTTCTTTTGAAATGTGTTTGATTAATTTGTTTTTGTTTTAAAAATGTTTAGTTTCAAAAATGTAATTGTCGATCCTTGTTTTACTTTTTCACTATTTTATAATTTCTATTGTAAAGTTTTTATGCAAAAACAAGCCTAGTTCTATGCATTGGACGAAGCCACAGTGACATTTATTATTTCTCTTTTTTTTGTCTCCATAAACTTTATTCACAGTATAGAAATAACAAAAGAACAGTTAAAATTAATAATCCACCGCTGTATTAGTTTTCACTTGGCTTCCAAACATTAGTAGGAAAATAATAAAAACAAGTAATTTGTTATGAGTTCACGTTTCAAATCTGAAACCAATCAAATGCCATCTAGTTTAGAGTGATCGTAGATGGAACTTAATTGCTTAGATGTTGGCTGCATTATTTATTTTTTTGTAGTTTTATTATCTATGTAGCATGTGAAAATTCCTGAACATTTTTATTAAATGTTTTTATTATTAAATTGAAACTGTCAGTATTTCTCAGTTTCCAGAAGTTGTCATTTAAAAAATAAATTAAAAACATTTGAAAAATGCATGCTGTCAATGCACAACGATATCTTCTGATTTGCTTTAATCAGTATCTTTGGTTAAAACAAAACAATGTTTTCTGTTTTCAGTCTTACAATGATTATATGAGGGAATTTCATCACAGCATCGGGCCACCCCCTCCCTGGCAGGCAATGGCAAGTATTATTATTATTTGTTTTTTCTTATTTGCACTGGTCCTTCCTCATGGGTACTCTCGCTACCTGCCAACAAACCGATAAGATTTTCTTGGCCAATACCTGTAGCCGATGGTTATCTACCCATATCGGCCAATTGCTAGGATACCGATAATAAATACAGTGTAGATAAACTACTAGAACAACACATAGGGCCTATACTTAAACTGTTTTATAATTGTAAATGTTAAACAATTAACAGATTTCGTTTACTTGTATTTATGACAAAAACGAACAGATGTTGTTTACTTGTTGCATTTACTTCAGGAAATGATTACAAACTAAGAATAACATAGTAGTATATTGTGTGCTTGTCAGCAGTTTATACATGTGTTTTACAACATACACAAAAATAATACTTTGCATTTATACTAGTAAAAACACTGTAGAAAAAATATATAATGTGACATTTTTTATAGCTACTTGCTAGCAAACATTGTTTATTATAAATTTGACCTATACTGTACAGTAGAAAAAAAAAAATCTTATGCAATGTCAACTACAGCAACGTTCGTTAAGTTCATATTTTAAGCATACACTGCTTAAAAAGGCGGCCCAACTTAAATTGTTCACATAATCAAAAACAAAAAGATGTCATGAAAATATCCGGTTACAAAATTCAGTCAAACTTGAATTTGTTACTTAACAAGACGGCACAGTAATAAATTCCAGCTTCAAAATGCTGCCTAATACACCTGCAACCAATGCAGATTAAGATAAACAAACAGCAAGACAAACACAAATTACAAAAGGTAATTCCCACATAATGTTTAGAGAGCCAACAACTCCTTGGAAGTTCGGGAGATTGTTGTCATTGCTGCTGTAGTCTTGATTTTAAAAAAAGTGCTTTTCAGCTAAACTGTTTACGTTCAAGGATTTGATCAAGTGAGCTATGGAGGAGGACCTGAGGTGATGTCAGGCTGCCACATAGACGTCGCAGAGGCAGTTTTGTAACTAACCGCACATCGATGCTACATTTGAACAATAATTTAACTTCTTAATACTTTTTTTCTTACAAAAAATAAATATAGAAATAATGATAATTATAATAATAATAACTTTAACTATCAATGTTAAATAGGATTCAACCTTTTTTTTTTTAAGCATCAGAGTAATATTCTACTCACAGTTCATTGTTGGATTTAATGTAGCATCAAGTCTGTTGTGCACATAACTCTATCCTATTGTTGTCTTCAGATATTTAAAAAAAAAATCATCCAACGCAACTATTTTGAGACGTATTTACTGCATTTTGGTTGCACATTGCACAGCACTGGAAAAATGAGTGTCTCAGTGTTCCTGTGTCATTACAGTAAGCGTGCCTGACCAAACATTAAATGCTGTGCTAGAAGAAATTCAAGCATGAATATCGGTATACAATTTCGGCTAAAATAGGAAAAACTAGCGATAATCGATTGTGTTATCCCTTATCGGTGCCATGCCAACGGGCTACTGATTATCAGTGAACCCCTAATTCTAACCCCCCAAAATAAAACTGAATTTATCTTGCTTCTGAGTTAAATGCAGTCAAACTTTTTTATGTCTTTCACAATATGTTATACACCCATAAGAAAAGGAACCGGTCGGCTGGTTTCTCAAGTGCTTATGAGTAGAAGTTCATTGTTTGTCGACAGGCTGTGATTTGAGACAAACAATCTCTCTCCTGGAGACCTAAACACATATTTTCAAAATAGTCCTGATCAGAATCTTAAAAGCAAGCTTTCAGAACTCCCAAGCCTTTTCATGTAATCTGTTGTATCTGATTAACTAAACTGGTGGCAAGTCTCCGGTGGTCCTTGTAGTTTACTGTGGCTGACAGATTATCAGAACAACATGGTTTCTGATGGATTTCAGTTAAGGACGTGGAAGAGATGTGGCGCTAATAATGTTGTAGTACTATTAACCCAGGGGTGTCAAACTCCAGTCCTTGAGGGCCGCAGGGTCTTCTGGTTTTCATTCCAACTTAAGCTCTCAATTAACATAATTGATCTAATTATTTGTTGATTTGGCATATTTACTATTTTCAGGTCTTTTACAGTGCACTTGATTCAAGGTACACTACTGATGAAACATTTTGAGGCCTGAAGAGAAGTGTTTAATGTGTCTAGTTAATCAATTAATTAGACCAATTAAGGAACTGATCGCTCGGCTGGAAGACACTGCGGCCCTCCAGGAACTGAGTTTGACACCCCTGTATTAACGTATCATAGTAATCAAATCAGACGGTCAAATAATTGTTTCACCTAGAATGGCTAATTTTACGTTGTCACAACATAATGCAGAAATTATGTAACCAGAAATTACAAATGATTCCTTATTGAATGACTTATTTTGTAGAAGAGGCATGTTTAGAAAGAAAGCAAGTGGCAGCTGCAAAGTGAACATACCTGCATACAACGTGATATCTGTCTAACAGCTGTCTGTACATTTCATAGACCCCCTATCCTGGAATGGAGCAGCCACCACATCATCCTTATTACCAGCATCATCCTCCACCACCTCAAGCTCACCCACAATACTCTGGACATCACCCAGTGCCACATGACACCAGATACAGAGACAAACGTGTGGTAGGTGTTCTTGCATGTTTATCTCCTGCGATTATTGAAATGCCGTGAATTGCAAGCTAAAACTTCATTTAAAAAAAAAAAAAAGCAGCTTTTACCCTTACTAGGCCAAAGTTTAACTTGAAGTAAAACCACAGTTCTTATCCTAATGCTTCACCTGGCTAGTTTTGCCTCTATCAGCTTGATTGCTTTATATTCTGTTTAAAACCCAATATCCTTGTTGGTCTAACATTACATTTGGAGATAAAATCCATGGCATGTACATTTTAAACATTTTACAGTGGTGTAATAGCCTGGAGGTAAACCTGTAAAACCACAGACTTTAGTTGCACCACTTCAGGTTTCACAGACCCCAACTTGCATTAATGTTGGACTAGCTTTTATATTTTAAATGCCAAAATTGGCACCTCCTACTAAGTGCCAGGGAGATTTACATTTAGCTTTATAATGAACTAGAGTACACAAAAAAGTAAAGGATACCAATGAATTCTAATTTAATTGCTGAATTGAATAATGGTAACCTTTTATTTTGTTTCTCAATTTTAACATAAGATGTCATTTACAAACTATAAACTTGTTTCTTGTCTAACAGCATGATTATGACATGAGAGTGGATGACTTCTTGCGGCGCACACAGGCAGTGGTGAGTGGGCGCAGGAGCCGTCCCCGGGAGAGGGACAGGGAACGTGAGCGTGACAGACCCAGGGACACACGCCGAGACAGAGAACGCGACAGGGGCCGGGAGAGAGACCGAGAGAGGGAGCGGATCAGGGAAAGGGAGAAGGAAAGGGGAAGATACCGAAGATAATAACCCAGCACTGTTGAATACAAAATCCTTTGTGTTTACAATTGTGAAACTTTGTTGAAGTTGTCCCTTTTTTTTAAGAAACAAAAACACAAATTACTTTTTTGTATATTAGAAACAATGGCCCATGTATGTTTTGTGCATGCAGTATAACGAACTGGAGAGAAATCTACCAAAAATGCATATCTTAAACCTTTTCTTGTTTTTGTTTTGATTTTTGATTTGAGCAGGTGCAAGAATATATGTATATATCCTGTTTTATATGGACACAACTACCTGTTTGCCTTTACTGTTACCCATTTATGTGTTAATCCTGAAAACCAGGGATGGTAACCCTGCTCTCGCCACATTCTCTTGTTTGTTATTGCACATGGTTAAATGAAGATGTTGCTGCTAATAAGGAGTATTCAGCTGTACTTGTACAGTGTAATGATGACTGTATGGCAGTGTTGTAGCAAGTACTTTTTTTATAGTCTTTTTTTAGATTTCAAACCATGAATTTTCCAGTGTTGAAAGATAAAAGTAATATTAAGACACTATTGCCACCTATTTTAAACTTATTTTCAACCATTTCCTTTAGGACCACTTAGGATTCCAGTCAATACTATGTATGGCTTAAACTAATAATACAGTGGCTTGCGATGTACACAATTTTTAGTTTGTAGTTAAAAAAAAAAAAAAAAAAAAAAAAAAAAAAAAACCATAAAATAGTACAGTATCATTTAGTGATCCTTTTGATATGAAATAAAACCAAAAATATCATCTGATTGTATTTTTGCTTTTGTATTGATGCACACCAAGACAATATTTTTCTTCAAAGGACAGGCTTTGTAAGTACAATTTTAATTGGGATAAGTGCATGTGTATTGGTATTGCTAGTTTAGTCTTTTCTGGACTCTTAGGGTGACAAATTGGTTTTGATGTTATAAATTTGAATTAGTATGGGGAAAAGGGTGTTTTGAATACTTCAAAGAATTCTTTTCAATATATTTAAAACCAGTTTTACAGCCTGCAAGAATCGGAAAGTGTTTATTTATAATCCTGTACACTGAGAGGCAGCCCACTAGAGGGACCCGTGGATACTGGATTTAATTGTTTCAATTTGAACCCAGAACATATTGTGAAGTTTCTAAGAAAGTGTCTGGTATAATTGCTTAATCTGTGTTTTGAAAAGGTCTAAATTAGATCTGGCTTTAATTGGATGATTTAGCTTGGGTACTAGGCATTTCCTCGTTGAAACAAAGTCATCTATATACAGTGCTTACAGGTTCTAAAATCAGAAGAGAATGATTCCTGCCCTGACTTGATGTTACAGCTGGTAAGGAGAACATGATGTCAAATGTAAGGGATGAGATTTTGTTCTTGTAAAGGTAATTAAGAAAATATCCCTTTTGAATACAACCTAAACTCCTATTAATAATGTTTGTTTCATGTAGCAGTTTTTTTTGAACTTCTAAAGTTTTCGTCCCATTACTGACTGATCAAAAGTGGGGGATTGAAGAAAGGTGGCCTTTCTGTGATGGATGAAATCCAAATCTACTGGTAAATTATGTCTCATTGACCAGTCTGAAATTAGAAAAACATTACAGTTTAAAACACTCTTACAAGAAAAAGAAAAATGGTCACTGGAATTTATACAGGACAGAATGGATTTTGGGTAAAATTTAAAAAAGAAAATGTCAGCAGCTGTTTTAAACAGGCAGTTCTCTGATTTATGTCGCTTTATATATTAACAGAACATTTGCTAACATACAGTCAATTATCCACAATGGCCGAGTTATATTGCTTTGAGTTTTATAATGGGTGATTATGGACAAATTTGATAGAAAGAGTGGTTACAATGTCTTTCTATGGCCCATAGGGGGTGCTGTGAATATCTAATTTACTTAAATTATTGTATTATTGTTCAAACATGCCTATACCTGGGTTTATGCTTTTTTTTTTCTGAGAAAGTGCATATATTAGCTTTCATATATTAGCCCATATGCCTGTGTCGGAGTATGTGTCCCCACAGCTCAATAAATGCAGCATGTGGGAGCTAAGTTGTTTATAAATTTGCAATACCATACTACACCAAGTTGTAAAAGTAAAACTGATTAAATACCATTTTAATCTTTTAGTTAGATTTATTATAGATTTTCTTTCTTTTGAACTTTGTATTTGTCAACCCCACATAAAGGTGAATGTGCCTGTTTGTGTAATCAGTGCTTCAGAACACTGCTGTTGGTGCATTAACAAGTAAAGCAAATATACATTGTATGCATTTAATATGGACACTGCAGTATTTCTACAATCCCCATAAAGTGATACGCTGGTCAGCTGTTTGACATCCTTCCAAAAACATTCTCTATTGAAGTAACTAGATTGACTACTACATCATTCTGGTAACTGCTGGGTGCTCATACTTGGGTATACACTGTTTTCAAATGCAGCTACCCTATAGTTCCTTATTAACACCTATGTACCCATATCAAGAGCATAATTGCCCTCAAAACTAAAGATATTTAGTTTAGAACATATCCCTTGAACAACCTAAACTACAAATAATGTTTGTTTCATATAGCAGTTTTTTTTTTTTTTTTTTTTTTTTTTTGTGATAGTAAAAACAACACATTAAAGCTGTAGTGGGATTTCTAATATATTTTCACTTCCTCATCAGCTCTAATATAGTCCTTCATGCATGTGTGTCTTGTGTATAAGCACATCCCTCATACACTCTCCTGTTTGCACAGTAATGGAAAACGGCACCCTTTAGGCCACAGTGGTGAGCATGAATGTTGAAGCACAGCTTGTAGCAACATGCTTAGTCTTATCTGAATTGAAAAAGAGCTTTAATCTTGTAAAAGCACAACTCGTTAGACAGAATATTTTCTTTGTTTTTGGGACAGACAAGGTCTAAATACATCCTTCTAGAGCTGGTATATCATTGGCAATGAAGTAAAATAAAAAATTGTGGCCGTTTTTCATGTATACCTGAAATAAATATTTTTTTAAAGTTATGTGTGGTGGCAAGACAAATTTTTACACATTGAATTAATACAAAAGTTGTATCTGTGCATTGAATAAGACCTGTTTTAATTTAATGTTAGTGTGGGGTAATATGATCATGTGACACTATCAGAGGTCAAAGGGCAGTCATGTTTTGAGCTGTTTTTGGACTTTGTGAGTTCAAATGGTTCGAGAATGTGTTCCACCTGAGCTAGAAATGTTTAAGAAGGCTTGCATTATTCCTCAGATTATGTGTCTGTTTTTTTTTTATTTATACCTTACCAGTTTTGGCAGGGTGTCATAGATTACCTTTGACAAATATTTTATGGTTTTTCCAACATTCCACAAAAATGTCTCAAACCCATGCAAGTTATGCATCTATGGAAAGCTTTTGTGTCTCCCATGTCATATTACACACCATGTTTTTTTTTTATATTTTCATAGGTAGAAGATATATTTTAAATTGTATTTATGTCTGCTCTAACAGACATTTTGTATCCTTTGAACTTACCCACTTTAGAGCTATCAGGAGCATCAACCATAAGCTTCCTCCATAAAGAAAAGCATTTTCAGCAGTTGTAGTTCTGAATGTGCCTTACAATGGAATGATTTTTGTATTATACCATTATAATCAGCCTGCAGTTCTCTAACACAATATTAATGATGACTTCCAGAGAAATGTCTGTTATATAATGCATTATAATAACAGTAATTAATATCAACAATAATGTGTATAGGAGGCACATTATTGTTGCTTATAAAAGCACTGGGGATTCCCTTTTGCCTTACTCTTTCTCCTCATCCTCTTCATCACTACTGCAAACAAAACTTAGCTGTTCCTCTTCCTGTATATTGAAAGAGTTAATTGGCACTCCTCTGATGCCATACAATCGCAAGACTCAATACAGGAGAGGTTGTTGCAGTAGAGTTCATACCTCTGTTCACTCTTGGTTTGTGTGGTACCATAAAGAGCAACTACGAGGGCTTCACAACATCATCAGACAGATAGTGTTCACTACCTTTATTGTGGGATATGATTAAAGTAAAAATCTTGCCAAGAAAGTAAAAAAAAAAAAAAAAAAAAAAAAAAACACAAGCAATCGTCAAATCCAGTAATTGAATGTTCTAGATTTTGAACTTTATTCTATTTCATCACTGGAGTATGTTACATGTTGGCTTGGTTTTAATCATTCAAACAAATGCTATATTATGTAATTCCCCCATATACAGTACATAAACTTGCACTTTTATAGCTAAAATGTACAAATAACTAAAATAATCATTGTCCTAGCAAAGTTTTTAGATTTTAAGAACTGATTCAATGATCAAGTGAAGAAAACAAATTACTCCTTCTTGCGTTTCTTTTCGGATCTTTTGCAACATTTCCGGAAACAGAAGCTGCAGGATTTTACAATGATAAACATAATCGCTATTATAAATGCCAGCAATAAGCCTATGACGTCCAGACAGTGGTACTGGTACCAAGTCAGGTTGTGGGCTTCAGATCTTAAATGCTTGGCTCCTTTGTGACGCATTACAAACTCAATCCAGAATACAGCTCTGTCCAGTGGTTTTATTGGCTGATCATGGTGAATTCTCGATAACCTCATGGCATTTTCTTTGTATCTTAAAGAAGAAGAAGAAGAAAAAAAATATATATATATATATATATATATATATATACACACACACAGTGTAGCGTGCACGGGGGAAGGCAGCAGCACGGTGTAGGTGATGTAATCACATGCAAAGACATAAGCCCGATATATGCTCCTTGCAAAGGAGCCGGCTCTTTTGTACAGCAGTATATATATTATTAGGGCTTTCAATTATTCACAGTTAACTTCTGCAATTAACGCTTACATTTTTTGGGAGCTACATTTTTTTAATGCACGTTATTTGCACTTGTCTTGTCCCTCTTAGCATACCCTAATTCATTTCCTGAGGCACTATTTGAATGAGGATTGAATGAGTGTAGTCATCATTTCAATATAAAATTAGTCACATAAGTGCATAATGTAGCAAAGCACTCAAACTGAAGGACTTGTGAATGGGACATTTATTTATTTTTTTAACTTTCTGACAGTTCATTGTATAGAAAGAGGGTTACTTGTGTCTACTATCAAAGTGAGTTCCAGTATCACAGAAGTGCATCTAGTCTGCTGTACCACCTGCGCGCTAAACATGCTTTCACTTCTCAAAATACAGTTTCTATTAGTTTTACTGCTACAGACAACAACAATACAACAAATGAAAATCCAGGATTGCTACAAACCCATGAATCAAGCTAAGTACAATATAACGGGCTGTTAACATTGTATCTTTGTTTTTCTGTTTTTTTTCAACTATATTATTTACAATTACAGAGAATATAACCATTACTCAGCGAATGTTTTGTTTTATTTAGGCAATTTCAGTTATTAATAAAAGACAATTTAAAATTATTATTATTATTATTATTATTATTATTATTATTATTATTATTATTATTTAAACAGTAATGAAAAGGAGTAAAGGAAACTGTTAATTGCATAAATGTAATAATTGTAAATGTAGTAATAATAATAATAATAATAATAATAATAAATAATAATAATAATAATAATAATAATTGCAGTAATTGTATCAATTAAATATGTGATTATACCCAAGATTAACTGAGATACATTTTTTAATCACTTGACAGCTCTAAATACTATACATTATTTAATTTAAATTATTGAAAAGATCAGATTATGGAAATACATGGAGGTGTTTGTCTGTCTTTTCATCGATCCATCTGTATGTCGCACACCTACAAGTTTGTTATGTTTTGAGAATCACTAATCTAATTGTCAATTCTTATTCTATACCATTCTGTAATACTGTTGATAAATGTCATGACATCAGCTGTTTCATCATACTGCTAGCCCAATATTATCGGGGATAATATTGGAGAGAAAAACAGCTTACTGTGAACGGGAAAAAAAATCCACACAGTTTGAGTGATCATGGAAAGCTGGTTAAGCTAACCTGTATTAGTACTACAGTTTGGTGATCAGACAGCCACAGAACTAAAACAGCCTTGCACTGAAAGAAATGCATGCATAAATCTATTGTCTTTTCACATGCATGAATGTGCCACATTTTGGGTGAAAATTTAAAAAAAAATGATGAATGGGACTTGCATATGCAACTTCTTTTTTGTGCAGAGCAAAATTTTACTTACGTTTTATTTTGTATCACATTGCTCAGGGCATCAACTAAATCTTGGGTTTTCATTTGATTGAAATTCAATATCACAGCAGCCCCCTTCACCTCCATGTGGACCATGTTGTCCGGCTGATCAGCAAACAGAGGAATACCAACCATTGCGATGCCATGGTATATTGCTTCATAGATCCCATTGGTACCACCGTGGGTAATGAAAGCCTTGGTCTTCGGATGACCTATAGCAATAACAAGTTCGACACATTCATTGCTTTTCAATAACTCTAGTCTACCCAGCTGGAAAGTCGCTTGCAGATGACCAGTAATATTTTGTTAACACCAAAATATATATTACAATACAATACAGTGGTGTGCATAGTTTTTGGATCAAGAGTCCAGAATCTCCAGTTCAGAACGCAGCATCAAGCTGTGATGGAGTGAGTTGGTTGATGTAGAGAAGATGCCATCAGGTACTGAGCAGTTTAAACTGTTCTGTTGAGAAGAGTGGTGAAAGATATCTCTAAGTGCTAGAAATCTAGTACATACTATAAAAGCTGTGATAGATGCCAAGGAGGTCAAACCACTTATATACCTTTTGTGCAAGGGGTAGAGGGCCATAGAATGAAGAAGCAGACTACCACTTTCAGAAGAGGCAAAGGAATTGTCACAAGTGACCCTAAAACCCCTCTCTTGTACAAAGTGCTATCTCCTTTTGAATGGAAGGCTTATGTTGCAGAAGTGTAGGTATCAGACGTTTAAAACTGTTACCCATGCCTGCGATGCTCAGAGATTGATTTTGGGACCTGTAGTGGCTTTTACAGACCCACTGAAAGCATAACCGGACAAAGATGTTCTATCCTGCTGGGAGCAATCTGATATCCTGGATGCAAACTTGACACTGTGATTAAAAGACCACTGTTACAAGTAACTGTTAAGGGTAATAATATTGTAAAACTCTATACTGGTTTAGAAATTGTTAAACAAGCAGAAGTACTATTGCAGAAATCTGTGTTAGCCTAAATGAAAAAGATTCAGTAAAACTAAACAACTATGACCTAACTCAATAACCTTCAATAACCGCCCATGTTATCTCTGTGGTGCATGGGGCTATGTGTATTGCTCAGATACGCCCCTTTTTCGGCTTCATTCAGCTTCTATCGTCTCACTTTGCCACTGAAAGGTTTTCTCTGCTTTTTCCAGAGGAAAAACGACTAAAGACCTGTGCTTTAAGTCTTTTTGATGATGTCGGACAGGGTCCTACATCAGACTGGAAAGGGAAAATTGTAATTTGTTGGACCTGGTCCAACATAGGACTGCAAAGGGTTAAGCCTTATGATGCATGAAGCAGAGAAAAAGTCAAAAATATCAGGGCAAAACTGCAGTTTATTCATCAGTCGAGTTTGGTAACACAGGCTCACTGGTCCATCTGCTTGGAGATCTTCCTGTAAAGCTGACTGCTGTTGTTATATTCAGAGCCTTTAATTTGGTAGTCATAATTTTGTATTTGTCTCTCACCTATATTGAATCATAAAGCTATAAGGATATAATAATTATATTTAGCTTTAGCTTTAGGCTGTTACATTGTATGCTTTAGGGTAGTTTTGGGTGCTTTTAGGAGGAAGAAAAGTATGTGTTGTAACCATATTGCTTTATAGTATTAATGCGGTTAGTTTGCACAGACACCAGTCTGCCCAGATTGTCTATGAGCTAGGATTTGATGTAAATCTGTGATCACTAGATTGATTTAAGCATTAATAAACTGAAGGAGTAAATATATACTCTGATTCATTAAACTGAATAAACCAAGTCTGTATGATTATTTTTTATTGAAGGTTGTCTGTGTATGTGAAAATCTGTAAGCCAGTACAGAAATGATCCACTGTAGGCGTTTCAACCATCTATTTGTCTTCCCAGTTGCCTCCCCTGATTCTATTAGAGAATAAAAGAAGTGCACGAATGTGACAGAATTCACAATAAATGTATCTGTTAAATGTTCTGTGCTACATCATTTCACTTTAGCTTAATCATTTAATAGCATTAACTATTTCATTTATAACCTTTTTTCTTTGTTTGCACAAGACATTTTCGCCAGGAAAAAGTTACGTCTGCGGCCCAATAGAGTTCCACTGCCCACCTGTCAGGTCCGGCCATAAGCTTAGAAACCACTGATATAAAGCATTTGGTTTGCCTGGCATCTACAGTGTCTTACCAAGCAGGTCATTTTGAGGAATCCAGTCATAAACTCTAGTGTTCGGAGCCAAGGTTTCTGGCTTTTCTCCACTGTATCTCCATAGAACCTGATAATAATTCAGACAGCACTTTTAGTGGAACAGTATAACAATACATATTCTGTGATACCACTGTTCATATTCCATCCTCCAAAATGCTAAACAGTATTAATGAAACTTAGATGACCATTAGTAAGCTGTGCATAGTTGTACCCAACAGTAAGTAGACTATAATACTATTTAATTCTAATTAGGCAGGTTATAGATATTAATTGCATGAATCTTATCTTTTGAGCACTTCCACTCACTATATGCAAATATGTATTTTACTTTGCAAAAATCTGACATGATTCTAGGTTAAACACTCAGTTTACATGTCTTACTCTCTGGTAGTCTGTTATACAACGCCATTTAGGAAAGGTGTGATAGAGCCAGAAAGGATCGATGCTGTAAATCTCCCTCCCGATTAGAAAGGGCGCTGTGTAAGGGGGAAGGTAAGCTGCCTCCTAGTGCTGCCACCTCTGTGGTAGGTGGAAACCGGAAGGTGACCATATTAGGAGGGGCGCGTAGCCGCAAGTACTCAGGACGATTCCATTGCAGTCAGCTGCGGGGCAGCCCTCTATTAGGGAAACCATGGCAACGCGGTGACTGGGGGGGAGGAGTTTGCTGGGTACAAAGGGGAGCAGCTACGGCAAAGCCTCCGCTTACGCTAAGAAAGAGAGAAAGAGGCTTCCGGAGCCTGTATTGATTTATTTGTGTTTTTTGGATTACGTGTTTGTGTTGCAGAGGAGGAGTGAGCCGCGGACCGGCAAAACACAGAGCACGTCCCTGCACTGCCCAGCCCAGCCCAGCCCAGCACCGCACCGCACCGCACCGCACCGCACCGCACCGCACCACACTTCTCAGCACCAAGAGCACTGCGTGCACGGATAACGTGGGGACGGGCAAAGTCCCGTTTATGTTTACTTTTCATTTTAATTAAAAAGAGCTGTCGTGTACCCCCCAATACCATTGCTGGTAAAGGGGCGGACTTATTTGTGTTGATGTTATTTTTGTTATTATTAAAACACACAGACTGTTTTGGGAGAAAGATTGTGTGGACCTCCTTCATTCACTGCACCTGACCACAAAAGGACATTGCCTTTTTTCCTTTGTCTACATGTTTCAGCTACAGTTAGACCTGACAATTGTGCCTCCAAGTGGAAAGAGTGTTTCAATGAAGGATGTGTTAAAACTACCTGGTTTGGTTTCTGAACAGTGCACAGCAAGATTATGGACTAATGTGAAAAACAGTCACACAAGCAGGATTAAAAGAATGCTTTAAATTTTTAAATAAATAAGAGTACAAACCGTCTGTGGTATTTGCCCTAGAGCAGAAGCAATCAAATTAGCCTTTTCTGTGGTTAGATTCTTAACCATTGAGCCAAGGGAAAACACCACAATGCCATGCTCTCCAGAGCTCTGTACAACCTTTTCCATATCCTGAAAAAGAAAACAAATAAAATATATCATCAACATTTACCTAGTATTGAATTTCTTAACTCTTTAATATTGTAGTGCTGGAATGAACGTTGTTTTCTCATGTTCGAATATACTGTACTTTCTACATGTAAACAAATATTTGAAAATTCTTTCATTTTGTTTAATATAATACCATACATTACAGTAAAAAAAATAAAAATAAAAAATAAATGGTACCAGACATATTAAAGAAGTAGGGGAAAAACACACTGTACAGCAGAATGAGTGTTGTTCATTTCAGATGTCACTATGCATGGTTCCCTTTAAATGGTAACATTATTTGCCATGCATTCCAGCAAAAATTGCTTCTGAAAGGACTTTTGTGTGAAAAAATGGTAATCATTTTTTTTTTCATTTTTTTAACACAAGAAGTTTTGGTTTTTTTTTCCCTCACAATACAAGTTCTGCTAACCCAGCAACCTATCTTGTATGTTCTGCATAGTGTATGGTAAAAAAAAAAAAAAAAACAGTTCTAACCATCCCGTTCTAAAATGATCTTCAAAGGGAATGCAGTGACACTACAAAGAAGTAGTTAGGAAGAAGAGTAGTTTTGTGCAGATACAGTGCTATAGTATGACCCATTAGTAAAATGATACCACATTTTCATGTTTTAACATAACAACATCTCAGTTGTATGAACAAATATTATGGTATCCTTCTGGTATTTTAACTTGTTTTGTAATCATAATGTTTAATGTGCAAGTCACAAAATCTTGAGCAGTGTGAATTACTTTAACTGTCATATTTGAATACTGTATAAAAAAGCCATGTATCTGTTATTTCCGCCAATAATCTTGTTGTCGTTGTTGCAGTACTATCACTGCTTATCACACTGCTGAAATATGACCACTATTAGGTATGTACCTCAGGTAATGGCTTTGACGGCCGACAGTGAAGTCCTCCCACAAACTGGAAGTTTGGAAGAAATGGTCTAGGATATTCAAAATCCCAGTAGGTTCTTATCAGCCACATGTCAGCCTTACCCATGGATTCACATAAAGTTGTTGGTCTCCCTTTGAACAGAAAAAACAGCATTGAATAAAGAGTAAAGGGTAAGACTTTTGCTGCCACAGTAAATTGGTCGCAATTCCAGCTAGTATAAACAATGCCACTTTTATTAGATAGGAGTTATATATTATGCCTGTAATATTGACCAATTGAATATGAATTAATTGATAAAAGAGCCAATGACACTATACAGAGTCTGGTAAATGCACAAAGTAAAATCACCAAGTAAACAACCAATAAAGTCTCTCAAGTCCAGCAGTGCTTATTCGGGATTATAAACCTCACAGATTGTTCCAGGTTCTGAGTAGTGGTCATTAGACAAATGCTCTATAAAAAACTTACTTTAAGTGGCAACATTCACGCAGCCTAAGCGAACCAGAACACACTATCGCATTAAACACATTTAAAAATGTCTTCATTAAAAAAAAGAAATCAAAAACAGCTTATTTTTTCATTAAAAAAAGTCAGTAGCAAATGATGTTTTTTTAACCTGCTTTATCTCAATACAATATCAGTAAGATTTTAGGTTAGTTATGTGTTAACCAGCTACACACAACATAAGCAAGAAACCAAGAAACTTCACATCCGCATATGTGTGTACAGCTTCTTTCTTTTTGTTAGCAGAATTGCTTTGACTATTGGTTACCTTTTAACTTATTATTCCCCTGGGAGTAAACTATCACAGTGTCTCTATTTTTAATTTGGATCCTTAACCAATCAGATTAGTAACTTTCCTTGCCCACCTTTTGATTTCCCTGTTCCTGTTCTCTTTTCCCTACTTGAATGGAATCTAATATTAATCTGGGTTACGATTAAGCCATGCATTTATATTTCTGTCTTCTATTGCTGGCTAGATTCATCAATGGTCTATGCATGTAGAAGTTAAGGTTTTTTTTTTCTGAACGCAAGTATTTGCAATGACACTGGTAAAGCACTTCTGGTCAAATAAGCTTCACAACATGTTTTACTTTTGTTTCCTGTTTATTCTTTAAAATAAATTACAAATACTGTAAATAATAATAATAATAATAATAATAATAATAATAATAATAATAATAATAATAATAATAATAATAATTTACCGTTCTTAGAAACAATTTTATTTTTCAAAAGTTTTGACTGAAAAATGTTCAAAAAAAAAAAAAAACTGTTCTAAATGCAGATTCTTCTTAAAACAAATATAATTTTTATATTTGGTTTTTTTTCTTGAGGATCACTAAGTGATCTACATGTTCTGGTTTGAGTGCACATCTTTGTGATGTATCACATTTCTAGCAACTGAGTACACTGGTCCCTGGGATGCAGAGGTAATACTTTGTTAACTTGGCTACCATGGATATTCCACCTTCTTGAACCTTCCACCAGTCAAGAGGATGGTCATCAAGCGATAAGGGTGCTGCCGCTTTATATTGTATGACCTCAATATCTGTTTTTGCTTCAACACTAAATGTGTCTCCAAACAAATCTACATGAAACCATTTTGAAACCCTTAATTTTTCTCAATACAATAGGGTCGCATATCTTTGCAAACAAAATGCACTAATGACTGAGTAATGTTTTAGCGGACATAAATGTTGCAGATAGTTTTGAACAATTTTCTGGTGTATGTTGTGCATATCAAATTATCATACCTTCATTTGCTGACCTATCTGACGGTGTCTGTAATTGTGATGATGATGAAGTGCTATCGCTCTGATGGTGTCGTTTCAGATGGACACACAGATTGGTTGTATTTGATTTGAGCTTTACACATTTTACACACAATGTGACTCTTACCAAGAACATGAGACGAATCCTTGATGCAATAAAACCCAAAATGAGTCCACACTTTAAATCAACCGGAGCAGGTCAAATTTAGCCGTCGCTCGCCTCTGCTCAGCTTCCATTTTACTCAGCTTTCCTGAACACACAATGATTGGTAGGTGAGGCTGCTAGAGAACATGGTAATAAATAATATTCTCTAAATATCAATGTAGCAGATCAAATTTTAATGAAATAAATACAGTGTACCAATACATTAATCGTATTGTCAAGAAACGTATCACAGATCACTGCGTGAATTGGCACACCCAAACCTTCAGCCACAAAAGTGGTCCAACACAGTATTGATGATTTTCTTCAAAGCACCAAATTTAGAGTTGTTTGTTGAACTTGTTCTTTTTCTGATTAATGGCAGGTCTCAATCCTGATGGTCTCCCGTTTTCATGCTGAGTTACTCACCACTTTTCTTGACCTGTATAGAAGTTCCTACTGAAAAGTTTTTTTTTGGTTTTCTTCAATCCAGTGAAAGCATCCCTGGTAGTAGCAGATTTTGAGTGACCCGAGCAATATAAGGTGGTACTTTTATTTTTGAGAAACTTCTTTCACTCATAATGTGTAACACTCTGTTCCAAGTATGGTTTAATTTTTGCCAAAATCCTTGCCGGATTTAACCACAGTGTTGCATCCCTTGAATGTTTTGTTACAGAGTGGTAGCAAGTCCCACTGGTCCAAAGACTGTGAGAGTGCTTCCAATGATGCTAAATCACTGATAACCTCAGATAATGTACTCATTCACTATGATGCATCACTGCCTATTAAACCAGCCTGTGACACTTCTTCATACAGTATAGGTGCTGTGATACTGCATACGATGACAGATGGCAATGAGTGACCAATAGCCTTCTCAACAAGATCCTTTATGTCAGCTGAGCACAACTATGCTTAAACTGATCAAGAAGCACTGAGCCTGGTGTGGGGAGTAAAAAAGTTAAATCAGTACTTCTGTGGTAAGAGATTCATCTTGCCCAAAGATCACCAGTCACTAGTCTCTATCATCAACCCTAGGAAAAGTGTAATGGTAGCTGCACGTCTACAAAGATGGGCTTGGAATAATAAGGAAACTGAAGAACTTGCTAACAATGCCAGGGGTGCCAGCAAATACAATGTTTGCCATCACCAGAACCATTGCGCCCCTAGGTGTGGCAACAGATTGTCATTGACTATATTGGACCCTTCACAGACACGATGTTTTTAGTAGCAGTGGATTCACATTCTAAGTGGCCTGAAGTATTTTCAGTGAAATCCACCACTTCATCACAGACTAGGAACATTCTAAGAACTCTCTTTTCTAGATCGGGTGTACCTTAGCAGATTGCCACTGAGAAAGACATTCACTTCACTTTAGAGGAGTTCCAAAACTGTCAAGGGGAACAGCATTCAGCATATTACTTCAGCCCCTTATCATCCTGCTACTAATGGGCTAGCAGAAATGTTTATTCAATTTGCAAATAGACAGTTCATGCAATGAGGAGACAGCAAGTGTCTTTAGAGCAGAAAATAGCAAACTATCTATTAGCTTATCAAAATTCTGAACATTTTTCCACAAAACAGACACCAGCTATGTTGTTCATGGAACAGAGATTAAGATCACATCTGGACTTGCTGACACCTGAACTTGTGTGTGGCCTAATTAGATATTGCTCAGTAAGGCAAAGGGGAAGCTGTACACAATATCATGCATTGCAGCTCAGTCACATTGTCAGCAAACAAACATACTCCATTCTCAAACAGACTGTTTCTTCATGGGACATACCATTAATTATCATTTTAATTTTTTAATGTATCAGTAGTTACAATGGACAGAATTATAAATGAATGTTAATACTTTATTTTATCAGAATTATGTTTAACTGAATGTTTTACTTAATTAAAATATGCTTTAATATGTTGAAACTACACATCAAGGGTTCTATTCATATGAGTAACAAGTTAGTACATGATTTTTTTAGGACCTGCCTGTAACCTCACTGTGGTATGAATCCCAGTTTGAAATTGTCCAGTCATAAAAAACAAGTCCTGTGTTACATAAAACAGCAGATTCATAAGTCGCTCCGCAAAGTTAATTGTGTTAGTGTACTGCACAAGGACCAAGGAGGAGCTGGTATCTGTCCACACAGCCTCTCCATTGTACTGGCGAAAGACAACCTCAATGTATAGGGGAGCCCAAGACTTTCAGCAACAAGTTCACCACATTAAATATTTAGGTCAGAAAGCAGGACATCAAACTTGGACTTTCTGAGTTTATCCTGCAAATCCTTGTTTCTGAGGACACCTTCACAAACTTCCCTGTTTCAAACAACCATTCTTCTCATGCTGTCTCTAATTTTCAGAAACATTTGTAATTAAGATATATCAGAATCGTACATCCATTCACTCAATATCTCATTGTTGCTATCATTCATATCATTCTTTTATAAAAGTTGAAAAGTTTAGACTGATACCTTTTTGTTTGGTTGCAATTGACTGGGGGTGATCCGGAATGAATTAATACTGTAACATTATCAGTGATGGCTCCTTGGGGTAGGAAAGGGAGGCACTGCTGCCTCAAAAGTTAAAGCAAAAAATAAATAAAAAGTAACATACTAACTGATCACATGCATTTACTTTTATTTGCATAAATATTACTTATTTTGCATGCAAGATGCTCCATGCGGTTGCGAACAATACCAGTTGATGGAAAATCTGGCTTCTCTGTGCTGAACTGCCTCCCATACAGTCGTTGGATGAGCGGAGGACAAGGGAGATTCTGTCTGCTTCTGCCATGTGATTAGCCAATCACACTCCTCCTATTTTCATCTTGCAATGTCACACAAGTTAAACAAAAAACAAAAAGAAAAACAGCAGAGGAGGCAGGAGGGTCTCCTTCCATTGTGTCTGCCAATCATTGGTCTCACTCTGCCTGAATTCTAGCGTGCATTGATTTGTATGGAAGGCGGCAGTACAGAGAACGGGAAGTGAACGATGATACCGGTAACTCTTATTTTCTTTTTTGTTTTTTTAATAAGTAAAAAAGAAAAACATAACCAAACATACAAATGCATAAAGTGCTTGATTTCAAATGTTCAACACTTGATTTTCCGCCAGAATTTAAAGTCTGATAGA
The DNA here is from genome assembly GCF_017654505.1 of Polyodon spathula. Classification (NCBI taxonomy): domain Eukaryota; kingdom Metazoa; phylum Chordata; class Actinopteri; order Acipenseriformes; family Polyodontidae; genus Polyodon; species Polyodon spathula. The sequence continues at coordinate 89,218,610 of NC_054535.1, read as the reverse complement.
TAATGCCAAGGTGTTATTTATGATGAGTAAACTTGTTGGTTGACAGTGAATTAGACTGATTTTTTTAAAACCAAATTTTCTCATAACCTTCCTCTTGGGGATTTTTTTTTTAATAATAGGCATAGTACTGTCTGATTATTATTATTATTATTATTATTATTATTATTATTATTATTATTATTATTATTATTATTAGGTGGCAGATTGGGCAAATGGTTTGGCGGCCATATTGTAAGTAATGTTTAAATTTTATGTCCTAGGTCGTGCCGATAGGGTCATAGTTATAATGGAACACGTATAGGAAGTCATATGTGCTCTATAAAAAATATCATCACCCGCACCCTTTGACCTCTCCAAAAGGTCAAACTAAAAACTGGCTCCTTGCGCCTCAGGGATCACAGAGTCATGGTTCATATGGAACACATATAGGAAGTCATATGTGCTCTATAAAAAAGCTGTATCAGCGATTATTTGTGACGATTGAACCATGTTTTCTTTGGAAGTCTTTTTATAGTTGCTAGCAACTCTAGTTATTATTATTATTATTAATTCGTTATTTGTTATTATTATTATTATTATTATTATTATTATTATTATTATTATTATTATTATTATGTGATGTTGGTATTATTGTCTGGTTTCACAATTGCATATTCAGTTAGTAGCGCTTTGCTTTATTGGTGTATCGTATAGTAAACAAACAGAAGTGTTCAGGTAAATTGCAGCACTTGCATTGAATAAAATATTTTCAAATGTAATAGTGAAAAAGTCGGACCCACTGCCAATGTTATGCCTCCCCAATTTTTGGAGCCACCAGTCACTACTGAACATTATGACCTCTATTAGCCAGTTCCTCCACAATGCATTTCTGATTTATCCAGTGGCTGTGTTCTCCAGGCCAGACCAGCACCTTGCCACTCATTACTATCCCTGTCAAACATGCTTGGAGAAAGAGAATGCAGAAGACCCACATTTTTTTAATATATATTGTCCCATTCCTATAACATCAGTAGAGCTGACGGGGAACAGTTATTTTGTGTCAGTATGGCTTGTGGAAATAAAACCGTTCTGAGAGAATAGCAAAGAAAGACAATATTCTCCACTCAAGAACTTAATAGTCTCACAGAAGAGGTAGCAAATGCAAAGAAATTGTTTGGAGAAAAAAAGTGCATCAATAAAACGGAGAAAACAAGTTTGGGAAGAGGTGCCAGAACACGTTAATGAAGTGTCATGGGTTGTCAAAAGAGATGACAGGTCAAAAGACACAAAGTAAAAAATAAATAAATAAATAAAAAAACTGCACATCTCCATAGAGAAGCTATTGTGTACTGGTGGTGGGTATTGCACTGATGCTTTATCACCAGCAGAGGGGGCTGTATATAATGCAATTCCACCTGTAATGATGCAAATAAACTCGGGTGGAAACGCTTATAAAAAAATAAAGAATATTTACTGTTTAAAGGCAATGTACACATGTTGCTGCTTTCACTTGTATTGCTGAACTGAGCATGTTCAATCAGCATGCATGGTGATGCCTATGCATAGTAAGGTGGATTGCTATTACAGTACCATATGAAAAACCTAGACTTTCACTGTATTACACAACCTCAGACAATTACTGGATTAGGAGGACACGACACATCTGCCAAATCTATGCACCATCGTGGCACATTCAAGAGCTCTGGTAATTTAAGAACTCAGTCAGGTGCTTTATAGACCAATGTTACATTAAAAAATATATGACCTTCGGTTTTCACTACAGTACATCATTGACAACACATAGCACCACAATAAACAAAAAATAACCATGGTAGAAATCAAGCAAACCAAAACAGACAAAACACAAAAACAACAACAAGCAGTCTCTCCTGATAAATACTTCCTAAAGGCAATTCTGAGCACAAGTAGAATTTACTGACCTCGTGACCTACCTGTGACCTCACTGTAGTATGAATCCCAATATGAATATGTCCATTCATAAAAGTATATCTATAATTATACACCATCACAACCTTTCCAACTTATGAGATTGCTTCATTAACGTAGGATATGGCACAATACACTAAAGTAGGTAGGGAATGGAAATAGTTTAAGGTAGCATATAAAAAGTTTGCGCTTCCCTGCATTAATGTGTTGTGATGATTAGACAAACAGAATTTCTGAATGCCTCAAATTAATTAACCTAATTTACTTGATCCAATCCCGTCACTCTAACAAAAGTATGAAACTGTGAACGTTTAGTCCACTATTTCACTTCAGTACAGACGCTTTACTTACAACATACTTCTAATACTCCTCCACCAAAAAAATAACTTTTTCAATTTAACACTGAAGGTTAAGCTGGCTTGAATATTTATTGGATTTCTGCAGATTAACCATTAAATAAAATTTAAAAAAATTAAAAATTGCTGGGGCCAAGAATGACCGTGTCAATCAGAATTATTATGCACTGGATGTTTAGCAAGCAAGAGGTGTTAGTAGGAAAAATGAACAATAACCCCCCCCCCCCACCCTCAGGAGCATTTAATTTTCTTTTTCACATTTGTGAAGCTCTCTGAGATAGTCAGGTAGTTTACTTCACATACAAAACAAGAGCACACACCGCTGCTCTGCTATTCTGAGCAATAATAGTGATTTAGGGTAAGGGGATTTCAGCATGCTATAAACAATTACATTATTTGATAGTGCAGAAGTATTTCCTGTGACAAACTGATGTCACAGCAAAAGAACTGGTCAGAATATGCAGTGACTATCAATATTTCATTCATAAAAGACATACCTGCAATCTCACTGTAGTATGAATCCCATTTTGAAGTTGACACTAAAAAAAACAACAAGTTCTGAGACAGAATAAACACCAGATTTATGAGTCGCTCCACAAAGTTCATTCTGTCGGTGTACTGCAGAGTGATAGCTGGAACAAAAGAAGGGGGAGCCGGTAGCTGTCCACACAGCCTCTCCATTGTATTGGCGAAAGAGAACCTCAATGTATAGATGAAGGGGAGCCCAAGTCTTTCTGCAACAAGTTCACTGCATGTCATCATTGGGTCAGAAAGTAGAACATCAAACTTGGATTTTGTGAGTTTATCCAGCAGAGCCGTGTTCCTGAGGATGCCATCACACACCTGCATTTGTTGAGCCGTAACTATGTCAATAAATTCTTTAATTGTAAGAAATGTCTGAATAAATGGTGAAGACGATGACTCATACATCATGAAAAATAAAAACTGATCCAATATGTCCACCGCTGACTGCTTTGTAAATGGCACATCAAACACTTCAAAGTGATAGCGGGCTGTTTGGTTGTAGTTAATGCTCTGTGTTGCAGTATGAATCAGTACTGTAACGCTATGACCTCTATTAACCAGCTCCTCCACGATGCTTTTCTGATTCATCCAGTGGCTGTGTTCTACAGGCCAGACCAGCACCTTCCCACTCATTACTATCCCTGTCAAACATGCTTGAAGAAAAAGAACATACAAGACCCACTTAACAGAAGTCATGACTCAAAATGTCTGGACTGCTAGAAGTGAACTGTTACCCACAGTGCTAAACTGGCTCTCTGCCAGACACTTGTTTTTCTGGCCCTCTGTAAATCTTTGTCGTGGGCCTGGTTTTATTTCACAATAGCTTAGACAAAGTCCATATTAGGCATGAGCCCTGAGGTGTATTTTAATATGAGAAGGTGGCTAGGCTATAATAAGGAATAATCTTGTGGATTGGCTGTGAATGACCTCCAAGTATCTTGTGTAATTAATTAAATTGAAACCTTATACACTTAGAGCTCATACAGTTGTGTATATCAGATTATGAAGCAAAACAACAATGATACTGCATCAATTTAATATACTAAAATATTTGAATGCGGTACAGTAGCAAATGATCATGTTCCCACCCACATTGCGCTTCTTGAAACAAACTTCACTGACAAACACAGTATAATATACAATGAATAACAGATATAAGGAAACTACTGAGATATAAAATACACAAGTTCATGGAAACTGTCTATGAGAAATCTCAATTAAATCAATTGTCATGTAAACTCCCTGTTATAGGCGCCAAAGCTAAACAATACAAAACATTTTTGTTCAATCTATTAGGTTGATGAATCAAGAATCAAGAAAAAAACCTATATTTATTTATTAATTTTTCAGTGTATTTCAATGCAACTCTCCTGGTAGGTATAAAGTTAGACACTTGTTTCAGGCATGCTTTTATTTTTGTTCTCTCATGTGGATTCAGAAAGTGTAGGAGACAGAGAGGATGCTTGAGAAAATGCTTGTTCTGCTTCTCTTCAGTGTGTGTGCTGCAGAGCCACAGAACTGCAAGTTAATTATATATTTTTTTTAAATGCCCTTTTCTTTCAGTTGTGTTTTTGAACAGTGTGTTTGGGTGTTAAACAAATAGTGATAATTCCTTGTGCAAATGGCAGTGTTATGTTTTTATGAATTGTTTGCTTATTTTTGACATCAAACCTTTATATTGAAAACTATTTTATTTTTATGGATGTACTACGGTTTGTTTTTAGTTTCTTACGGACTGTAAAGTAAAGCCTGCATTCTGTCTGGATTCTTCTCCTGTTAACCTTTTCTGTTCAGGAGTTGGTACATAGCTGTAACATTCTCTAAAGTGTATTGTAATATTTATTATTAGTAAATCTGCAGTAATAGTCAACTGTTGTCTCTTTTAATGCACAGATTGTCTTGTGTTTTTGTATTATTATTTATTTAATCAAGGCCAGCAGTGTGCTGTAGACCTGGAAAACAGAATTCAATGTAGATTCAATGGAATCTGTGCAACTGACTGTGAAGCAAGAGGCCGCTGTTTCGATACCTCTGCTTCTGGAGTAAAAAAGTGTTTCCACCCAAAAGGGTGTTTCTATGATTCATCAATGTATTGTGATCACATAATTTAACCAGACCTTGGGCAGACTTCTAAATGAGTATTAAAATTGATTTGCAGTGATGGATTACTAAAACAATGCAAACCTCACCATGTCGGAATCAAAACTAATATCCTGTCCACACAACCTGAATACACATCAACAGGCATTTGAAACCAAGCTATTGACATCACTTCATTCAGAATCATGTTTTCAAACTTTGATTTACATTTTGTCGGTTGT